>NC_086445.1:893088358-893388358 GCF_028390025.1 Pseudophryne corroboree | reverse complement strand
CCTTAACCAGGGTAACCCCAACACCAATGGGGCAAAAGTACAGACAGTCACATAAAAGGACAATTTTTCAGAGTGTGTGGCTCCAATAAACAAAGAAATCTGGCTAGTGCAAGAGGTAATTTTACCCTGGGATAATGGTTCCCCGTTTAACCCACAAATCTCAATTTCCGATGCCAAGGGTACTAAGGGAACAGAGTGTTTCAGGGCGAATTGGCGGTCCATAAAAACCCCGTCGGCCCCACTGTCCACAAAGGCCTCAGTCTTGACAGTTTGACCGAGGATCTTCAAGGTCACCGGAATGATAAAAGTCTTCTTGGGAAATTCTGACTTCTGGCCTGACAGGATATTTCCCATCACCCTCAGGCCCTGAAGTTTTCTGGCTTTTCTGGGCATGATACTGCCACATGACCTTTATTCCCACAGTACAAACATAACCCCTGCTGTCTCCTCCGCGTATTCTCACGCGAGGAGAGGCGGGTAGCCCCAATCTGCATAGGCTCCTCGGAAAATTCCTCAGAGTCTGAGGTTCCCTTGGGAAAGAAGGAAACCTCGGTCTCCCTTTCAAGCCTGCGCTCTCTCAGCCGTCTATCCACCCGAATGGATAACTGCATGAGCTGATCCAAGCTATCAGGCAAGGGATATTGTACCAGTTGGTCTTTTAACTGGTTAGAAAGACCTCTTTGGTACTGGTGTCTCAGGGCTGGGTCATTCCACTGGGTATCATGGGCCAACCTCCGAAACTCCGTACAATAAACCTCAACTGGCCTTCGCCCTTGCTTAAGGATCGAAATCTGAGCCTCGGCTGAGGCCGTCTTGTCAGGGTCATCATACAACATGCCCAGTGCCGTAAAAAAAGCATCAACACTTTTAAGCGACGGACAGTCAGGCTGCAACCCATATGCCCAGACCTGTGGGTCTCCTTGTAGCAAGGAAATCACTATGCCCACCCGCTGAATCTCCGACCCAGAAGACTGAGGCCTAAGCTGGAAATATAGCTTGCAGCTCTCCGTGAAACAAAAGAACTGCGAGCGATCTCCAGAAAAACGATCCGGGAGATTTACTTTCGGCTCCTTAACCCCTGAAGGTACTGCTGCTGCGGGAGCTCCGCCAGCGGCCTGCGAGGTGTGCATTTTAATGGACAAATCATTAAATTGTCGAGTCAGAACCTGCACCTGATCGACCACCTGTTGCAAAGTATTTTGAGGGGTATGCTCCATATTCCCACAAAATTTCAACAGGAGTATTGGGCTGCTGAATATGTTATGCACACCAGTGCCAGCAGGAATGTACTGGTGTCTGAACGGTGAGGGATGCGAAACAAATGAACTCACAGACAAACTGGAGAATATGACATTACATACACAGAAGGTGATAGGGTAACAAAATAAACACAAAGTGAACAGAGAAGCCCAAAGGCTAAGAAACTGGGTGTCTCCCTAGTATTAGGAATGCTCAGATGGAAAGAAGCAAGATGTAGTGATTTAATACGTAGAGAACCCGAAATGCTGTTGCTAAGGGCAACAGCAAAACCCTAAAGGGTTACCAACGGGTGTGGCAGTAAACTCCTTGGTCAGAGATGGAATAATAGACACAAGGAGAGTCTCCACAATCCTAGTCCTCACTTGCAGTGCACTGGTTCAGCTTACTGCCACTAAACTGACACCTGAACACCTTGCACAGTGAGAAAGGATTTTGGCAGGCAAGTCTGAGAATACAGCCGCAAACTTGCTAGGTTCACAGAGTAGCAAAAGAACCCCAGCAGGTTAAACGACTGACTCCAGTCTTACTGCTAGGTCTGGATTGGCAGAGTGTAATACCAAATCCCAAGGCCTATTTGCAGTAAGCAATAAACAAATACAAAGTTTACACAGTACTAGCTAGCTTTCAGGAACTGACTAACCAACAAAGATTCAGCAGCATCTGCCTAACCTGAGAAGAGGGTTTATATAGCAGGTGCTGTCCACGCCCCACTCAGACCTCACAGACTGTGAGCACAAAAACCAGCACCGGATCCCCTGCCGTGCACAGAGCCTGTAACCACTGCACAGCAAAAGACCCGAACCGGAGTATCAGCTACGCTCTGGTTACTCCGTTAGCACTTGTCTCCCGGTTGCGATGACGACGTGGCAGCACAGAGCAGGAGACCCTAACATAACCTCAATGAAACACTCAGATCCCTGCAGCAACAGCAAACAAGCTGCAGTTCTGGTACGACTACTCCAAATATAACGCCAGTGTCATCACCACCAAGGCGCTCCACCAGAGCACGCCAACATGACAGTGGTAAAGGCAAAGGCCAGGACAAGCAACCACCCAAATAAACATAAAAAAACACACCCATTTCTTTAAAGAGAAGAGAAAAAAACCACTTACCAAGTGTATGATTAACAGAATATTTATTACACTTAGCTCCTTGACAATTTGTACAACATCATTAATTATAACTGGTACAAACAACAAAAGGAATTTTGTACACACATTTCTTCTTTATCATCTTTGTATTTTTTGTTAGCAGGAAACTGTTGTTTGAGCTGCACATAGATGTTAGCATGCAGAAAGCAGACCACTTGATTTTTTTCTAATCATTACTCTTTCTAGATTCTAATCATTCTTTGAGCCAGAAGACAGACTAATTGGCAGCCAGGCAGATTGTCTTAAGCAGGCAGAAAGCAGACCACTTGATTTTTTTTAATCATTACTCTTTCTAGATTCTAATCATTCTTTGAGTCAGCAGACAGACTAATTGGCAGCCAGGCAGATTCATCCATGACCAATACAATTTACAATGTGAATTGTAACTGTTTTACATTTCTTCTCTAGACGAATTGACAAGAAAAACACAATTGAGTTGGCTAAAAGTGTCCTAATATGTTGGGAGTAATATTTAGATAATTCAGTCCGAAGATGACTGACATTATTGTTGTGCCATGTAGAGATGAGCGCCTGAAATTTTTCGGGTTTTGTGTTTTGGTTTTGGGTTCGGTTCCGCGGCCGTGTTTTGGGTTCGACCGCGTTTTGGCAAAACCTCACCGAATTTTTTTTGTCGGATTCGGGTGTGTTTTGGATTCGGGTGTTTTTTTCAAAAAACCATAAAAAACTGCTTAAATCATAGAATTTGGGGGTCATTTTGATCCCAAAGTATTATTAACCTCAAAAACCATAATTTCCACTCATTTTCAGTCTATTCTGAATACCTCACACCTCACAATATTATTTTTAGTCCTAAAATTTGCACCGAGGTCGCTGTGTGAGTAAGATAAGCGACCCTAGTGGCCGACACAAACACCGGGCCCATCTAGGAGTGGCACTGCAGTGTCACGCAGGATGTCCCTTCCAAAAAACCCTCCCCAAACAGCACATGACGCAAAGAAAAAAAGAGGCGCAATGAGGTAGCTGTGTGAGTAAGATTAGCGACCCTAGTGGCCGACACAAACACCGGGCCCATCTAGGAGTGGCACTGCAGTGTCACGCAGGATGGCCCTTCCAAAAAACCCTCCCCAAACAGCACATGACGCAAAGAAAAAAAGAGGCGCAATGAGGTAGCTGACTGTGTGAGTAAGATAAGCGACCCTAGTGGCCGACACAAACACCGGGCCCATCTAGGAGTGGCACTGCAGTGTCACGCAGGATGTCCCTTCCAAAAAACCCTCCCCAAACAGCACATGACGCAAAGAAAAAAAGAGGCGCAATGAGGTAGCTGACTGTGTGAGTAAGATAAGCGACCCTAGTGGCCGACACAAACACCGGGCCCATCTAGGAGTGGCACTGCAGTGTCACGCAGGATGTCCCTTCCAAAAAACCCTCCCCAAACAGCACATGACGCAAAGAAAAAAAGAGGCGCAATGAGGTAGCTGACTGTGTGAGTAAGATAAGCGACCCTAGTGGCCGACACAAACACCGGGCCCATCTAGGAGTGTCACTGCAGTGTCACGCAGGATGTCCCTTCCAAAAAACCCTCCCCAAACAGCACATGACGCAAAGAAAAAAAGAGGCGCAATGAGGTAGCTGACTGTGTGAGTAAGATAAGCGACCCTAGTGGCCGACACAAACACCGGGCCCATCTAGGAGTGGCACTGCAGTGTCACGCAGGATGTCCCTTCCAAAAAACCCTCCCCAAACAGCACATGACGCAAAGAAAAAAAGAGGCGCAATGAGGTAGCTGACTGTGTGAGTAAGATAAGCGACCCTAGGGGCCGACACAAACACCGGGCCCATCTAGGAGTGGCACTGCAGTGTCACGCAGGATGGCCCTTCCAAAAAACCCTCCCCAAACAGCACATGACGCAAAGAAAAAGAAAAGAAAAAAGAGATGCAAGATGGAATTGTCCTTGGGCCCTCCCACCCACCCTTATGTTGTATAAACAGGACATGCACACTTTAACCAACCCATCATTTCAGTGACAGGGTCTGCCACACGACTGTGACTGATATGACGGGTTGGTTTGGACCCCCCCCAAAAAAGAAGCAATTAATCTCTCCTTGCACAAACTGGCTCTACAGAGGCAAGATGTCCACCTCATCATCATCCTCCGATATATCACCGTGTACATCCCCCTCCTCACAGATTATCAATTCGTCCCCACTGGAATCCACCATCTCAGCTCCCTGTGTACTTTGTGGAGGCAATTGCTGCTGGTCAATGTCTCCGCGGAGGAATTGATTATAATTCATTTTAATGAGCATCATCTTCTCCACATTTTCTGGATGTAACCTCGTACGCCGATTGCTGACAAGGTGAGCGGCGGCACTAAACACTCTTTCGGAGTACACACTTGTGGGAGGGCAACTTAGGTAGAATAAAGCCAGTTTGTGCAAGGGCCTCCAAATTGCCTCTTTTTCCTTCCAGTATAAGTACGGACTGTGTGACGTGCCTACTTGGATGCGGTCACTCATATAATCCTCCACCATTCTTTCAATGTTGAGAGAATCATATGCAGTGACAGTAGACGACATGTCCGTAATCGTTGTCAGGTCCTTCAGTCCGGACCAGATGTCAGCATCAGCAGTCGCTCCAGACTGCCCTGCATCACCGCCAGCGGGTGGGCTCGGAATTCTGAGCCTTTTCCTCGCACCCCCAGTTGCGGGAGAATGTGAAGGAGGAGATGTTGACAGGTCGCGTTCCGCTTGACTTGACAATTTTCTCACCAGCAGGTCTTTCAACCCCAGCAGACTTGTGTCTGCCGGAAAGAGAGATCCAAGGTAGGCTTTAAATCTAGGATCGAGCACGGTGGCCAAAATGTAGTGCTCTGATTTCAACAGATTGACCACCCGTGAATCCTTGTTAAGCGAATTAAGGGCTCCATCCACAAGTCCCACATGCCTAGCGGAATCGCTCCGTGTTAGCTCCTCCTTCAATGTCTCCAGCTTCTTCTGCAAAAGCCTGATGAGGGGAATGACCTGACTCAGGCTGGCAGTGTCTGAACTGACTTCACGTGTGGCAAGTTCAAAGGGCATCAGAACCTTGCACAACGTTGAAATCATTCTCCACTGCGCTTGAGACAGGTGCATTCCACCTCCTATATCGTGCTCAATTGTATAGGCTTGAATGGCCTTTTGCTGCTCCTCCAACCTCTGAAGCATATAGAGGGTTGAATTCCACCTCGTTACCACTTCTTGCTTCAGATGATGGCAGGGCAGGTTCAGTAGTTTTTGGTGGTGCTCCAGTCTTCTGTACGTGGTGCCTGTACGCCGAAAGTGTCCCGCAATTCTTCTGGCCACCGACAGCATCTCTTGCACGCCCCTGTCGTTTTTAAAAAAATTCTGCACCACCAAATTCAAGGTATGTGCAAAACATGGGACGTGCTGGAATTTGCCCATATTTAATGCACACACAATATTGCTGGCGTTGTCCGATGCCACAAATCCACAGGAGAGTCCAATTGGGGTAAGCCATTCCGCGATGATCTTCCTCAGTTGCCGTAAGAGGTTTTCAGCTGTGTGCGTATTCTGGAAAGCGGTGATACAAAGCGTAGCCTGCCTAGGAAAGAGTTGGCGTTTGTGAGATGCTGCTACTGGTGCCGCCGCTGCTGTTCTTGCGGCGGGAGTCCATACATCTACCCAGTGGGCTGTCACAGTCATATAGTCCTGACCCTGCCCTGCTCCACTTGTCCACATGTCCATGGTTAAGTGGACATTGGGTCCAGCTGCATTTTTTAGGACACTGGTGAGTCTTTTTCTGAGGTCCGTGTACATTTTCGGTATCGCCTGCCTAGAGAAGTGGAACCTAGATGGTATTTGGTAACGGGGGCACACTGCCTCAATAAATTGTCTAGTTCCCTGTGAACTAACGGCGGATACCGGACGCACGTCTAACACCAACATAGTTGTCAAGGCCTCAGTTATCCGCTTTGCAGCAGGATGACTGCTGTGATATTTCATCTTCCTCGCAAAGGACTGTTGAACAGTCAATTGCTTACTGGAAGTAGTACAAGTGGGCTTACGACTTCCCCTCTGGGATGACCATCGACTCCCAGCAGCAACAACAGCAGCGCCAGCAGCAGTAGGCGTTACACGCAAGGATGCATCGGAGGAATCCCAGGCAGGAGAGGACTCGTCAGAATTGCCAGTGACATGGCCTGCAGGACTATTGGCATTCCTGGGGAAGGAGGAAATTGACACTGAGGGAGTTGGTGGGGTGGTTTGCGTGAGCTTGGTTACAAGAGGAAGGGATTTACTGGTCAGTGGACTGCTTCCGCTGTCACCCAAAGTTTTTGAACTTGTCACTGACTTATTATGAATGCGCTGCAGGTGACGTATAAGGGAGGATGTTCCGAGGTGGTTAACGTCCTTACCCCTACTTATTACAGCTTGACAAAGGGAACACACGGCTTGACACCTGTTGTCCGCATTTCTGTTGAAATAGTTCCACACCGAAGAGCTGATTTTTTTGGTATTTTCACCAGGCATGTCAACGGCCATATTCCTCCCATGGACAACAGGTGTCTCCCCGGGTGCCTGACTTAAACAAACCACCTCACCATCAGAATCCTCCTGGTCAATTTCCTCCCCAGCGCCAGCAACACCCATATCCTCCTCATCCTGGTGTACTTCAACACTGACATCTTCAATCTGACTATCAGGAACTGGACTGCGGGTGCTCCTTCCAGCACTTGCAGGGGGAGTGCAAATGGTGGAATGCGCATGCTCTTCACGTCCAGTGTTGGGAAGGTCAGGCATCGCAACCGACACAATTGGACTCTCCTTGTGGATTTGGGATTTCGAAGAACGCACAGTTCTTTGCGGTGCTACTGCTTTTGCCAGCTTGAGTCTTTTCATTTTCCTAGCAAGAGGCTGAGTGCCTCCATCCTCATGTGAAGCTGAACCACTAGCCATGAACATAGGCCAGGGCCTCAGCCGTTCCTTGCCACATCGTGTGGTAAATGGCATATTGGCAAGTTTACGCTTCTCCTCCGACAATTTTATTTTAGGTTTTGGAGTCCTTTTTTTACTGATATTTGGTGTTTTGGATTTGACATGCTCTGTACTATGACATTGGGCATCGGCCTTGGCAGACGACGTTGCTGGCATTTCATCGTCTCGGCCATGACTAGTGGCAGCAGCTTCAGCACGAGGTGGAAGTGGATCTTGATCTTTCCCTAATTTTGGAACCTCAACATTTTTGTTCTCCATATTTTAATAGGCACAACTAAAAGGCACCTCAGGTAAACAATGGAGATGGATGGATACTAGTATACAATTATGAATGGACTGCCGAGTGCCGACACAGAGGTAGCTACAGCCGTGGACTACCGTACTGTACTGTGTCTGCTGCTAATATAGACTGGATGATAATGAGATGTAGTATGTATGTATAAAGAAGAAAGAAAAAAAAAACACGGGTAGGTGGTATACAATTATGGACGGACTGCCGAGTGCCGACACAGAGGTAGCTACAGCCGTGGACTACCGTACTGTACTGTGTCTGCTGCTAATATAGACTGGTTGATAATGAGATGTAGTATGTATGTATAAAGAAGAAAGAAAAAAAAACCACGGGTAGGTGGTATACAATTATGGACTGACTGCCGAGTGCCGACACAGAGGTAGCTACAGCCGTGGACTACCGTACTGTACTGTGTCTGCTGCTAATATAGACTGGTTGATAATGAGATGTAGTATGTATAAAGAAGAAAGAAAAAAAAACCACGGGTAGGTGGTATACAATTATGGATGGACTGCCAAGTGCCGACACAGAGGTAGCTACAGCCGTGGACTACCGTACTGTACTGTGTCTGCTGCTAATATAGACTGGATGATAATGAGATGTAGTATGTATAAAGAAGAAAGAAAAAAAAAAACACGGGTAGGTGGTATACAATTATGGATGGACTGCCGAGTGCCGACACAGAGGTAGCTACAGCCGTGGACTACCAGACTGTACTGTGTCTGCTGCTAATATAGACTGGATGATAATGAGATGTAGTATGTATAAAGAAGAAAGAAAAAAAAAACCACGGGTAGGTGGTATACAATTATAAATGGACTGCCGAGTGCCGACACAGAGGTAGCTACAGCCGTGAACTACCGTACTGTGTCTGCTGCGACTGGATGATAAATAATTATATAAAAAATATATATATATCACTACTGCAGCCGGACAGGTATATATTATATAATGACGGACCTGCTGGACACTGTCTGTCAGCAGAATGAGTTTTTTATAGAATAAAAAAAAAAACACCACACAAGTCACACGACGAGTGTTTAACTTTTTCAGGCAATCACAATATAGTATACTATACTGGTGGTCAGTGTGGTCAGGTCACTGGTCAGTCACACTGGCAGTGGCACTCCTGCCTGCAGCAAAAGTGTGCACTGTTTAATTTTAATAATATGTATGTACTCCTGGCTCCTGCTATAACCTATAACTGCTCCCCAGTCTCCCCCACAATTAAGCTGTGTGAGCACAGTCAGATATTATACATAGATGATGCAGCACACTGGGCTGAGCACAGATATGGTATGTGACTGAGTCACTGTGTATCGTTTTTTTCAGGCAGAGAACGGATTATATTAAATAAAACTGCACTGGTGGTCACTGGTCAGTGGTCAGTCACTAGTAAACTCTGCACTCTCTAGTACTCCTAAGCTCCAGTAAATCAAGTGTCTCTGTCTCAATCTCACTCTCTCTCTTCTAATCTAAATGGAGAGGACGCCAGCCACGTCCTCTCCCTATCAATCTCAATGCACGTGTGAAAATGGCGGCGACGCGCGGCTCCTTATATAGAATCCGAGTCTCGCGATAGAATCCGAGCCTCGCGAGAATCCGACAGCGTCATGATGACGTTCGGGCGCGCTCGGGTTAACAGAGCAAGGCGGGAAGATCCGAGTCGCTCGGACCCGTGTAAAAAAACATGAAGTTCGGGCGGGTTCGGATTCCGAGGAACCGAACCCGCTCATCTCTAGTGCCATGTTTGTGTGTGTTAAAAATAAGTAATCAGATTTTAAAACATGATGCAGAAACAACATTTGAAATATTTGAAAGTTGAACACAAATGTGTGTAATAATGGATATATGTTGTTAAATGTGTATTGCCTTACAAATCTACAATTTTTGGCCAGCAAACATAAGGAAATAAATTACTTTGCATGAGAGAAGTTTGTGTCCCTTTTATATGCATCCTAATTCAGGTTAGAATGATTTGTAAGTGTCAACACATGTAAACACGTCTGAAAAAAGCAGGTCTATTTTTTTGACGCTTTTTTTACCGATTCGCAAAAAAATACGACCGCAATTGAGCACTCAGAGACTAACACCCAAATCCGAATGAATAGTGAATTCCCATATTGTATGAAATAACAGCCGCGTTTGACCGATGGTCTATTAATTCGTATTTCGGAACTTTGCCAATCAAACCATTACGAATAGTCCAAACACTGCCGAGATTGGTGCTTAGTGAATTCCCGGATTGGGACTTTGTTAGCCCCTGGGGACAGAGTATTGCTCCGACAACTAGGGATACCGAGAAAGTTTAAAATTGCTAACAGGTGGAAAGAAGACCCCTACGTAGTGGTGGAAAAGTTTGTCGATCTACCTGTGTATAGAATAATGCGGTAGGATGGACAAGGAGGGATCCTAACTTATCATAGACAACACCTACTGCCCATTGGGCGAGAAGTTCGAATGGGGAAAGAAGAATCAGGTGAACAGGATATCGAAAGTGCACAAGGAAGGGGACCAGTAAACAAACCAAACCAGCTGGCCAACTTCCTGGATGGCGGAAATAATATAGAAGAGGAAGGTCAAGGGGGTTACTTTAAAGAGCAAACCATTGATCGAGGGGAAGATATGGAAGGGATAGAGGATATTCCAGATCCTTCAGCAAGAAGTTACATATTTGGACCCACTAGCTGCTGACAGCAACCATCTGTTTGAAGAGGGCAATGATATGCGGGAAAGTGGTGACCATTATCCACCTTCGGAGGGAGAAAACAGTGCCAGAGAAAGGATAGATAGGCCGGTATGACAAAGACGCCCCCCCCCCCCTTATGCTTACATACGATCAGTTAGGGTGTCCTTAGGGTAACCCACTCTAACTCTGCATCCCTTTGGCCTTATTTTTAATACTTACCGGTTGTATAAAAAAAAAGGGGGGGGGTTAGTATGTGGAGGTAATAGAATAGGTGAAGTGGTGATCCCAGTCAATATGTTTAGATGGAATCACCAGGGGAAGAGTGTAACCCCATATATGAGTGTAACCATATATATAGAGATGGGGATTAATATACTGTATATCTATTTCCTTGTTGAATGTATAGTATATGTTATTTGTTTACTGTTTATCGTATAAATACTAAATCTATAGATGTATTGACATGAATTGGGGGACTATTTATGCATGTGGAAGGTGGTAGAAGGTTCAAGGCCCCACGAGCTCTGGGACCCGCTATAAGGACGGTTCCCGGAGGAAAGAGGATATATATAGCTGCTGGAGGAGGAGCACGGGGGAATTCTGTTAAGTACGTTTTGTCGGTTGTGGTTGGCAGAGGATCAGGACGGGAGCGGAGGCGAGTGTCGAGGGAAGCAAGTGTGTCGTCGGAGGTGAGTGTTGTGCCAGTTTAAGAGACACTTGGCTCCAACTCCGATTAGCTACTTACCCCATCCAAGGGGCACGGTGTCTGGATCAGGAGCGCACTGAGCGGTGTTACAGAGACGCGTACAGCCGCCAGTGATCAAGCCGCTGCAGGGACGGAGGACAGAGAGAGGCATCACTGGGGCATGCTGGAGGCAGAGAAGCAGGGCGGAGAATAGCAAAGTAACACACCAGAGAGGCGGTCCCCACCTACAAGTGTGACAACTGTATGTGAGTACAGTATTGCAGCCCTGCTTAAGCAAATCCCAGTGTGATCCTATGAAGATAGCCCAGGCTATGCCATTGACAGTCAGAGCCCCAAGCACAGTTATTGATAAATATGTATGTTGTGTAGACATGAGCCCCATCTCTCCCGCAGTGCTAAGTTAGAGTAAGGACACAGCAGGAGCGAGAGGACATGCACAGCGCCTAACTGGCATAACAACTGTCAAGTGAGAGGGCACAGGCATCTGCTAGTGAGACATCATACCCAGCCCGAGGTTGGGGAAGTAAAGTGATACAAGCCAAATATAGTGCCAGGAAAGGTGGACTTAATAGACTGAACTAAGTTACTACCACTGGTTTAGGATATTGATTACAAGGCGCCCCTAGTGGTTAATAATACCAGTTATAACAAATTCTAAAGTGACGACTGTACCCTTTATGTCTATTAGTACCCCTCCGTTTCAAGCCAGATATAAGGTGGCGGCCTAGACTCTAGTGGACAAATATAAAGTTATTGGCAAGTGCATCAGCGAATTTATTCATAATAAGTGTGGCAACAAAACTAACGAACTCTAGACTCAGAGCGAGGTGTAATGCCACAGCCCAATAAAAGGGTTTCCCGAATTGTGCATCGAAGTAACAGTAGCTGCATATCCCTTTCTCCGGACTTACAGTATTTTATAGAGAAGGAAAAATTATATAGAGGAGAACATTAAACTACACTAATTACCCCATATTAAACTCGAAGGATGGATACAAGAATATAGTTGTTGCAGCAAGGGCCCCAACGTTAATACTGCAGTTAGAGACGGTGTATTTACTGATATAACTCGTATTGATCAAAATACCCGGGTATTCAACTATTGGCCAATACATTCCTACACTCTACGGTGTGTTTAGATACTACTCTGTAATTCTGATGTGTTTGTGATTTAGCTGAATCTACTTGGTATAGGAAGTAGAAAGAAAAGACGAAGAGGGTATATTATTATATTTGACTGGTATATTGATATCGCTGTATTATTTTAGCTGATTTTAATAAAACTTTTCTAGTATCAAAATTGTACTTATACTTACCATGCCGATTCTCATCCGGAAGTTGGCGACCTGAAAGAAGAAAGGAATGGTAGTCTATGTATGTGTGTAAGTTAATTTCACTCCAAATAAACCAGATTAGTTTAATGCTAATACTTTCAAGTATAGGTGTGATTTAGGCTTACCCAGGCGAGCCTAGAAATTTAGCTTGGGTGGAGGCACTCAGTATTATCATAACCGCCTATTTGATGGTGACCTCATCTAAAGGTAATGGGTGATTACATGGGTAAGAAAGCTGTTAGTCAATCTGGGACAACTGCAGTCAGAATCAACAGAAATCTGTGAAGACGACCACAGGTATCTTGACATGCATGACATCACACGCAGCCGCTGCGACCTGGAGAGCGACGGGTAGCTCCCTGCCAGTGCGCAGGAGCTGCGCTTGTAGGGAGCTACTCTTCAGGTACAAAAGCATTGCCGCCATGCAATGCTTTTGTACCTGTGCTGGGAAGGGGGGGGGGTCAGAGCCAGACATACGGGGCGGACTAGCCCTGTACTGGGCGTCCCCCCACATGTCTGTGAAAGTGATCGTAGATGTGCTAAATTTAGCACATCTACAATCAAGTCTGAATTACCCACATGGTTTTGCCTATTAGCTAAAAAATTTTACGCTATGATCAGGTCTGAATTAGGCCCATAGTTTTGCAATCGGCCCGCATATTGCGATGCATTTGCAATTTCTGCAATGTGCGTTTTTTTTCAGTTTCTAGGCGGCAACTATTTAATCGCAGCAACTGCTTTTTAGCAGAAACTGCAATCCTTACTGAATAATGTCCTTTGTTTCTTAATTTACTAAAACTCCTATGCTTTCTAATTCTACAGAACTTTATATCAAAGCATTTGGGGCCACTACAAATCTTTAATTTCAATAGCATATTTAAGAAGCCATCTAAAAGTCTCATTAAAAATGTCTTGTCTGAAATATAATTCACATCAAGAACTCTCTTCATTATTTAATTAATTATTTCTGCCTAATAATCAAAGTACAACATTAAAATAGCACAAACTTCACTATCTTTTCTTGAATATATTATACAAAAATTAAGACCTACTTTATACTATAGCAATTGCCAAAGTGTAATGAGGGGTGAATGTGTAGCAATGGCTACACTTGAGTGATTAATGCTGTGGTCTCTTATAAACTACATACTGTACACAGAAATAAATGGGAGTTTTCATAACATACAGTATATCAGCCATCAAATTAAGGGTTTTATTTACTAAGCCTTAGAGAGAGATTAAGTGTAGAGTGATAAAGGGGTCTATTCATGTAAAAAACGAAAAAATTAATTGCTGCTTATCACTATACATTACATCGGTTCGATGCAATATAAATCTGTAATAAGTAGCAATTCATGTATATTCACCTCCCCGGCGATGCGATTCGGTATCCTGGGGTCCATTGGTGAGGTGTTTTCCAGGTGGTCCCCTCTGTCGAGGCGCAGAGTCAGCCAGTGGGTCCATCTGCACATGCGCCGTCAGCTGACCTCCCGGGAGGCCGCAGGGGATGCTGGGAGGTCAGAGGGCGGAGCATGGAAGAGCAGGGAAGCTTTGACCTTCTCTGCTGTCTCCGCACCACAGTTCAGGTTGCGCCATCTCCGTGGAGAAATGGAAAGCAGAATTTTCCGTATTTTCATGAATCGCACTCACCATACTAAAGCACGTTGATGCGAGTCAGCTGTGGAGCAGAGGTGCCACGGGCAGGGCCGTCTTAATGGCAGTGTAGGCCCCTGGGCACAGCAATGCATTGGGCCCTTTACCCATCCTCCAGCGGTAGGGGTGGGGGGTGCTATCAGCAGCAGCTTTGATGTCCCGTGGGTGGTAGGGGGTGTTCTATCTTCCGCTCAGCATGTTGGACCTGGAGCAGTAATTTCTGCTAATTGCTCCTTTACTGCACAGATGAGGTGGGAGGGAGAACACTAAACTGTAGAAGAGGGCATTGGGCTGAATGAAGGGGCCCCAGTACATGACTTCCGGGGTGGTAGGGGGTGTTTAATACGCAGGGGAGGGGTGGATAGTGGAGTGGGCTTAATATTCTGCATTTTCTGGTGGGAGGGCAGCTTGCTTGACTGCAGATATCTCAAGTTCCTGAAAATATATTTCTCGGTTTTGAATGGGACAAAAAAAACTAGCGAGTCCCACCTCTCAGAAGGTTCTAGAGACTTGGGGATCAGAGGTCAGGAGCCAGAGCAATCCTCCAATGAATATATAAAACTGTATACCAGGCGCGTGGAGCTGGAGCAGGGACCAGCTTCTGGAAGGCTGATATCTCTGGTTCTGGGCACAGTAGAGACAAGCTGCCAGCGTCCAGCAAAAGGGGAGAGTCCCAGCTTTTGGATTATACCCTCAGAAAAACTCTAAGTCAGACAGAACCTGAGATATCTGGCTGGGAAGAGCAATTAACAGGCTTGGATGGTGACCACTGCTTTCACGTTGGATATCTCCGGTTCCCCAGGGCCGATTTTCAAAAATCTGGTACCCCTGGAAAGAGGGGACCCTCAGCTATTAGCCTAGGGCCCTTATACTCATGGGGCCCTTGGGCAAGAGCCCATTGAGCCCATACGAAAAGACGGCCCTGGCCACGGGAGAAATCAGGGACTTCACGGTGAATAGCGCGAAGCAGAGAAAAGCCCTGTTTTTCTGCTTTCTGAATAGACCCCAAAGTACCAACCAACCAACCAGCTCCAAACTGTCATTTTTCAAACAGTCTTTTACATGGCAGTTAGGAGCTGATTGGCTGGTAGTTTATCTCTCTCCACTTTATCTATCTTCAAGGCTTAGTAAATAGACCCATAAGTTGTTACTGTGGGAGAATTATCAAAGCTTGGAGAGAGATAAAGTGCCAACCAATCAGCTTCTACTTGTCACTTTACAGGCTGTGTTTGACAGTTGGGAGCTGATTTGTTGTTATTTTATCTCTCTCAACTTTATCTCTAAGCTTTTATAAATCTCTCCCCCAGATTAAAATAGTGGTAAGAGAGAGAAGGAGAGAGAAAGAGGAGAGAGATGTATATTTCGCAGCTGACGGAAAATCATAAACAGTGAAATGTGTGTTTTTTTTTTATTCTAGGCTATTTATACCCCTTTTCCACTATAAGCACGGGTCGCAGCCGTGACGCCTTGCATATTGCCTGGTTGGGGACGCGGCTAGTGACGCGGCAGGGGCGGCGCTGGGAGATCACATGATCTCCCAGTGCCGCCCTCCCTATACACTGTGAACGGGAGCCGTGTCGCCTCGACACAGCTCCCGTTCACACTAGACAGCTAGCCGAGTTGAACACGTGTTCAACCCGGCTAGCTACCCGGGTAGGATTCCCGTATCACTTGATACGGGAATTTGCCGGGGGACCCGTTTCCACTAGGGAAAAACACGGTTAAATGCGCGCCACCGCGCATTTACCAGTGTTTTAAGGAGCTAGTGGAAAAGGTTTATAAGTGAGTGCATGATTCAATATTGGCCAAAAGTAACTTCTTGTGACCTTAGATAAGCTACTTTGACAGGCATTCAGACCATACTGTCGTACAGTATGCATACCTCCCAACTTCTTGGTTTTCTAAAGAGGGCCACGACCTAAGAAAGGGGGCATGGTTTCGCGGAGGACCCGCGGTCGCGAGCCACGCCCCATTTTCGTCGCTGAGGGGGCATGCCCAGCGCTCTGTGAGCCGCTGGCATGCCCCCTCTCCCTTTGACTCAAGTGAATAGACGCTGTGTGCATGCGCACAGCGTCTATTCACCGCTGCTCTGCTAAGCAGGGCAGCGAGACACAGAGCCTCCCAACTGCCCCCCCCCCCCCCACGGCGGGACACTGCGGCCCGCGGGTGGGACAGTGGGACAGTCCCCAAAAAATGGGACTGTCCCACGAAAATCGGGACAGTTGGGAGGTGTGCAGTATGTAAAATGAAATCCCAATAGAGAAAGAAATATCAGCACATCCAAATGAATAATTTTGTTCACAGTATCTTCAAGAGAAGTTTAAGTTAAATATACTGAACACATTTGCTGCAACACCATCTGGATAGGATCTTGTAGTAATACTGCAGGGCACCTTTCACATACAGTGTAACACAGATACAACAATGAATACTCAATAATAAGTGTTGCAAGATTTTATACTTCATGTTCTTCATCTTTTTGGCAAAAGCTTGGAGGTGATTTAATTCCTTCTCTATCCTATCCTACTACCGTCATTACTCGCCTTTGGGGGTCATTCCGAGTTGTTCGCTCGTTATTTTGTTTTGCTACGGAGCGATTAGTCGCAAACTGCGCATGCGCAATGTTCGCAGTGCGCCTGCGCCAAGTAAATTAGCACAAAAGTTTGGTATTTTACTCACGGCCTAACGAAGATTTTTCATCGTTCTGGTGATCGCAGTGTGATTGACAGGAAGTGGGTGTTTCTGGGCGGAAACTGGCCGTTTTATGGGAGTGTGCGGAAAAACGCTGACGTTTAGGGGAAAAACGCGGGAGTGGCTGGAGAAACGGGGGAGTGTCTGGGCGAACGCTGGGTGTGTTTGTGACGTCAAACCAGGAACGAAACTGACTGAACTGATCGCAGTGTAGGAGTAAGTCTGGAGCTACTCAGAAACTGCTAAGCAATTTCTATGCGCAATTCTGCTAATCTTTCGTTCGCAATTCTGCTAAGCTAAGATACACTCCCAGAGGGCGGCGGCTTAGCGTGTGCAATGCTGCTAAAAGCAGCTAGCGAGCGAACAACTCGGAATGAGGGCCATTGTTCCAAACTCCTGAGCATTCCATCTGTGTCACATGAATATATACAAATAATTAAGTCTTAATGAGAGCAATGTTCAAATGTTCAAATGCAATGATTAAATGTTTTTTACATGCTGCAATCCTAGTAATGGACCTATTAATCTTTTGAAAAAATGGACCCTGTATATATAATCTCTTTCTAATGGTACATAGTAAAAAAGAGAATACAGTATACAGTATTTAATATTACAAAGTCCATACACTTAAAATAAAAGACTAATTTATGGCTACCAAGCAGTTGACCTGTCAATGAATCTGTATGGGGGGGACCTCAATTGCAGGCGGAAAACTTTAAAAAACCCAGCTGTGCGGGGTTTCTCCCACAGCCGTGGGATTTTGGTATTTGATTAGAGTACAGAAGATGGGATGCAGTGATTTTGTTTAGGAAAAATCACTGGGACTTGCTGTGGGACCCCAACGGCACCACCCAGTGGACTAATTAAGCAATTCTAAGTTTCAAGTTGGCTTAATTAGTCAGTAATTACTCACCTTCTGAAGCAGGGTCTTCTTATTCCACCGCCAGGAGTTGGTCCTCTGTAGCAGTGGCGACTATGCAATGTGTGTGGGATGTGTGTGAGTGCTTGCAAGTGTGTGTGAGTGTGTGTAAGTGTACCTGACTGTCTCTGTCTGTGTGTGTGTGTGAACCCCAGTGTGTGTGACCTCCCTCTATGCAGTGTAATTACCCCTGGAGGTGGCTGCTGGGAAAACTATACCTTTCAGCATCCTTTACACCCCCCAGCACCCTCAGAGCCTCCCAGCAACCCTAAGACTCTCAGCAGCCACCTCAGTGACAAAGTGGAGGAGATACCACCGTTAGCCCAGGAGATCAGCAGAAAGTACCAGACAGGTTAGTATTTTTTTTTCATGAGCCACAGGGTTTTCAGCACTGAAAACCCTGCCCCACTTTTTTGGTTGAATACCTTGGGTATTGCGAGCATGCATACCCATGGTAATCCAAAATTGGGCATGAAGTAAGCAAACCTCACTTCCAACTGAATTCCCCCTATGTGTACAGTACTTTCAGCTGCTGTGGTAATTATTGTCTAAGATGTAAGGGGGATGCTGGCAGATTTATTTATAGTCCATTTTTACTGCCAACAAATTATCAAACAAATATACGCACCTCTGTACCACCTCAGGAATGACTATGAGGGCCAATTCAGAAGAATTTGCTAACCTTTAGCACGCATGCTGGGGGCCACCCAGCGCTGGACAAGGTCGCCCAGCATGCTGACCGGCGCCTCCCCCCCTTCAACAAGCAGAAATTGTTAAAAGCACGTAATTTCTGCTTGTTAGCAGAAATTAAGGATGACTCCTGCCGGCGCAGCTTAGCTGAGGCCGCAGGAGTCCCGGCGCCATTTTTCCTGTCGCAGTGGCTGCGTGTGATGTCACGCAGCCGCACCATTTCGGCTGGCACGCCCCTGCAACTCTCCGTTTCCTCCCAGAAAACGAAGCGTTGCCGCCCCCCTCCTGCCCTGCGACCGCCTCTGCCCGATTGACAGGCAGAGGTGATCGTATTTTCTGTGGCCTCCCACAGAAAATGTGGGCGCATCGCAGTAGGGCCCGCTGCGCATAAGCCCACACCACCTCAGCAAAATTTCCATACGAATCGCTACTTGCGATTCTTACTGAATTTGCCCCTATGTTTGCAAGCAGAATCTCAGATCATTTCCATGAACACAGAAAATAGCCTTCAAACCAAGGGGTTCCACATGCAAAACTTGGAAAATGTTTAATCGTTTTGCTACTTTCAGTGAACAGTTCTTGTAAGCATGATTGTTCTGTTATTTTTTTCCTTTTGTTTATAAGAAATTTATTTGCCTAAGAATATCTTTGCATGTCTTTTTTTATTATCTTTTTGTATATATTTTAAGCATTGCGAATATCTTTCTCATTTTAAACTTTAATTAATAAGATTACTTTCTGTGATTCTTACTGGATCCATTTTACCTGTGGATTCAGCAAATCCATGCTACATATATATACTACAGGTTATTATGTGGGTAATGATAACTGTGTTTTAATTGTAGCTGGGAAGGGAGGACTTAAGGCTTCATACTTGGAGTGAGTAACTCCTGAAGTGGCATTAGAACCTGAGAATTAATAGCGTGTGGGATAACAGTGATTGCAATAATTTTCAAACAGACCAGGTGGTTGTTGTTTTTATTAACTTTGTGTCATACCTATATCATGCAAGTTCAAGTGAGTGACAAGTTATTGACAGAGGTTAGAAAGTGCAATCTCTTAGAACAGGGTCCATGACAGCTTCCTTTTCTTCACTTACTTTCCCAGCTTACCTTAATGACAAAAATGCCACAATCTTTGCTATACTTCCCACTGATGCCATATTTCCAGTGTTCTTTTCAGAAGAGTTTATGTGGCTTTTCTGAGTTGTATGTAAGGGACGGGGCAATAACATAGAGTATTTGACTCAGAATATAGAAGTAGAGTCACAGAGGACTTATGATTGGTGTAGACAGTGGCAAATTTCCCATTAGGCACGTGAGGCACTTGCCTAGGGGCGGCACTTGCTTGGGGTGGCACTAGGATGCTTGTGTTGGTACTGTCAGCCCGAAAAGTACCATTTACTGCAAATATTTCCACTGTACTGTGCCATAATGCCATCTTGAATGGAGTGTAAACAAGTAGGACATGCACATATTGCTCCTGTCAGTGAAGGACGGTGAGAAGAAGGAGCAGCTCTTCCCATTATGTAAAAAATTAGAGGAGTAACTGTTGAACCAGTTTCACTGATTGTGTAATTTTTCCTCAAGATACAATTTATTTATTTATTTATAGTTAAATCATGCTGTTATTTTGTATGAAAACTTTAAGTGATATAAAGACAATTTGCGCAGAGCAGGCAGCCCAATGAAACGATAATCCAACAGTAAGTGTCTCTCCAGTACACTAAATTCAACTAAAATACAAACAAATGGTAAATGTATCACAGAGCGCCACACAAAACAACATGAAGTAAATGAAAGAGTAAAAGTGCTTAATAATACATCCCTTCTATTCGAGTAGAATGATTCCTCACGATATAAATTCTTCTACTCCCAAATAGTCAGCACATGGGGAGAAAACAGATAACAAAGCATGTGTGGTACAGTACCTTTTTAATCACACACTTAATTACAATGTAACAATGTTAAAAAACATAAAAGACAATTAATAATCCTGGGTTCTGTGGAAAGTGTGAATGGACTACACAATTACCAGAAAAGCATGAGAAGCGGTGAAAAAGAGTTCTCAATCAAAGTTCTTAATCATATCACCAGAATGATCCTCCCAGGCGGACAATCTGGGACAAATTCCTGGCAAGAGTCCTGTCCTCCACGTCTCCACAGCAAACTCCGGGATCAGTTATTCACACTGTTCAACGAGTTTCAACACTGTACTTAGGGTCTTTGTCAAGGCAATGAATAAAGTATCTCTCTCCCACTCCTCCTTATAAGTGTGGTTATGACCAATCCTAATCTTTCATCAATAAACCTCCTCTCTCTAACCAATCAGTGATAGTTATCTTGGACTTGGTCCAGGGGGCGTTGCTGGTGTTTAACCTGGCCTAATGTTATTCCTGTGGCTGTGTCTCCGGCACTCCGTGACGTCACTTCCGGAAATCCACTCATGCACGGAAGTGCATCATCGGTGCCATTACCATGGCAATCCGTACGCTACGGGAGGTATCCCCGGCCTGCCGCGACGTGGTTTTCATAGTTCCCATAATACAGGCAATGAGTCATTGGCGTCGTCGCTATGGGGATAGGGACGCCGTCATCAGGCTGTACCTCTGGCATCTCCATGGTCCCCGTAACGCAGCTCCCATACATCGAAACCAGGAAGTCCGCCGTCAGGGCCATAACCATGGTAGCCATTTAGTAACAATATATGTAATATTTCCCTAAAAGGATACAAAACAGATCGTAAATACCCAAACCTATTACATAAATAGAATTGGCATAGTGCAAAATATTAAAAGTACCTACTTTAAAATACTGGTTTAGAAACGCATGCATTGTCCAACCATTTAAACAAATATCATGGTAGTTCTACCAAATATATAGTGAGATTTGCGGGATTAAAATTGGTGAAAGGGAACCAGAGGCAAAGGGATATGGCTTCTTTATTAGCCAAATGTGAAATGCACTGCATACACTTCACCCACACGGTATAAATAACGATTTTGAGTTGAAGTGTTTTTTATAATCATTGCTATATATGAGCCCCCTTTTTATCATCACCAGTTCTTTCATTGCTTTTCTATTTAGTCCTAGTTCATGTAGGTTGTCCTTTTATATCCTTAATATTTGTCTCTTTTTAGATTGATTACTATTTTTCATTTTTAATATGTTCAAATTTAAACTTTTAGAGATTTTATGGATTGTATAACAGTATTTTAAAGTAGGTACTTTTAATATTTTGCACTATGCCAATTCTATTTATGTAATAGGTTTGGGTATTTACGATCTGTTTTGTATCCTTTTAGGGAAATATTACATATATTGTTACTAAATGGCTACCATGGTTACGGCCCCGATGGCGGACTTCCTGGTTTTGATGTATGGGAGCTGCGTTACGGGGACCAGGGAGATGCCGGAGGTACAGCCTGATGACGGCGTCCCGATCCCCATAGCGACGATGCCAATGACGCATTGCCTGTATTATGGCAACTATGGAAACCACGTTGCGGCAGGCCGGGGATACCTCCATAGCGTACGGATTGCCATGGTAATGGCGCCGATGACGCACTTTCGTGCATGAGTGAATTTCCGGAAGTGACATCACGGAGTGCCGGGGACACAGCCACAGGAATAACATTAGGCCTGGTTAAACACCAGCAACGCCCCCTGGTCCAAGTCCAAGATAACTATCACTGATTGGTTAGAGAGAGGAGGTTTATTGATGAAAGATTAGGATTGGTCATAACCACACTTATAAGGAGGAGTGGGAGAGAGATACTTTATTCATTGCCTTGACAAAGACCCTAAGTACAGGGTTGAAACGCGTTGGCCAGTGTGAATAACTGATCCCGGAGTTTGCTGTGGAGACATGAAGGACAGGACTCTTGCCAGGAAGTTGTCCCAGATTGTCCGCCCGGGAGGATCGTTCTGGTGATATGATTAAGAACTTTGATTGAGAACTCTTTTTCACCGGTACTCATGCTTTTCTGGTAATTGTGTAGTCCATTCACACTTTCCACAAAACCCAGGATTATTAATTGTCTTTTATGTTTTTTAAGATTGTTACATTGTAATTAAGTGTGTGATTAAAAAGGTACTGTACCACACATGCTTTGTTATCTGTTTTCTCCCCATGTGCTGACTATATGGGAGTAGAAGAATTTATATCGTGAGGAATCATTCTACGCGAATAGAAGGGATGTATTATTTAGCACTTTTACTCCTTCATTTACTTCATGTTGTTTTGTGTGGCGCTCTGTGATACATTTACCGTTTATTTGTATTTTAAATCATGCTGTCATGTTTACAAATATACTGTCACATTTCTTAGGAAGGCAAATCCGGTCTTACCATTTAGCAGCTTAATGCCCCCTACACAATCCGCGATCCATCGCCGAGCTGCCCGATGGCGGATAAGTTTCTTCACGCCCCCCGTCACCCGTCTCCATAGCAGTGCATGCTAATATGGATGAGATTATCCATATTGGCCTGCATGCATAAGCAACCCAGCACCAACAATGAACGAGCGCAGGGCCGAGTATCGTTCATCATTGGTGCCTACACACTGAACGATATGAATGAGTTCTCGTTTATTAATGAACGAGAACATTCATATCGTTCAGTTAGATCTTCAAGTGTGTAGGGCCCTTAAGGCACCATCCTAGAGTGCTGAGATTAAGGGAGCACTGTGCTGGTACTAGGAGGCAGAACAGGGGTGCTCCATACTACCATGCACGGTGCACAGTGTCATGTGATTATGGGTGGGAGCAGAAAAAGGAAATGTGTGGAAAAGTGTGTTTATGAGAGATGGAATGTGAGTTATACCGATTACACATCGCTATACCGGGTCAC
Source organism: Pseudophryne corroboree (assembly GCF_028390025.1). Taxonomy (NCBI): domain Eukaryota; kingdom Metazoa; phylum Chordata; class Amphibia; order Anura; family Myobatrachidae; genus Pseudophryne; species Pseudophryne corroboree. Next base: position 893,365,163 of record NC_086445.1, on the reverse strand, counting down.
GCCCAAGACTTGTGCACGGGTCCTTCCTGGTGCGACCCGGTTAACACCACTTTCAGACTGGCGGCACCAACCTGGCAAATTGCTGGGTTGATGATGTCAACAGTGACGTGTGCGGAGGCGGTGCCTGGAGATCAGATCATCTCCAAGTGCCGTTTGTCCCTCTAACGCCTGTAACTCTGTGCCTATACTGTGAATGGGTCCCGTGTCGATTCACCAGCAACCCGTTCACACTGCACCTGACCCGGTAATAAACCGGGAATAACCTGGCTTTATTCCCATGTTGAAATACCATGTCAGGTGACCCAAGAATTCGGGACTTACTTCTTTCACATGTTTGTGCGGAGTGAAAGTGTGTGTATTTTTGCTCACACCGATGGAGTATGGAGCAAATATCAATGTTACAGTAAGTGCTGCCTTTGGGATGCTCGCAGGTTGACCAGGGTCTCTCTAATTCAATATATAGCTCCCAGAACTTCACCTGGGAGCAGAGACCATGTGGTATAACCCACATGTAATAAAATCTCCCCCATATACATTTAAGCGAGTTCCCTCCTGACTAAAATCTACAATCACTTTAGTCCATTAAAGGTAGGCAAATAATCATATGGAAGTACCTCTTAAAGATATATACTCAGGACTCATACCTGTCACTTGAGCTACTATACACAGAAATTAGGAAATTGCTTTAAACCCATATACAACATTCAGAATTTATGTAAATTGTCTTTCCTGTAATTCTGGATTGGAAAATGTTAGAGAGATTTTCTGATTTGAACATTTAAGCATGCAAATGAAAAGTGTAAATTAAAATAATGTTAATCTAGGTGACATGGACATAGCACCTGCAGCTGTGATATCGGAAGCTGCCAAACCAAATTATAATAGAGTAGCTAGATTGGTTGTTGACAAAACCTTGATTTATGTAATAAAGCGCATCAGCCTCTATCTTGAATAATGGATTCGACATTGTAGCAATAAACACAGTAGTTTACTATTTCACTTTCATGTCATAAAAGTCCACATGTATAAATTACTCTATAACATACATAAATACTGTATATAGCAAAAGAAAATGTAATTAGGAAGTGTATGAATGTTTAGTAATGCGTATTCATGACATCTAAGTCATCAGTGGGCCTGATGCTCAGTTGAATGTAAATCATTCTGTACGTTGTTGCTTCTCTTTAGGCGCATGGACATACATGCATATTTTATTCCACAGGTAGAATTGCACCATACTTTTCTATTCTCCCAGAAGGTGCATGAGACTCCAGATTTTATGGATAGGCCTCCGGAAGAGTGGGCTGACCTCCCACATCCGACCCACTTCCTAGTAAATGCGGGCAGGGTTGGTAGATAATGCAAGTTATTGCGGATCATATGGACAGTCAACACATCATCATGCCCAGTTTCTCTGTTGTGTATCACATTAGTATATACAATGTGTCCTATTTCTGTTTTGTAGCTTCATCTGTTGTATCTCACTGTGCAGGTGCCACACCATTAAAATAAATGTTCTGTCCACTTGCTCTAACTACCCCCCCCACCCACCCATCCACCCCTTCCCCCGCCACCACCACCACCACCACCTATCGGTAAATTACCTGTTTATGTATCTTTTTTGTTGTATATTCTGTTTTTATTGAGAAATAATTATGCTTACAATCAATACAAACAATCCACTCCTAAACACAGAGAAGAATAGATAATAACAATCGAAAGTAAGGGTGAAGTCTAAAACAAAACTAGAAACAACTAGTAGAAGAAGAGAACAAAGTGAGAATAACAGACAAAAGGAGAGAAAAGAAAAGGAACAAGAAGGAAAGGTGGGAGAAGCAAGTGTCAGAATGAGTTACTAGAAAAAAAAACACAAGACCATCATACACAAATCTGGTAAGAACTGGTAAAGGGTTGAATCCAAAGACCCAAGACACAGATTACATAAAAAGTGTTTGTACGGACGTAAAGGTCTTGTAAATGTCCGAGAAATTAAGGCCCATACACACTAGAAGATATTTTCCATAGATAACTATGGGTGTAAACGATCAAATTGTTGAGATCGTTCTAGTGTGTACACAGCAAACGATGAACAGTGCACACACCATTGGTCGTTGGAAGCAGGTTGTCACTCAAGAGAAATTGCTCATCTTCCACATTGTTCATCTTTCACATCTTTCAAGTCTTCTAGTGTGTATGGGCCTTTATATTTACATTCCAACCAAGGAAACCATGTGCTAGTAAAATCAGACAGTTTGTCTACTGAGTATAATAAAATGTCTTCCATAGACATAAAATAATACATTTTTGGGAACCAATCCTTGTGTGTGAGGTATTTAGAGGAGTTACCAAGTTTCTTTTGTATTTGGCCAACGATATTAAGGAGTGGGAAAGCAACCAGAAGGCGGGCAAGTGGGTATAGTCAGGCTTAAAAAAAATTTGAGAAGTAGGGCTGACATCAAACCAAAAGTTTGATAAATGGGGGCATTCCCACCAGATATGGAGTAGTGTATCTAGAACTGAGGAGCATCTCCAACAAGAGTGAGAGATAGATGGGAACATGGTGTGAATGTCTGTATCAGTGCATTAAGATCTTATATTGTGTCTCTTTTACAGTCACACAAACAGAACTAGTATGAACCTCAAGAAAAATGTTCCTTCAATCTACGCTGGACAAGGATTGGCCCAAGTCTTTTTCCCATGCCTCGGCATAGGGTGGGATGGAGGTAGACTGATTTTCAATAAGCAGCTTGTAAATAGCAGAAACTGCATGTGATGGGGATTGAGGGGCAACACAAAATGTCTTAAAAAAATGAGTAAGGTTCTTTTTAGCAAAACCTAATCTATTGGAAGTGGAAAAGAAATGTCTAACCTGCAAATACAGCCAGAGTTCAGAATGCGGAATGTCCTATAGCTATTAAATCTCTGAGAACTGTATAATGCCAGAATCTGTTACCAACTGGCTGACCCGCAGAAGTACAATTAAGAAAGTGAGTGGTATTTAGACCTGGGGGAAACTCAGATTAACTAGAAAAGAAGTACTGTAAAATGGCCAAAAACAGAGGTAAGAAAGACGTTGCAAGGTCCTCAAAGAGGAGAGTAAGGGCAATATTGTAGGATGTGGAGGTGAGGGAAGGTAATGACGGGACAATGGTGGTCATTACAAGTTGATCACAGCCAGCAACTTTTTGCTGCGATCAACTGGTCCACGCCTATGGGGGAGTGTATTTTAGCTTTGCAGGGCTGCGATCGCTTGTGCAGCCCTTCTGAGCTAAATTTTTTTCAAGCAGAGCAAGACTAGCCCTGGACATACTTACCCTGTGCGACGATCTCAGCGATGCTGGAGCCGGCTTTGACGTCAGACATCCGCCCTCCGTTCTCTTGGACACACCAGCATTTTCTTCTCCACTCCCCGAAAACGGCAGGCAACGGTCCGGACACGCCCAGGAACGTCTTCTTTCTGTCAATCTTCTTGTGGTCGGCTCTGTGACCGCTTTCTTCGTTGAGCGCGACATAACCCGGTGACCCCTGTTGCCAGGTAATGACGCGCTTGTGCAGAGTGGCCGCTGCGCATGCGCATTCCAGAACCGTTCGCACCGCAGCGACAAACCGCTGCGTGCGAACGGGTCGGAATGACCCCCAACATCAGGATGTTGCTCCATATAGAAGCTTTCAAGTGTGACCCATTGCTTTATATCCCTATTTCTGGTCCACTGAGGAATTCTATGGAGGTGTATAGCATGATAAATAATATGATTTAATATCTGGTAATTGAAGAGCACCCATCTGCTTTTGATGTGAAAGTACATCTTGTCTTATTCTAGACCTTTTCTATTACCAGATAAATTGTCTAATCAGGAGTGTAAGTGAACAGAACCAAGAATCAGGCACATGTATCAGCAAAGCCTGGAGAATATAAAGCAGTTTGGCAAGTGTATTCATTTTGACCACATTGTTTTTGCCTAACCAAGATTGCTGTCTAAAATGCCACCAGTTGTAATCAGAGTGGATAGAAGGGAGAAAAAGAGCTGTGAAATTTGTGTGATACAATTGTGGTAAGTCTCTAGTGTGATTAATACCTAAATACATAATGCAAAAAGAGTGCCAGGCGAAGGGAAAGGCCTATTAAAGTCCAATTATTGTAGCTGGGGAAGAAGAAACATTAAGAGCAATAGACTTGAAAAAATGTATTTTAAAATTAGACAAAAATGTCTCAAATTCCAGCATTAGATGTGGAAGGGAAGTAACAGTTTTGGAGATAGTATCCAAAATATTGTCAGCAAATTATGCTAATTTGTGCTCCATGTGAGGATTTGCCCTAATAGCTCTTGCTAAGGCTTCTATGCAAAGGACAAATATTATTGGGGATAGTATGAAAATAGGGTCTAACATAATACCATTTACCTGAACCGTAGCTGAAGGGGAAGCATAGAGGGCAAGGATTCTTTGGAGCGCTAGAGGACTCAGTCTTATATGTCCAAGACCAGACCTCATAAAAGTCCAACTAATCCTGTCAAATGCCTCTTCAGAGTCGGTAGACAGGAGGATGGTAGGGACTTTACTTTGAGAAGTGAGCTGCTGGATTAAATTGAGGATTACTGCGCATTCGCTGCTCCATCTTGTCACTGTGCAAGAGCACCACAGTGGGAGACAGACATCTTCCAGTTAGCTCCAGAGAGACATGCGATTACTGCTATTCAACACCTATACAGAGAGCTGCTACTATAGCTAGAGAGCCTGGTATTGCTTGCATCCCACACCACTACCCAGATACAGTCACCGGATGTTTCACTCAAGGGGTATGATTCATATTCAGTCGGTTAGACCATAGCTGCTGCTTCCTTGGAAGCATCAGTGATGTTTACATATGGTAATGTAGCAGGAGGCATCTGGTATAAATAGATGCCCCCTGCATGCATGTGTGATCCACTGCTGCTTCCAAGGACACAGCATTGGATCACTTTGTGACACCACTGGCCAGTAACCCTGAAATTACCCAAACCAGCCGCTGCTGATGTCAGGAAATCTCAGTTGGAAGACAGAGACCCTGGCCATGGCATTCCCACAAAATAGAAGCGACATGCCTCCGTTTTGTGAAATGCCGCCCATCACCGTCCTCACCCTGCTGGCAAACAGCTGCAGACTTTTAATCAGCTGACCTCTGCAGCCTTACTGCAGGACCCATTTTTCACATGCACCAGACTGCGCTAAAGAATTCTGACAGGACCCGAATCAGGCCTAAGCTCCGCTACATGCAGCAAGTGTGTGTACAGTATGTGCATAATTGTGAGTATGGTTTTGACATCACTTTGTTATTAAAAAAACACCTCACTGGGCTCCTCATTGTCTCAGTGCAGCCACTGGGAGTGTACACTCACTCAGCCATACCACCACTAAGTGTACACATATTCCAACAATTTGTTTGTTTGTTTGAGTGGGGGGAGCAAATAGCCTGATGGTTATTTCTTGAAGCTTCCTGTGCAAGGTATTCAGTGGGATCAAAATGTGAATCTACAGTATAGGAGTGACATCCACTTTTGGGGCTTGTTGTCAACACATATTAATGCTGATGTCTCTAGAGGTGTCAGTACCAAAAATGGTAATGGTAGTGGTTAGTCCCCGTGTTGTGGCGTTGTCTTTCTTTCAGTACTTCCTTTAGATGCCTATAAATATCTTGTTAAGAATAACAAAATCCACCATACAGTATATTGTTATCACATTATACAATATTAACTATAGAAAAGTTCTGCACATAATTGTCATTTACAAATCGATTTCTTAAGAAATTATTATTATTATTTTTATTATTTTATTATTTTGTTTTTTGACTTTGCTGTGAAATTGTAATATTGCTTGCCTTCATTCCTAATTAAAAAAAGCATTTTTTGGAAATTTAATTTTTTTTTGCACTGAAATGTGATACCATGAAATGTTCGGTATCCGGTTGATAGATAGACAGTGTCAGTTAGACAGTCAATAGATAGACACCATGGGGTATATTTACAAAGATTCGTGTTTTTGCCGTTTTGAAGGGTGTTTGAACTCGAATGGTATCGGGTGCATTTTACTGCAACTTTTTGAATCCTGATACGATCATTCACTAAGCTGCCGACTTTTCCCAATTCGTATTTTCCGATGTCAATGTGATTCGTAATGTTAGGCAGTGTTTTACGGGAGTGATGAGTAAAACACTGCCTGACAAAACACAAGGAATCCCGGCCGGATCTGTGAGATCCGTGCAGGGCTTCATTGTGTACCTTAAAAAGGTGTTTTAAGTAGTAAAAAATCAGAAAAAAATTGCATGGGGTCCCCCCTCCTAAGCACAACCAGCCTCGGGCTCTTTGAGCCGTTCCTGGTTGTCAAAATATGGAGAAAAAAATGACAGGGGTTCCCCCATATTTCATCAACCAGCACCGGGCTCTGCGCCTGGTCCTGGTTCCAAAAATACGGGGGACAAAAAGCGTAGGGGTCTCCCGTATTTTTGAAACCAGCACCGGGCTCCACTAGCCAGGTACATAATGCCACAGCCGGGGGACACTTTTATACTGGTCCCTGCAGCCCTGGCATTACATACCCAACTAGTCACCCCTGGCCGGGGTACCCTGGAGGAGTAGGAACCCCTTAAATCAAGGGGTACCCCCCTCCAGCCACCCAAGGGCCAGGGGTGAAGCCTGAGGCTTTCCCCCCCATCCAAGGGCGGCGGATGGGGGGCTGATAGCCATGTGTAAAAAATGTGAATATTGTTTTTAGTAGCAGTACTACAAGTCCCAGCAAGCCTTCCCCGCAAGCTGGTACTTGGAGAACCACAAGTACCAGCATGCGGTTGAAAACCTGGCCCGCTGGTACCTGTAGTACTACTACTAAAAAAATACCCCCCAAAAAAACAGGACACACACACCGTGAAAGTATACGTTTATTACATACATGCACACCTCCATACATACATACATACTTACCTATGTTCCCACGAGGCTCGGTCCTCTTCTCCATGTAGAATCCTTGGGGGACCTGTGAAAAAAATTATACTCACATAATCCAGTGTAGATTGTTTTCAAAGTATAATCCACGTACTTGGCAAAACAAAAAAATGGAAACCCGACCACGCACTGAAAATAACTGCCGTGTTTGACCGATGGTCTATTCATTCGTATTTCTTAACTTTGATAATCAAACCATTACGAATAGTCCAAACACTGCCGAGATTGGTGCTTAGTGAATTCCCGGATTGGCACAAATCGGACAAACTCGAATTCTTAGTAAATTCTGGCCCATATGTTAGACATTAGGTCGACAGGGTCAAACGGTCGACATGGTCAAAAGGTCGATGTGAAAAGGGTAGACAATACAGAAGGTCGACAGGGTCAAAAGGTCGACACGGTCAAAAGGTCAACATGCAAATAGACGACATAAAAAAGACAAATGTTTTTTTTATTTAACATGTTTTTGGACTATTTCCTACCTTCTCTATCCATGACGGCATAGAGTTGATTATAAACCTTGTGGCGAGCGCGCGAGCCACCTAGCCCGAAGTGTGGTGAGTGAAGCGAGCCCCGCGAGGGTATGCCTTTCTACAATTGGGGGTCCCAGATGACAAAACTATACACAAACCACAAAAATGCAAAGTACATGGTGTCTACCTTTTTTATGTCAACCATTTTCATGTCGACCTTTTGACCCTGTCGACCTAATGTCTGTCTAACATATGGTGTCTAACTATTGACTGTCTAACTAGACACTGTCTATCTTTTATACCACACCCGAAATGTTCTTGGCATCAGCACATGCAGAAACATTTTTATTTGTAATGACCAGAATAAGACACATTACCTACTTTTAATTTCGGCTGGTGCTGCTTTGTGGCAGAACAGCCAGGTCTAGGAACACTAGGTCCAGGGACCTGGGAATTGTTTGTGTGCAACGATCAGGAAAAATGTACAGCATGATGTGAAAGCTAATAATAATCAGTGTGTTAGCATTTCTTCATGTTTGTTTTGTTCCAGCTCAGTCACGTGTAACATACTGTATACTTTTATTGTTTGTACCCAACCTATGTGGGCTTAGGCAATAAGAAAGCTCATGATTTGAAATACAGATGTGTCCTCATACATTTTTGCTCATAGCCCAGCATTCAGGCATCTTAGTCGCAGCATGTAAATAGTAATACCTATGATGGCGCAGTGGGAAACGCATGATTTGCATGTGGGGGTTTCCAGAACTGGGTGGAGCCAATCATTGGGGTGGGGACTGAGGTGACCCAGTATATGCTGGGTCTGTAAAACTAGTGTGTGTGTGTATATATATATATATATATATATATATATATATATCCAAAAAGAGTACAGGCACTCACCACTTTTCCTTGAAGATATAAGAATTTATTGCCACTCACAGGTGTGTCTCACATGGAGACAGTCAGCATAACAGCATATAGTGAGACACACCTGTGAGTGGCAATAAATTCTTATATCTTTAAGGAAAAGTGGTGAGTGCCTGTACTCTTTTTGGATATATTTTGGACTTCTCTGGAGCCCTTTATGGAGCACCGCCTATGTTGTGGACTGTAGCAGTGAGTGTGGACTTATCTGGATATATATATATATATATATATTTATTTATATATATATATATATATATATATATATACACACACACATATCTACACATATATACCGTGTATATATATATATATATACACACATATATATATACACAAACACACATACATATACACACATAGCATATTAAACATGCATACATATTATATATATATATATATATATATATATATATATATATTAGTGATGAGCGGGTTCGGTTTCTCGGAAACCGAACCCCCCCGAACTTAAGCCTTTTTACACGGGTCCGAGCCGTACTCGGATTCTCCCGTGTGGCTCGGGTAAACCGAGCGCGCCCGAACGTCATCATCCCGCTGTCGGATTCTCGCGAGATTCGGATTCTATATAAGCAGCCGCGCATCGCCGCCATTTTCACACGTGCATTGAGATTGATAGGGAGAGGACGTGGCTGGCGTCCTCTCCGTTTATATAGTTATAGTAGTTAGTTGATCTGATTGCTACTGCTTAGCTTATTGTGGGGAGGATTGGGGAGCAGCTGTTAGGACTCAGGAGGAGTACAGTGCAGAGTTTTGCTAGTTTTTTTTAATCCGTTCTCTGCCTGAAAAAAACGTTCCATACCATATCTGTGCTCAGCCTCAGTGTGCTGCATGATATATCTGACTGTGCTGAGTGCTCACACTGCTTAATTGTGGGGGAGACTGGGGAGCAGCTATAGCAGGAGTACAGTGCACAGTTTTGCTGACAGTGACCACCAGTATACGTTTGTCTGCCTGAAAAACACTCCTGTGGTGTCTTTTTTTCTTTATACTATAAGTTTTAACTTTTTTAACTTTTTTAAGTTTTTTAACTTTTAGTTGTGCGCATTAAAATATGGAGAACAAAAATGTGGAGGTTAAAAAAATAGAGAAAGATCAAGATCCACTTCCACCTCGTGCTGAAGCTGCTGCCACTAGTCATGGCCGAGACGATGAAATGCCATCAACGTCGTCTGCCAAGGCCGATGCCCAATGTCATAGTACAGAGCATGTAAAATCCAAAACACAAAAGATCAGTAAAAAAATGACCCAAAAATCAAAATTAAAAGCGTCTGAGGAGAAGCGTAAACTTGCCAATATGCCATTTACGACACGGAGTGGCAAGGAAAGGCTGAGGCCCTGGCCTATGTTCATGGCTAGTGGTTCAGCTTCACATGAGGATGGAAGCACTCATCCTCTCGCTAGAAAAAAGAAAAGACTTAAGCTGGCAAAAGCACAGCAAAGAACTGTGCGTTCTTCGAAATCACAAATCCCCAAGGAGAGTCCAATTGTGTCGGTTGCGATGCCTGACCTTCCCAACACTGGACGGGAAGAGCTTGCACCTTCCACCATTTGCACGCCCCCTGCAAGTGCTGGAAGGAGCACCCGCAGTCCAGTTCCTGATAGTCAAATTGAAGATGTCACTGTTGAAGTACACCAGGATGAGGATATGGGTGTTGCTGGCGCTGGGGAGGAAATTGACAAGGAGGATTCTGATGGTGAGGTGGTTTGTTTAAGTCAGGCACCCGGGGAGACACCTGTTGTCCGTGGGACGAATATGGCCATTGACATGCCTGGTCAAAATTTAAAAAAAATCAGCTCTTCGTGTGGAATTATTTCAACACAAATGCGGACAACAGGTGTCAAGCCGTGTGTTGCCTTTGTCAAGCTGTAATAAGTAGGGGTAAGGACGTTAACCACCTCGGAACATCCTCCCTTATACGTCACCTGCAGCGCATTCATCATAAGTCAGTGACAAGTTCAAAAACTTTGGGTGACAGCGGAAGCAGTCCACTGACCACTAAATCCCTTCCTCTTGTAACCAAGCTCCTGCAAACCACACCACCAACTCCCTCAGTGTCAATTTCCTCCTTACCCAGGAAAGCCAATAGTCCTGCAGGCCATGTCATTGGCAAGTCTGACGAGTCCTCTCCTGCCTGGGATTCCTCCGATGCATCCTTGAGTGTAACGCCTACTGCTGCTGGCGCTGCTGTTGTTGCTGCTGGGAGTCGATCGTCATCCCAGAGGGGAAGTCGGAAGACCACTTGTACTACTTCCAGTAAGCAATTGACTGTCCAACAGTCCTTTGCGAGGAAGCTGAAATATCACAGCAGTCATCCTGCTGCAAAGCGGATAACTGAGGCCTTGGCAGCCTGGGCGGTGAGAAACGTGGTTCCGGTATCCATCGTTAATTCAGAGCCAACTAGAGACTTGATTGAGGTACTGTGTCCCCGGTACCAAATACCATCTAGGTTCCATTTCTCTAGGCAGGCGAAAATGTACACAGACCTCAGAAAAAGACTCACCAGTGTCCTAAAAAATGCAGTTGTACCCAATGTCCACTTAACCACGGACATGTGGACAAGTGGAGCAGGGCAGACTCAGGACTACATGACTGTGACAGCCCACTGGGTAGATGTATTGCCTCCCGCTGCAAGAACAGCAGCGGCGGCACCAGTAGCAGCATCTCGCAAACGCCAACTCGTTCCTAGGCAGGCTACGCTTTGTATCACCGCTTTCCAGAATATGCACACAGCTGAAAACCTCTTACGGCAACTGAGGAATATCATCGCAGAATGGCTTACCCCAATTGGACTCTCCTGGGAATTTGTGGCATCGGACAACGCCAGCAATATTGTGCGTGCATTACATCTGGGCAAATTCCAGCACGTCCCATGTTTTACACATACCTTGAATTTGGTGGTGCAGAATTATTTAAAAAACGACAGGAGCGTGCAAGAGATGCTGTCGGTGGCCAGAAGAATTGCGGGCCACTTTCGGCGTACAGGCACCGCGTACAGAAGACTGGAGCACCACCAAAAACACCTGAACCTGCCCTGCCATCATCTGAAGCAAGAGGTGGTAACGAGGTGGAATTCAACCCTCTATATGCTTCAGAGGATGGAGGAGCAGCAAAAGGCCATTCAAGCCTATACATCTGGCCACGATATAGGCAAAGGAGGTGGAATGCACCTGACTCAAGCGCAGTGGAGAATGATTTCAACGTTGTGCAAGGTTCTGCAACCTTTTGAACTTGCCACACGTGAAGTCAGTTCAGACACTGCCAGCCTGAGTCAGGTCATTCCCCTCATCAGGATTTTGCAGAAGAAGCTGGAGACATTGAAGGAGGAGCTAAAACAGAGCGATTCCGCTAGGCATGTGGGACTTGTGGATGGAGCCCTTCATTCGCTTAACCAGGATTCACGGGTGGTCAATCTGTTGAAATCAGAGCACTACATTTTGGCCACCGTGCTCGATCCTAGATTTAAAACCTACGTTGTATCTCTCTTTCCGGCAGACACAAGTCTGCAGAGGTTCAAAGACCTGCTGGTGAGAAAATTGTCAAGTCAAGCGGAACGTGACCCGTCAACATCTCCTCCTTCACATTCTCCCGCAAATGGGGGTGCGAGGAAAAGGCTACGAATTCCGAGCCCACCCGTTGGCGGTGATGCAGGGCAGTCTGGAGCGAGTGCTGACATCTGGTCCGGACTGAAGGACCTGCCAACGATTACTGACATGTCGTCTACTGTCACTGCATATGATTCTCTCACCATTGAAAGAATGGTGGAGGATTATATGAGTGACCGCATCCAAGTAGGCACGTCAGACAGTCCGTACGTATACTGGCAGGAAAAAGAGGCAATTTGGAGGCCCTTGCACAAACTGGCTTTATTCTACCTAAGTTGCCCTCCCTCCAGTGTGTACTCCGAAAGAGTGTTTAGTGCCGCCGCTCACCTTGTCAGCAATCTGCGTACGAGGTTACTTCCAGAAAATGTGGAGAAGATGATGTTCATTAAAATGAATTATAATCAATTCCTCCGTGGAGACATTCACCAGCAGCAATTGCCTCCAGAAAGTACACGGGGACCTGAGATGGTGGATTCCAGTGGGGACGAATAATCTGTGAGGAGGGGGATGTACACAGTGAAAGGGGTGATGAATCGGACGATGATGATGAGGTGGACATCTTGCCTCTGTAGAGCCAGTTTGTGCAAGGAGAGATTGATTGCTTCTTTTTTGGTGGGGGCCCAAACCAACCAGTCATTTCAGTCACAGTCGTGTGGCAGGCCCTGTCGCTGAAATGATGGGTTCGTTAAAGTGTGCATGTCCTGTTTATACAACATAAGGGTGGGTGGGAGGGCCCAAGGACAATTACATCTTGCATCTCTTTTTTCTTTCATTTTTCTTTGCGTCATGTGCTGTTTGGGGAGTATTTTTTTGAAGGGCCATCCTGCGTGACACTGCAGTGCCACTCCTAGATGGGCCAGGTGTTTGTGTTGGCCACTTGGGTCGCTTATCTTAGTCACACAGCTACCTCATTGCGCCTCTTTTTTTCTTTGCGTCATGTGCTGTTTGGGGAGTATTTTTTTCAAGTGCCATCCTGTCTGACACTGCAGTGCCACTCCTAGATGGGCCAGGTGTTTGTGTCGGCCACTTGGGTCGCTTATCTTAGTCACACAGCTACCTCATTGCGCCTCTTTTTTTCTTTGCGTCATGTGATGTTTGGGGAGTATTTTTTTGAAGGGCCATCCTGCGTGACACTGCAGTGCCACTCCTAGATGGGTCAGGTGTTTGTGTCGGCCACTTGGGTCGCTTAGCTTAGTCACACAGCTACCTCGGTGCAAATTTTAGGACTAAAAATAATATAGTGAGGTGTGAGGTGTTCCGAATAGACTGAAAATGAGTGGAAATTATGGTTATTGAGGTTAATAATACTATGGGATCAATATGACCCCCAAATTCTATGATTTAAGCTGTTTTTTAGGGTTTTTTGAAAAAAACACCCGAATCCAAAACACACTTGAATCCGACAAAAAAATTTCGGTGAGGTTTTGCCAAAACGCGTTCGAACCCAAAACACGGCCGCGGAACAGAACCCAAAACCAAAACACAAAACCCGAAAAATTTCCGGTGCACATCAATTATATATATATATATATATACACACATACAGTACACGTATATATACACATGTATATATATCATATGAGTGTGTGTGTGTGTGTGTTTATATGTATGTATGTATGTATGTATGTATATACATGTGTATATATGTATGCACATGGATATATATGTACTATAATTAGTGATGAGCAGGTTCGGATCCTCGGGATCCGAACCCCCCCGAACTTCACCCATTTTACACGGGTCCGAGGCAGACTCGGATCCTCCCGCCTTGCTCGGTTAACCCGAGCGCGCCCGAACGTCATCATCCCGTGGTCGGATTCTCGCGAGATTCGGATTCTATATAAGGAGCCGCGCGTCATCGCCATTTTTCACTCGTGCATTGGAGATGATCGTGAGAGGACGTGGCTGGTGTCCTCTCAGTTTCTATGTTCAGTGGGCTGCAAACTGTGCTGCAAATATCTGTGCTCAGTGTGCTGCAAATATATGTGCTCAGTGTGCTGCAAGTGCAAATATCTACGTTCTCTGCCTTAAAAACGCTCCATATCTGACTGTGCTCAGTGTGCTGCAAATATCTGTGCTCAGTGTGCTAATTGCTTTATTGTGGGGACTGGGGACCAGCAGTATTATATAGTAGAAGGACAGTGCAGAGTTTTGCTGACCAGTGACCAGTGACCACCAGTATTATACGTTCTCTGCCTGAAAAACGCTCCATATCTGTGCTGCATGGTAGCATATAGTAGGAGGACAGTGCAGAATTTTGCTGACCACCAGTATAACTATATATATAGCAGTACGGTACAGTAGTCCACTGCTCTACCTACCTCTGTGTCGTCAAGTATACTATCCATCCATACCTGTGGTGCATTTCAGTTTTGCACAGTTTGCTGACCACCAATATAAACTATATAGCAGTACGGTACAGTAGGCCACTGCTCTACATACCTCTGTGTCGTCAAGTATACTATCCATCCATACCTGTGGTGCATTTCAGTTTTGCACAGTTTGCTGTCCACCATTATATAATATATAGCAGTACGGTACAGTAGGCCACTGCTCTACCTACCTCTGTGTCGTCAAGTATACTAGTATCCATCCATACCTGTGGTGCATTTCAGTTTTGTACAGTTTGCTGTCCACCAGTATATAATATATAGCAGTACGGTACAGTAGGCCACTGCTCTACCTACCTCTGTGTCGTCAAGTATACTATCCATCCATACCTGTGGTGCATTTCAGTTTTGCACAGTTTGCTGTCCACCAGTATATACTATATAGCAGTACGGTACAGTAGGCCACTGCTCTACCTACCTCTGTGTCGTCAAGTATACTATCCATCTATACCTGTGGTGCATTTCAGTTTTGCACAGTTTGCTGTCCACCAGTATATAATATATAGCAGTACGGTACAGTAGGCCACTGCTCTACCTACCTCTGTGTCGTCAGGTATACTAGTATCCATCCATACTTGTGGTGCATTTCAGTTTTGCACAGTTTGCTGTCCACCAGTATATAATATACAGCAGTATGGTACAGTAGGCCACTGCTATACCTACCTTTGTGTCGTCAAGTATACTATCCATCCATTCCTGTGGTGCATTTCAGTTTTGCACAGTATGCTGACTACCAGTATATACTATATAGCAGTACGGTACAGTAGGCCACTGCTCTACCTACCTCTGTGTCGTCAAGTATACTATCCATCCATACCTGTGGGGCATTTCAGTTTTGCACAGTTTGCTGTCCACCAGTATATAATATATAGCAGTACGGTACAGTAGGCCACTGCTCTACCTACCTCTGTGTCGTCAAGTATACTAGTATCCATCCATACCTGTGGTGCATTTCAGTTTTGCACAGTTTGCTGACCTCCAGTATATACTATATAGCAGTACTGTACAGTAGGCCACTGTTCTACCTACCTCTGTGTCGTCAAGTATACTATCCATCCATACCTGTTGGGCATTTCAGTTTTGCACAGTTTGCTGTCCACCAGTATATAATATATAGCAGTACGGTACAGAAGGCCACTGCTCTACCTACCTCTGTGTCGTCAAGTATACTATCCATCCATACCTGTGGTGCATTTCAGTTTTACACAGTTTGCTGACCACCAGTATATAAAGCCAGTTTGTGCAAGGAGAGATTGATTGGTTCTTTTTTGGTGGGGGCCCAAACAACCTGTCATTTCAGTCACAGTCATGTGGCAGACCCTGTCGCTAAAATGATGGGTTCGTTAAAGTGTGCATGTCCTGGTTTACACAACATAAGGGTGGGGTGGGAGGCCCCAAGGACAATTCCATCTTGCACCTCTTTGTTCTTTCATTTTTCTTTGCATCATGTGCTGTTTGGGGACTATTTTTTTGAAGTGCCATCCTGCCTGACACTGCAGTGCACTCCTAGATGGCCAGTTGTTTGTGTCGGCCACTTGGGTCGCTTAGCTTAGTCACACAGCTACCTCATTGCGCCTCTTTTTTCTTGCATCATGTGCTGTTTGGGACAATTTTTTTGAAGTGCCATCCTGTCTGACACTGCAGTGCCACTCCTAGATGGGCCAGGTGTTTGTGTCGGCCACTTGGGTCGCTTAGCTTAGCCATCCAGCGACCTTGGTGCACCTCTTTTTTTCTTTGCATCATGTGCTGTTTGGGGACTATTTTTTAAATCTGAATCCTGTCTGACACTGCAGTGCCACTCTAGGAGGGGGCCAGGTGTTTTTGTTGGCCCACTTGGGTCGCTATCTTAGTCACACAGCTACCTCATTGCGCCTCTCTTTTCTTTGCGTCATGTGCTGTTTGGGGAGTATTTCTTTCAAGTGCCATCCTGTCTGACACTGCAGTGCCACTCCTAGATGGGCCAGGTGTTTGTGTCGGCCACTTGGGTCGCTTATCTTAGTCACACAGCTACCTCATTGCGCCTCTTTTTTTCTTTGCGTCATGTGCTGTTTGGGGAGTATTTTTTTGAAGGGCCATCCTGCGTGACACTGCAGTGCCACTCCTAGATGGGCCAGGTGTTTGTGTCGGCCACTTGGGTCGCTATCTTAGTCACACAGCTACCTTATTGCACCTCTTTTTTTCTTTGCGTCATGTGCTGTTAGGGGAGTATTTTTTTGAAGGGCCATCCTGCGTGACACTGCAGTGCCACTCCTAGATGGGCCAGGTGTTTGTGTTGGCCACTTGGGTCGCTTATCTTAGTCACACAGCTACCTCATTGCGCCTCTTTTTTTCTTTCATGTGCTGTTTGGAGAGTATTCTTTTTAAGTGCCATCCTGTCTGACACTGCAGTGCCACTCCTAGATGGGCCAGGTGTTTGTGTCGGCCACTTGGGTCGCTTATCTTAGTCACACAGCTACCTCATTGCGCCTCTTCTTTTCTTTGCGTCATGTGATGTTTGGGGAGTATTTTTTTGAAGGGCCATCCTGCGTGACACTGCAGTGCCACTCCTAGATGGGTCAGGTGTTTGTGTCAGCCACCTGGGTAGCTTAGCTTAGTCACACAGCTACCTCGGTGCAAATTTTAGGACTAAAAATAATATTGTGAGGTGTGAGGTGTTCAGAATAGACTGAAAATGAGTGGAAATTATGGTTATTGAGGTTAATAATACTATGGGATCAAAATGACCCCCAAATTCTATGATTTAAGCTGTTTTTTTGGTTTTTTGAAAAAAACACCCGAATCCAAAACACACTAGAATCCGACAAAAAAATTTCGGTGAGGTTTTGCCAAAACGCGTTCGAACCCAAAACACGGCCGCGGAACCGAACCCAAAACCAAAACACAAAACCCGAAAAATTTCCGGTGCACATCACTTATATATATATATATATATATATATATATACACATACAGTACACGTATATATACACATGTATATATATCATATGAGTGTGTGTGTGTGTGTGTGTGTGTGTGGGTGTGTGTGTGTTTATATGTATGTATGTATGTATATACATGTGTATATATGTATGCACATGGATATATATGTACTATAATTAGTGATGAGCAGGTTCGGATCCTCGGGATCCGAACCCCCCCGAACTTCACCCATTTTACACGGGTCCGAGGCAGACTCGGATCCTCCCGCCTTGCTCGGTTAACCCGAGCGCGCCCGAACGTCATCATCCCGTGGTCGGATTCTCGCGAGATTCGGATTCTATATAAGGAGCCGCGCGTCATCGCCATTTTTCACTCGTGCATTGGAGATGATCGTGAGAGGACGTGGCTGGTGTCCTCTCAGTTTCTATGTTCAGTGGGCTGCAAACTGTGCTGCAAATATCTGTGCTCAGTGTGCTGCAAATATATGTGCTCAGTGTGCTGCAAGTGCAAATATCTACGTTCTCTGCCTTAAAAACGCTCCATATCTGACTGTGCTCAGTGTGCTGCAAATGGGTTCACTACGGCTGGCCGGCGGTCGGGCTCCCGGCGACCAGCATCCCGGCGCCGGGAGCCCGACCGCCGGCTTACCGACAGCGTGGCGAGCGCAAATGAGCCCCTTGCGGGCTCGCTGCGCTCGCCACGCTACGGGCACGGTGGCGCGCTACGCGCGCCACACTATTTTATTCTCCCTCTAAGGGGGTCGTGGACCCCCACGAGGGAAAATAAGTGTCGGTATGCCGGCTGTCGGGCTCCCAGCGCCGGTATACTGAGCGCCGGGAGCCCGACCGCCGGCATACAGAAGACCACCCCTGCAAATATCTGTGCTCAGTGTGCTAATTGCTTTATTGTGGGGACTGGGGACCAGCAGTATTATATAGTAGGATGACAGTGCAGAGTTTTGCTGACCAGTGACCAGTGACCACCAGTATTATACGTTCTCTGCCTGAAAAACGCTACATATCTGTGCTGCATTGTAGCATATAGTAGGAGGACAGTGCAGAATTTTGCTGACCACCAGTATAACTATATATATAGCAGTACGGTACAGTAGTCCACTGCTCTACCTACCTCTGTGTCGTCAAGTATACTATCCATCCATACCTGTGGTGCATTTAAATTTTGCACAGTTTGCTGACCACCAATATATACTATATAGCAGTACGGTACAGTAGGCCACTGCTCTACATACCTCTGTGTCGTCAAGTATACTATCCATCCATACCTGTGGTGCATTTCAGTTTTGCACAGTTTGCTGTCCACCAATATATAATATATAGCAGTACGGTACAGTAGGCCACTGCTCTACCTACCTCTGTGTCGTCAAGTATACTAGTATCCATCCATACCTGTGGTGCATTTCAGTTTTGCACAGTTTGCTGTCCACCAGTATATAATATAGAAACATAGAAACATAGAATTTGTCGGCAGATAAGAACCACTTGGCCCATCTAGTCTGCCCCTTTTTTTTTTTTTATATATTATTTTTTTTTATCACTAACCTTATTTGATCCTTATTTCTTTGTAAGGATATCCTTATGTCTATCCCATGCATGTTTAAATTGTTCTACTGTCTTAGCCTCTACCACCTCTGGTGGGAGGCTATTCCACTTGTCCACTACCCTTTCTGTGAAATAATTTTTCCGCAAATTTCCCCTGAACCTCCCCCCCTCCAGTCTCAGTGCATGTCCTCGTGTCCTATTGCTTCTCTTCATTTGGAGAATGTTTCCCTCCTGGACTTTGTTAAAACCCTTCATATATTTGAAAGTTTCTATCATGTCGCCCCTTTCTCTTCTCTGCTCCAAACTATACATATTGAGATTTCTTAGTCTTTCTGGGTATGTTTTGTGATGTAGGCCATGCACCATTTTAGTTGCCCTCCTTTGTACAGTTTCTAATGTATTAATATCCTTTTGAAGATATGGCCTCCAGAACTGAATACAGTATTCTAGATGAGGCCGTACCAATGACCTATACAGTGGCATTATTACTTCTTTCTTTCTGCTGCTGATTCCTCTCCCAATGCAGCCAAGCATCTGACTAGCCTTCCTCATTGCCTTGTTACATTGCTTACCTGCCTTTAAGTCATCTGAAATAGTGACTCCTAGATCCCTTTCCTCCTCAGTAGTTTCCAGTATAGTGCCATTAATACTGTATTTAGCTTTAGGATTTTTGAGACCCAAGTGCATGATTTTGCATTTTTTGGCATTAAACTGTAATTGCCAGACTCTTGACCATTCCTCTAGTCTACCTAGATCCTCAATCATTTGTTTTACCCCACCTGGTGTGTCTACCCTGTTGCATACCTTTGTGTCATCTGCAAAAAGGCATACTTTCCCTTTAATCCCATTTGCAATGTCACCAATAAAGATATTGAAAAGCACTGGTCCAAGTACAGATCCCTGGGGTACTCCACTGGTAACATTTCCCTCCTGTGAATGCACTCCATTTACCACAACTCTCTGTTTTCTATCCTTCAACCAAGATCTTATCCATTCAATAATCCTAATATCCAATCCCAAACTTTCAAGTTTATTTAGCAGTCTGCGATGTGGAACTGTGTCAAAAGCCTTACTAAAGTCAAGATAAGCTATATCCATGGCTCCACCTTTATCCATCACTTTAGTCACACAATCAAAAAAGTCAATAAGATTTGTTTGACATGATCTTCCCCCAGTGAATCCATGCTGTTTGGGATCCAGTAAATTGCCGGATTTGAGATGATCTACAACTCTTTCTTTTAAGAGTGTTTCCATCAATTTCCCTACTACTGATGTAAGACTCACTGGTCTGTAGTTGTTTGCCTCTTCCTTGCTTCCACTTTTGTGCAGTGGGACTACGTTTGCTCTTTTCCAGTCCCCTGGAATTTCTCCTGTAGCTAATGACTGGTTGAATAATTCTGTCAATGGTGCTACCAGCACCTCTTTAAGTTCTTTTAGTATCCTTGGATGTATCCCATCTGGCCCCATAGATTTGTCCACTTTCAGCTTTGAGAGTTCTGTTAGGACCTTCTCCTCTGTAAATGTACTTGTTTCATTTTCCTGAATATCCCTGCAACTTAACTGTGGCCCCTTCCCCTCTCTTTCAGTAGTAAATACTGAGCAAAAATAATCATTAAGATGATCTGCTATTAAATTGTCTCCCTCAACAAGATTCCCAGTGTCCGTCTTTAGTTTTATAATTCCGCCTTTTGTTTTTCTTTTTTCGCTTATATACCTAAAAAAAGTTTTGCCTCCTTTACCCACTGACTGGGCCATTTTCTCCTCAGCTTGTGCCTTTGCACATCTGATTACCTTCTTTGTCTCCTTCTGTCTAACAAGATATATCTTTTTGTCTTCATTATTTTGTGTCTGCTTATATTTCCTAAAAGCCATCTTTTTTGCTCTCACAATATTTGCTACTTCTTTTGCAAACCACACTGGCTTCCTTTTCCTTGTGTTTTTCCTAACAGTTTTGATACAAAGGTCTGTTGCCTTCAATATTGCACATTTGAATGTTTTCCACCTCTCCTGCACTGTTTCCAAGTTCCTCCACTCTGCCAAAGAATCGCTTACACATTTTCCCATCCCTACAAAATCAGCCTTCCTAAAATCCAACACCTTTGTTTTTGTATGGGACGAGTCAGTCTCTGTCTTAATGCTGAACCATACTGCTTGATGATCACTGGATCCGAGGTTTTCACCCACTTTTACGTCTGATAATCTGTCTCCATTTGTAAGTATTAAGTCTAATATTGCGTCTTTCCGAGTGGGCTCCCTCACCAATTGGTGGAGGGATGCTCCCTGAAGGGAATTTAAAATGTTCCTACTTCTAGTGGAACTAGCAACAGACACCTCCCAGTTTACATCAGGAAGATTAAAGTCTCCCATGATTATTACCTCTCCTTTTAATGCCATTTTAGTTATGTCCTGCAATAGGTTCTTGTCAAGTTCCTCTTCCTGACCTGGTGGCCTGTATATCACGCCAATACGAATAATCAACTTTTCCCCTGTTTCTATGGTCACCCAAAGGGCCTCAGTTTTTTCTTCAATACTTTGTATTAATGTAGTATTTATGGCATTTTTTACATACATTGCTACCCCTCCCCCGATTTTTCCAATTCTGTCCTTCCTAAACAAAGTATATCCCGGTATAGCTATGTCCCAGTCATGATTTTAATTGTACCATGACTCTGTAATTGCCACAATGTCTAGATCATCCCTTGTCATTATTGCAGTTAGTTCTGGGATTTTATTTCCTAAGCTCCTAGCATTTGCACACATAGCTTTTAGAGTTTTGTTTGTGCTTTTTCTGTTCCTAGCTATGTTCTTCTCTCTGCCTATTTTTATTTGGTTTTGTTCTGAATTATCTTCTGTTGCTGTGGATATGCTTCCTATTCCCTTTGCCTGCAGAAACAATACCTCTGTGTTGGGGGAGCAGATTTCTTTATTCCTATTTGGTTCACTGCCCCCCTTTGTTAGTTTAAATAGCTCTTGATGAAGCATCCAAACTGTTCAGTTAGTATTTTCGTTCCCGTTGAAGATGGGTGCAGGCCGTCACTTTTGTATAAGCTCCTATCTTGCCAGATGGTGTGACTATGGCCTATAAATCCAAATCTCTCCT
This sequence comes from Pseudophryne corroboree, assembly GCF_028390025.1. NCBI lineage: Eukaryota > Metazoa > Chordata > Amphibia > Anura > Myobatrachidae > Pseudophryne > Pseudophryne corroboree. The sequence continues at coordinate 893,343,200 of NC_086445.1, read as the reverse complement.
CATTGCACCATGTCCTTAGCCAAACATTGAAGTTTCTGATGCAATGAGTTCTGTCTTCCCCTCTGTGTACTGGCAATACTTCTGAAAAAGATACAGTGGTTGCCACCTGCTTCAGAGCAGTCCCTAACTTCCTAAATTCATCTTTTACAGCAATGAGTTCTGCATTTGCCAGGTCATTTGTCCCTAGGTGGACAATGACATCCACCTCCCCATCTTTTCTTGCTGCCTTCACAATTCTTAGCATGCGCTCTTTATCCCTTGGAGCTGTGGCTCCAGGTAAGCACCTTACTTGTTTCTCTACTTCATTTGCATTTCCCAGATGTATTCCTCTAATAATGGAATCTCCCAAAAGAAGTGCAGTCCTTTTTGGAGATTCAATTTTCCTGTTCCATTTCCTGTTCCTATGGTTGGTAGATGTCCCCATATCCTCCTGTTCTGTAGTGCCTCTATTAGTTGTATCTTCCAGCCCTGCAAGAGTAGCATACGAGTTTTGCAGTGTCACCGCTTGCGGGAGGTGTCTGTGTCCCTCTGGAAACCTCTGCCCTTGAGAGCCCACAGTAGTCCAGGCAGAATGTCTTCTGGTGGCTCTCTGAGGCAGTGGAGGCTTCAAAGACACAGACATCTTACAAATCTCAGCATGCAGTTTTGCTATCTCCTCCTTCAGCAGAGAAAATTGCTCACAGATTGGACAGCAGCTGAGTCTCCACGCTGCCTCTTTCCAAACAAATGCTTTACATCCATTGCACTGCACAAGGCCAAACATTGTATCAGATGTGAATGGTATTTCAAATTTGTGTGTTACTTGGTGTATTTTAAAACTCACCTGTTGCTGTATTCTAACTCACCTGCTGCTGTTACAAACTCACTTAATAAGCCAAGCCTCACTTTATAATGCACGCCTCTCACAAGAGCACAGCTCACAGAGTCTGGTCACTGTTTATATAGTTTCTCCTCAGGTAGCTGTTCTATTCAGCCCCTCCTCCTAATCACTTCACACCTAGATTCAGCCACTCCTCCTCCTAGTTTCTCTTCACACTCTAAGACAGCACAAGTGAAAGCACAGAGACAAACACAGCCAAATTCTCACTCCTTTTTCCCACAATATTACAATCCCTATATGGATAGATAGAGAATACTCACCTGCTGCTGTTACAAACTCACTTAATAAGCCAAGCCTCACTTTATAATGCACGCCTCTCACAAGAGCACAGCTCACAGAGTCTGGTCACTGTTTATATAGTTTCTCCTCAGGTAGCTGTTCTATTCAGCCCCTCCTCCTAATCACTTCACACCTAGATTCAGCCACTCCTCCTCCTAGTTTCTCTTCACACTCTAAGACAGCACAAGTGAAAGCACAGAGACAAACACAGCCAAATTCTCACTCCTTTTTCCCACAATATTACAATCCCTATATGGATAGATAGAGAATACTCACCTGCTGCTGTTACAAACTCACTTAATAAGCCAAGCCTCACTTTATAATGCATGCCTCTCACAAGAGCACAGCTCACAGAGTCTGGTCACTGTTTATATAGTTTCTCCTCAGGTAGCTGTTCTATTCAGCCCCTCCTCCTAATCACTTCACACCTAGATTCAGCCACTCCTCCTCCTAGTTTCTCTTCACACTCTAAGACAGCACAAGTGAAAGCACAGAGACAAACACAGCCAAATTCTCACTCCTTTTTCCCACAATATTACAATCCCTATATGGATAGATAGAGAATACTCACCTGCTGCTGTTACAAACTCACTTAATAAGCCAAGCCTCACTTTATAATGCATGCCTCTCACAAGAGCACAGCTCACAGAGTCTGGTCACTGTTTATATAGTTTCTCCTCAGGTAGCTGTTCTATTCAGCCCCTCCTCCTAATCACTTCACACCTAGATTCAGCCACTCCTCCTCCTAGTTTCTCTTCACACTCTAAGACAGCACAAGTGAAAGCACAGAGACAAACACAGCCAAATTCTCACTCCTTTTTCCCACAATATTACAATCCCTATATGGATAGATAGAGAATACTCACCTGCTGCTGTTACAAACTCACTTAATAAGCCAAGCCTCACTTTATAATGCACGCCTCTCACAAGAGCACAGCTCACAGAGTCTGGTCACTGTTTATATAGTTTCTCCTCAGGTAGCTGTTCTATTCAGCCCCTCCTCCTAATCACTTCACACCTAGATTCAGCCACTCCTCCTCCTAGTTTCTCTTCACACTCTAAGACAGCACAAGTGAAAGCACAGAGACAAACACAGCCAAATTCTCACTCCTTTTTCCCACAATATTACAATCCCTATATGGATAGATAGAGAATACTCACCTGCTGCTGTTACAAACTCACTTAATAAGCCAAGCCTCACTTTATAATGCATGCCTCTCACAAGAGCACAGCTCACAGAGTCTGGTCACTGTTTATATAGTTTCTCCTCAGGTAGCTGTTCTATTCAGCCCCTCCTCCTAATCACTTCACACCTAGATTCAGCCACTCCTCCTCCTAGTTTCTCTTCACACTCTAAGACAGCACAAGTGAAAGCACAGAGACAAACACAGCCAAATTCTCACTCCTTTTTCCCACAATATTACAATCCCTATATGGATAGATAGAGAATACTCACCTGCTGCTGTTACAAACTCACTATATAGCAGTACGGTACAGTAGGCCACTGCTCTACCTACCTCTGTGTCGTCAAGTATACTATCCATCTATACCTGTGGTGCATTTCAGTTTTGCACAGTTTGCTGTCCACCAGTATATAATATATAGCAGTACGGTACAGTAGGCCACTGCTCTACCTACCTCTGTGTCGTCAGGTATACTAGTATCCATCCATACTTGTGGTGCATTTCAGTTTTGCACAGTTTGCTGTCCACCAGTATATAATAAATAGCAGTACGGTACAGTAGGCCACTGCTATACCTACCTTTGTGTCGTCAAGTATACTATCCATCCATACCTGTGGTGCATTTCAGTTTTGCACAGTATGCTAACTACCAGTATATACTATATAGCAGTACGGTACAGTAGGCCACTGCTCTACCTACCTCTGTGTCGTCAAGTATACTATCCATCCATACCTGTGGGGCATTTCAGTTTTGCACAGTTTGCTGTCCACCAGTATATAATATATAGCAGTACGGTACAGTAGGCCACTGCTCTACCTACCTCTGTGTCGTCAAGTATACTAGTATCCATCCATACCTGTGGTGCATTTCAGTTTTGCACAGTTTGCTGACCACCAGTATATACTATATAGCAGTACGGTACAGTAGGCCACTGCTCTACCTACCTCTGTGTCGTCAAGTATACTATCCATCCATACCTGTGGGGCATTTCAGTTTTGCACAGTTTGCTGTCCACCAGTATATAATATATAGCAGTACGGTACAGAAGGCCACTGCTCTTCCTACCTCTGTGTCGTCAAGTATACTATCCATCCATACCTGTGGTGCATTTCAGTTTTACACAGTTTGCTGACCACCAGTATATAAAGCCAGTTTGTGCAAGGAGAGATTGATTGGTTCTTTTTTGGTGGGGGCCCAAACCAACCTGTCATTTCAGTCACAGTCATGTGGCAGACCCTGTCGCTGAAATGATGGGTTCGTTAAAGTGTGCATGTCCTGTTTACACAACATAAGGGTGGGTGGGAGGCCCCAAGGACAATTCCATCTTGCACCTCTTTTTTCTTTCATTTTTCTTTGCATCATGTGCTGTTTGGGGACTATTTTTTTGAAGTGCCATCCTGCCTGACACTGCAGTGCCACTCCTAGATGGGCCAGTTGTTTGTGTCGGCCACTTGGGTCGCTTAGCTTAGTCACACAGCTACCTCATTGCGCCTCTTTTTTTCTTTGCATCATGTGCTGTTTGGGGACAATTTTTTTGAAGTGCCATCCTGTCTGACACTGCAGTGCCACTCCTAGATGGGCCAGGTGTTTGTGTCGGCCACTTGGGTCGCTTAGCTTAGCCATCCAGCGACCTTGGTGCACCTCTTTTTTTCTTTGCATCATGTGCTGTTTGGGGACTATTTTTTAAATCTTATATCCTGTCTGACACTGCAGTGCCACTCCTAGATGGGCCAGGTGTTTGTGTCGGCCACAAGGGTCGCTTAGCTTAGCCATCCAGCGACCTTGGTGCACCTCTTTTTTTCTTTGCATCATGTGCTGTTTGGGGACTATTTTTTAAATCTGCCATCCTGTCTGACACTGCAGTGCCACTCCTAGATGGGCAAGGTGTTTGTGTCGGCCACTTGTGTCGCTTAGCTTAGCCATCCAGCGACCTTGGTGCACCTCTTTTTTTCTTTGCATAATGTGCTGTTTGGGGACTATTTTTTAAATCTGCCATCCTGTCTGACACTGCAGTGCCACTCCTAGATGGGCCAGGTGTTTGTGTCGGCCACTTGGTTCGCTTAGCTTAGCCATCCAGCGACCTTGGTGCACCTCTTTTTTTCTTTGCATCATGTGCTGTTTGGGGACTATTTTTTAAATCTGCCATCCTGTCTGACACTGCAGTGCCACTCCTAGATGGGCCAGGTGTTTGTGTCGGCCACTTGGTTCGCTTAGCTTAGCCATCCAGCGACCTTGGTGCACCTCTTTTTTTCTTTGCATCATGTGCTGTTTGGGGACTATTTTTTAAATCTGCCATCCTGTCTGACACTGCAGTGCCACTCCTAGATGGGCCAGGTGTTTGTGTCGGCCACTTGGTTCGCTTAGCTTAGCCATCCAGCGACCTTGGTGCACCTCTTTTTTTCTTTGCATCATGTGCTGTTTGGGGACTATTTTTTAAATCTGCCATCCTGTCTGACACTGCAGTGCCACTCCTAGATGGGCCAGGTGTTTGTGTCGGCCACTTGGTTCGCTTAGCTTAGCCATCCAGCGACCTTGGTGCACCTCTTTTTTTCTTTGCATCATGTGCTGTTTGGGGACTATTTTTTAAATCTGCCATCCTGTCTGACACTGCAGTGCCACTCCTAGATGGGCCAGGTGTTTGTGTCGGCCACTTGGGTCGCTTAGCTTAGCCATCCAGCGACCTTGGTGCTCCTCTTTTTTTCTTTGCATCATGTGCTGTTTGGGGACTATTTTTTAAATCTGCCATCTTGTCTGACACTGCAGTGCCACTCCTAGATGGGCCAGGTGTTTGTGTCGGCCACTTGTGTCGCTTAGCTTAGCCATCCAGCGACCTTGGTGCACCTCTTTTTTTCTTTGCATCATATGCTGTTTGGGGACTATTTTTTGAATCTGCCATGCTGTCTGACACTGCAGTGCCACTCCTAGATGGGCGAGGTGTTTGTGTCGGCCACTTGTGTCGCTTAGCTTAGCCACCCGGCGACCTTGGTACACCTCTTTTTTTCTTTGCATCATGTGCTGTTTGGGGACTATTTTTTAAATCTGCCATCCTGTCTGACACTGCAGTGCCACTCCTAGATGGGCCAGGTGTTTGTGTCGGCCACTTGAGTCGCTTAACTTAGCCATCCAGCGACCTTGGTGCACCTCTTTTTTTCTTTGCATCATGTGCTGTTTGGGGACTATTTTTTAAATCTGCCATCCTGTCTGACACTGCAGTGCCACTCCTAGATGGGCCAGGTGTTTGTGTCGGCCACTTGGGTCGCTTAGCTTAGCCATCCAGCGACCTTGGTGCACCTCTTTTTTTCTTTGCATCATGTGCTGTTTGGGGACTATTTTTTAAATCTGCCATCCTGTCTGACACTGCAGTGCCACTCCTAGATGGGCCAGGTGTTTGTGTCGGCCACATTGGTCGCTTAGCTTAGCCATCCAGCGACCTTGGTGCACCTCTTTTTTTCTTTGCATAATGTGCTGTTTGGGGACTATTTTTTAAATCTGCCATCCTGTCTGACACTGCAGTCCACTCCTAGATGGGCCAGGTGTTTGTTTCGGCCACTTGTGTCGCTTAGCTTAGCCATCCAGCGACCTTGGTGCACCTCTTTTTTTCTTTGCATCATGTGCTGTTTGGGGACTATTTTTTAAATCTGCCATCCTGTCTGACACTGCAGTGCCACTCCTAGATGGGCCAGGTGTTTGTGTCGGCCACTTGTGTCACTTAGCTTAGCCATCCAGCGACCTTGGTGCACCTCTTTTTTTCTTTGCATCATGTGCTGTTTGGGGACTATTTTTTAAATCTGCCATCCTGTCTGACACTGCAGTGCCACTCCTAGATGGGCCAGGTGTTTGTGTCGGCCACTTGTGTCGCTTAGCTTAGCCATCCAGCGACCTTGGTACACCTCTTTTTTTCTTTGCATCATGTACTGTTTGGGGACTATTTTTTAAATCTGCCATCCTGTCTGACACTGCAGTGCAACTCCTAGATGGGCCAGGTGTTTGTGTCGGCCACTTGTGTCGCTTAGCTTAGCCATCCAGCGACCATGGTGCACCTCTTTTTTTCTTTGCATCATGTGCTGTTTGGGGACTATTTTTTAAATCTGCCATGCTGTCTGACACTGCAGTGCCACTCCTAGATGGGCCAGGTGTTTGTGTCGGCCACTTGGTTCGCTTAGCTTAGCCATCCAGCGACCTTGGTGCACCTCTTTTTTTCTTTGCATCATGTGCTGTTTGGGGACTATTTTTTAAATCTGCCATCCTGTCTGACACTGCAGTGCCACTCCTAGATGGGCCAGGTGTTTGTGTCGGCCACTTGTGTCGCTTAGCTTAGCCATCCAGCGACCTTGGTACACCTCTTTTTTTCTTTGCATCATGTACTGTTTGGGGACTATTTTTTAAATCTGCCATCCTGTCTGACACTGCAGTGCAACTCCTAGATGGGCCAGGTGTTTGTGTCGGCCACTTGTGTCGCTTAGCTTAGCCATCCAGCGACCATGGTGCACCTCTTTTTTTCTTTGCATCATGTGCTGTTTGGGGACTATTTTTTAAATCTGCCATGCTGTCTGACACTGCAGTGCCACTCCTAGATGGGCCAGGTGTTTGTGTCGGCCACTTGGTTCGCTTAGCTTAGCCATCCAGCGACCTTGGTGCACCTCTTTTTTTCTTTGCATCATGTGCTGTTTGGGGACTATTTTTTAAATCTGCCATCCTGTCTGACACTGCAGTGCCACTCCTAGATGGGCAAGGTGTTTGTGTCGGCCACTTGGTTCGCTTAGCTTAGCCATCCAGCGACCTTGGTGCACCTCTTTTTTTCTTTGCATCATGTGCTGTTTGGGGACTATTTTTTAAATCTGCCATCCTGTCTGACACTGCAGTGCCACTCCTAGATGGGCCAGGTGTTTGTGTCGGCCACTTGGGTCGCTTAGCTTAGCCATCCAGCGACCTTGGTGCACCTCTTTTTTTCTTTGCATCATGTGCTGTTTGGGGACTATTTTTTAAATCTGCCATCCTGTCTGACACTGCAGTGCCACTCCTAGATGGGCCAGGTGTTTGTGTCGGCCACTTGGGTCGCTTAGCTTAGCCATCCAGCGACCTTGGTGCATCTCTTTTTTTCTTTGCATCATGTGCTGATTGGGGACTATTTTTTAAATCTGCCATCCTGTCTGAAACTGCAGTTCCACTCCTAGATGGGCCAGGTGTTTGTGTCGGCCACTTGTGTCGCTTAGCTTAGCCATCCAGCGACCTTGGTGCACCCCTTTTTTTCTTTGCATCATGTGCTTTTTGGGGACTATTTTTTAAATATGCCATCTTGTCTGACACTGCAGTGCCACTCCTAGATGGGCCAGGTGTTTGTGTCGGCCACTTGTGTCGCTTAGCTTAGCCATCCAGCGACCTTGGTGCACCTCTTTTTTTCTTTGCATCATATGCTGTTTGGGGACTATTTTTTAAATCTGCCATCCTGTCTGACACTGCAGTGCCACTCCTAGATGGGCCAGGTGTTTGTGTCGGCCACTTGTGTCGCTTAGCTTAGCCACCCGGCGACCTTGGTACACCTCTTTTTTTCTTTGCATCATGTGCTGTTTGGGGACTATTTTTTAAATCTGCCATCCTGTCTGACACTGCAGTGCCACTCCTAGATGGGCCAGGTGTTTGTGTCGGCCACTTGAGTCGCTTAACTTAGCCATCCAGCGACCTTGGTGCACCTCTTTTTTTCTTTGCATCATGTGCTGTTTGGGGACTATTTTTTAAATCTGCCATCCTGTCTGACACTGCACTGCCACTCCTAGATGGGCCAGGTGTTTGTGTCGGCCACTTGGGTCGCTTAGCTTAGCCATCCAGCGACCTTGGTGCACCTCTTTTTTTCTTTGCATCATGTGCTGTTTGGGGACTATTTTTTAAATCTGCCATCCTGTCTGACACTGCAGTGCCACTCCTAGATGGGCCAGGTGTTTGTGTCGGCCACATGGGTCGCTTAGCTTAGCCATCCAGCGACCTTGGTGCACCTCTTTTTTTCTTTGCATCATGTGCTGTTTGGGGACTATTTTTTAAATCTGCCATCCTGTCTGACACTGCAGTCCACTCCTAGATGGGCCAGGTGTTTGTTTCGGCCACTTGTGTCGCTTAGCTTAGCCATCCAGCGACCTTGGTGCACCTCTTTTTTTCTTTGCATCATGTGCTGTTTGGGGACTATTTTTTAAATCTGCCATCCTGTCTGACACTGCAGTGCCACTCCTAGATGGGCCAGGTGTTTGTGTCGGCCACTTGTGTCACTTAGCTTTGCCATCCAGCGACCTTGGTGCACCTCTTTTTTTCTTTGCATCATGTGCTGTTTGGGGACTATTTTTTTAAATCTGCCATCCTGTCTGACACTGCAGTGCCACTCCTAGATGGGCCAGGTGTTTGTGTCGGCCACTTGTGTCGCTTAGCTTAGCCATCCAGCGACCTTGGTGCACCTCTTTTTTTCTTTGCATCATGTACTGTTTGGGGACTATTTTTTAAATCTGCCATCCTGTCTGACACTGCAGTGCAACTCCTAGATGGGCCAGGTGTTTGTGTCGGCCACTTGGTTCGCTTAGCTTAGCCATCCAGCGACCTTGGTGCACCTCTTTTTTTCTTTGCATCATGTGCTGTTTGGGGACTATTTTTTAAATCTGCCATCCTGTCTGACACTGCAGTGCCACTCCTAGATGGGCCAGGTGTTTGTGTCGGCCACTTGTGTCACTTAGCTTAGCCATCCAGCGACCTTGGTGCACCACTTTTTTTCTTTGCATCATGTGCTGTTTGGGGACTATTTTTTAAATCTGCCATCCTGTCTGACACCGCAGTGCCACTCCTAGATGGGCCAGGTGTTTGTGTCGGCCACTTGTGTAGCTTAGCTTAGCCATCCAGCGACCTTGGTGCACCTCTTTTTTTCTTTGCATCATGTACTGTTTGGGGACTATTTTTTAAATCTGCCATCCTATCTGACACTGCAGTGCCACTCCTAGATGGGCCAGGTGTTTGTGTCGGCCACTTGGGTCGCTTAGCTTAGCCATCCAGCGACCTTGGTGCACCTCTTTTTTTCTTTGCATCATGTGCTGTTTGGGGACTATTTTTTAAATCTGCCATCCTGTCTGACACTGCAGTGCCACTCCTAGATGGGCCAGGTGTTTGTGTCGGCCACTTGGGTCGCTTAGCTTAGCCATCCAGCGACCTTGGTGCATCTCTTTTTTTGTTTGCATCATGTGCTGTTTGGGGACTATTTTTTAAATCTGCCATCCTGTCTGACACTGCAGTGCCACTCCTAGATGGGCCAGGTGTTTGTGTCGGCCACTTGGGTCGCTTAGCTTAGCCATCCAGCGACCTTGGTGCACCTCTTTTTTTCTTTGCATCATGTGCTGTTTGGGGACTATTTTTTAAATCTGCCATCCTGTCTGACACTGCAGTCCACTCCTTGATGGGCCAGGTGTTTGTTTCGGCCACTTGTGTCGCTTAGCTTAGCCATCCAGCGACCTTGGTGCACCTCTTTTTTTCTTTGCATCATGTGCTGTTTGGGGACTATTTTTTTAATCTGCCATCTTGTCTGACACTGCAGTGCCACTCCTACATGGGCCAGGTGTTTGTGTCGGCCACTTGGGTCGCTTAGCTTAGCCATCCAGCGACCTTGGTGCACCTCTTTTTTTCTTTGCATCATGTGCTGTTTGGGGACTATTTTTTAAATCTGCCATCCTGTCTGACACTGCAGTGCCACTCCTAGATGGGCCAGGTGTTTGTGTCGGCCACTTGGGTCGCTTAGCTTAGCCATCCAGCGACCTTGGTGCTCCTCTTTTTTCTTTGCATCATGTGCTGTTTGGGGACTATTTTTTAAATCTGCCATCCTGTCTGACACTGCAGTGCCACTCCTAGATGGGCCAGGTGTTTGTGTCGGCCACTTGGGTCGCTTAGCTTAGCCATCCAGCGACCTTGGTGCACCACTTTTTTTCTTTGCATCATGTGCTGTTTGTGGACTATTTTTTACATCTGCCATCCTGTCTGACACTGCAGTGCCACTCCTAGATGGGCCAGGTGTTTGTGTCGGCCACTTGTGTCGCTTAGCTTAGCCATCCAGCGACCTTGGTGCATCTCTTTTTTTCTTTGCATCATGTACTGTTTGGGGACTATTTTTTAAATCTGCCATCCTATCTGACACTGCAGTGCCACTCCTAGATGGGCCAGGTGTTTGTGTCGGCCACTTGGGTCGCTTAGCTTAGCCATCCAGCGACCTTGGTGCACCTCTTTTTTTCTTTGCATCATGTGCTGTTTGGGGACTATTTTTTAAATCTGCCATCCTGTCTGACACTGCAGTGCCACTCCTAGATGGGCCAGGTGTTTGTTTCGGCCACTTGTGTCGCTTAGCTTAGCCATCCAGCGACCTTGGTGCACCTCTTTTTTTCTTTGCATCATGTGCTGTTTGGGGACTATTTTTTTAATCTGCCATCCTGTCTGACACTGCAGTGCCACTCCTAGATGGGCCAGATGTTTGTGTCGGCCACTTGTGTCGCTTAGCTTAGACATCCAGTGACCTTGGTGCACCTCTTTTTTTCTTTGCATCATGTGCTGTTTGGGGACTATTTTTTAAATCTGCCATCCTGTCTGACACTGCAGTCCACTCCTAGATGGGCCAGGTGTTTGTTTCGGCTACTTGTGTCGCTTAGCTTAGCCATCCAGCGACCTTGGTGCACCTCTTTTTTTCTTTGCATCATGTGCTGTTTGGGGACTATTTTTTAAATCTGCCATCCTATCTGACACTGCAGTCCACTCCTAGATGGGCCAGGTGTTTGTGTCGGCCACTTGGGTCGCTTAGCTTAGCCATCCAGCGACCTTGGTGCACCTCTTTTTTTCTTTGCATCATGTACTGTTTGGGGACTATTTTTTAAATCTGCCATCCTATCTGACACTGCAGTGCCACTCCTAGATGGGCCAGGTGTTTGTGTCGGCCACTTGGGTCGCTTAGCTTAGCCATCCAGCGACCTTGGAGCACCTCTTTTTTTCTTTGCATCATGTGCTGTTTGGGGACTTTTTTTTAAATCTGCCATCCTGTCTGACACTGCAGTGCCACTCCTAGATGGGCCAGGTGTTTGTGTCGGCCACTTGGGTCGCTTAGCTTAGCCATCCAGCGACCTTGGTGCATCTCTTTTTTTGTTTGCATCATGTGCTGTTTGGGGACTATTTTTTAAATCTGCCATCCTGTCTGACACTGCAGTGCCACTCCTAGAAGGGCCAGGTGTTTGTGTCGGCCACTTGGGTCGCTTAGCTTAGCCATCCAGCGACCTTGGTGCACCTCTTTTTTTCTTTGCATCATGTGCTGTTTGGGGACTATTTTTTAAATCTGCCATCCTGTCTGACACTGCAGTCCACTCCTAGATGGGCCAGGTGTTTGTTTCGGCCACTTGTGTCGCTTAGCTTAGCCATCCAGCGACCTTGGTGCACCTCTTTTTTTCTTTGCATCATGTGCTGTTTGGGGACTATTTTTTTAATCTGCCATCCTGTCTGACACTGCAGTGCTACTCCTAGATGGGCCAGTTGTTTGTGTCGGCCACTTGTGTCGCTTAGCTTAGACATCCAGTGACCTTGGTGCACCTCTTTTTTTCTTTGCATCATGTGCTGTTTGGGGACTATTTTTTAAATCTGCCATCCTGTCTGACACTGCAGTCCACTCCTAGATGGGCCAGGTGTTTGTTTCGGCCACTTGTGTCGCTTAGCTTAGCCATCCAGCGACCTTGGTGCACCTCTTTTTTTCTTTGCATCATGTGCTGTTTGGGGACTATTTTTTAAATCTGCCATCCTGTCTGACACTGCAGTGCCACTCCTAGATGGGCCAGGTGTTTGTGTCGGCCACTTGGGTCGCTTAGCTTAGCCATCCAGCGACCTTGGTGCACCTCTTTTTTTCTTTGCATCATGTGCTGTTTGGGGACTATTTTTTAAATCTGCCATCCTGTCTGACACTGCAGTGCCACTCCTAGATGGGCCAGGTGTTTGTGTCGGCCACTTGGGTCGCTTAGCTTAGCCATCCAGCGACCTTGGTGCATCTCTTTTTTTCTTTGCATCATGTGCTGTTTGGGGACTATTTTTTAAATCTGCCATCCTGTCTGACACTGCAGTTCCACTCCTAGATGGGCCAGGTGTTTGTGTCGGCCACTTGTGTCGCTTAGCTTAGCCATCCAGCGACCTTGGTGCACCTCTTTTTTTCTTTGCATCATGTGCTGTTTGTGGACTATTTTTTAAATCTGCCATCTTGTCTGACACTGCAGTGCCACTCCTACATGGGCCAGGTGTTTGTGTCGGCCACTTGGGTCGCTTAGCTTAGCCATCCAGCGACCTTGGTGCACCTCTTTTTTTCTTTGCATCATGTGCTGTTTGGGGACTATTTTTTAAATCTGCCATCCTGTCTGACACTGCAGTGCCACTCCTAGATGGGCCAGGTGTTTGTGTCGGCCACTTGGGTCGCTTAGCTTAGCCATCCAGCGACCTTGGTGCTCCTCTTTTTTTCTTTGCATCATGTGCTGTTTGGGGACTATTTTTTAAATCTGCCATCTTGTCTGACACTGCAGTGCCACTCCTAGATGGGCCAGGTGTTTGTGTCGGCCACTTGTGTCGCTTAGCTTAGCCATCCAGCGACCTTGGTGCACCTCTTTTTTTCTTTGCATCATATGCTGTTTGGGGACTATTTTTTGAATCTGCCATGCTGTCTGACACTGCAGTGCCACTCCTAGATGGGCGAGGTGTTTGTGTCGGCCACTTGTGTCGCTTAGCTTAGCCACCCGGCGACCTTGGTACACCTCTTTTTTTCTTTGCATCATGTGCTGTTTGGGGACTATTTTTTAAATCTGCCATCCTGTCTGACACTGCAGTGCCACTCCTAGATGGGCCAGGTGTTTGTGTCGGCCACTTGAGTCGCTTAACTTAGCCATCCAGCGACCTTGGTGCACCTCTTTTTTTCTTTGCATCATGTGCTGTTTGGGGACTATTTTTTAAATCTGCCATCCTGTCTGACACTGCAGTGCCACTCCTAGATGGGCCAGGTGTTTGTGTCGGCCACTTGGGTCGCTTAGCTTAGCCATCCAGCGACCTTGGTGCACCTCTTTTTTTCTTTGCATCATGTGCTGTTTGGGGACTATTTTTTAAATCTGCCATCCTGTCTGACACTGCAGTGCCACTCCTAGATGGGCCAGGTGTTTGTGTCGGCCACATTGGTCGCTTAGCTTAGCCATCCAGCGACCTTGGTGCACCTCTTTTTTTCTTTGCATAATGTGCTGTTTGGGGACTATTTTTTAAATCTGCCATCCTGTCTGACACTGCAGTCCACTCCTAGATGGGCCAGGTGTTTGTTTCGGCCACTTGTGTCGCTTAGCTTAGCCATCCAGCGACCTTGGTGCACCTCTTTTTTTCTTTGCATCATGTGCTGTTTGGGGACTATTTTTTAAATCTGCCATCCTGTCTGACACTGCAGTGCCACTCCTAGATGGGCCAGGTGTTTGTGTCGGCCACTTGTGTCACTTAGCTTAGCCATCCAGCGACCTTGGTGCACCTCTTTTTTTCTTTGCATCATGTGCTGTTTGGGGACTATTTTTTAAATCTGCCATCCTGTCTGACACTGCAGTGCCACTCCTAGATGGGCCAGGTGTTTGTGTCGGCCACTTGTGTCGCTTAGCTTAGCCATCCAGCGACCTTGGTACACCTCTTTTTTTCTTTGCATCATGTACTGTTTGGGGACTATTTTTTAAATCTGCCATCCTGTCTGACACTGCAGTGCAACTCCTAGATGGGCCAGGTGTTTGTGTCGGCCACTTGTGTCGCTTAGCTTAGCCATCCAGCGACCATGGTGCACCTCTTTTTTTCTTTGCATCATGTGCTGTTTGGGGACTATTTTTTAAATCTGCCATGCTGTCTGACACTGCAGTGCCACTCCTAGATGGGCCAGGTGTTTGTGTCGGCCACTTGGTTCGCTTAGCTTAGCCATCCAGCGACCTTGGTGCACCTCTTTTTTTCTTTGCATCATGTGCTGTTTGGGGACTATTTTTTAAATCTGCCATCCTGTCTGACACTGCAGTGCCACTCCTAGATGGGCCAGGTGTTTGTGTCGGCCACTTGTGTCGCTTAGCTTAGCCATCCAGCGACCTTGGTACACCTCTTTTTTTCTTTGCATCATGTACTGTTTGGGGACTATTTTTTAAATCTGCCATCCTGTCTGACACTGCAGTGCAACTCCTAGATGGGCCAGGTGTTTGTGTCGGCCACTTGTGTCGCTTAGCTTAGCCATCCAGCGACCATGGTGCACCTCTTTTTTTCTTTGCATCATGTGCTGTTTGGGGACTATTTTTTAAATCTGCCATGCTGTCTGACACTGCAGTGCCACTCCTAGATGGGCCAGGTGTTTGTGTCGGCCACTTGGTTCGCTTAGCTTAGCCATCCAGCGACCTTGGTGCACCTCTTTTTTTCTTTGCATCATGTGCTGTTTGGGGACTATTTTTTAAATCTGCCATCCTGTCTGACACTGCAGTGCCACTCCTAGATGGGCAAGGTGTTTGTGTCGGCCACTTGGTTCGCTTAGCTTAGCCATCCAGCGACCTTGGTGCACCTCTTTTTTTCTTTGCATCATGTGCTGTTTGGGGACTATTTTTTAAATCTGCCATCCTGTCTGACACTGCAGTGCCACTCCTAGATGGGCCAGGTGTTTGTGTCGGCCACTTGGGTCGCTTAGCTTAGCCATCCAGCGACCTTGGTGCACCTCTTTTTTTCTTTGCATCATGTGCTGTTTGGGGACTATTTTTTAAATCTGCCATCCTGTCTGACACTGCAGTGCCACTCCTAGATGGGCCAGGTGTTTGTGTCGGCCACTTGGGTCGCTTAGCTTAGCCATCCAGCGACCTTGGTGCATCTCTTTTTTTCTTTGCATCATGTGCTGATTGGGGACTATTTTTTAAATCTGCCATCCTGTCTGAAACTGCAGTTCCACTCCTAGATGGGCCAGGTGTTTGTGTCGGCCACTTGTGTCGCTTAGCTTAGCCATCCAGCGACCTTGGTGCACCCCTTTTTTTCTTTGCATCATGTGCTTTTTGGGGACTATTTTTTAAATATGCCATCTTGTCTGACACTGCAGTGCCACTCCTAGATGGGCCAGGTGTTTGTGTCGGCCACTTGTGTCGCTTAGCTTAGCCATCCAGCGACCTTGGTGCACCTCTTTTTTTCTTTGCATCATATGCTGTTTGGGGACTATTTTTTAAATCTGCCATCCTGTCTGACACTGCAGTGCCACTCCTAGATGGGCCAGGTGTTTGTGTCGGCCACTTGTGTCGCTTAGCTTAGCCACCCGGCGACCTTGGTACACCTCTTTTTTTCTTTGCATCATGTGCTGTTTGGGGACTATTTTTTAAATCTGCCATCCTGTCTGACACTGCAGTGCCACTCCTAGATGGGCCAGGTGTTTGTGTCGGCCACTTGAGTCGCTTAACTTAGCCATCCAGCGACCTTGGTGCACCTCTTTTTTTCTTTGCATCATGTGCTGTTTGGGGACTATTTTTTAAATCTGCCATCCTGTCTGACACTGCACTGCCACTCCTAGATGGGCCAGGTGTTTGTGTCGGCCACTTGGGTCGCTTAGCTTAGCCATCCAGCGACCTTGGTGCACCTCTTTTTTTCTTTGCATCATGTGCTGTTTGGGGACTATTTTTTAAATCTGCCATCCTGTCTGACACTGCAGTGCCACTCCTAGATGGGCCAGGTGTTTGTGTCGGCCACATGGGTCGCTTAGCTTAGCCATCCAGCGACCTTGGTGCACCTCTTTTTTTCTTTGCATCATGTGCTGTTTGGGGACTATTTTTTAAATCTGCCATCCTGTCTGACACTGCAGTCCACTCCTAGATGGGCCAGGTGTTTGTTTCGGCCACTTGTGTCGCTTAGCTTAGCCATCCAGCGACCTTGGTGCACCTCTTTTTTTCTTTGCATCATGTGCTGTTTGGGGACTATTTTTTAAATCTGCCATCCTGTCTGACACTGCAGTGCCACTCCTAGATGGGCCAGGTGTTTGTGTCGGCCACTTGTGTCACTTAGCTTTGCCATCCAGCGACCTTGGTGCACCTCTTTTTTTCTTTGCATCATGTGCTGTTTGGGGACTATTTTTTTAAATCTGCCATCCTGTCTGACACTGCAGTGCCACTCCTAGATGGGCCAGGTGTTTGTGTCGGCCACTTGTGTCGCTTAGCTTAGCCATCCAGCGACCTTGGTGCACCTCTTTTTTTCTTTGCATCATGTACTGTTTGGGGACTATTTTTTAAATCTGCCATCCTGTCTGACACTGCAGTGCAACTCCTAGATGGGCCAGGTGTTTGTGTCGGCCACTTGGTTCGCTTAGCTTAGCCATCCAGCGACCTTGGTGCACCTCTTTTTTTCTTTGCATCATGTGCTGTTTGGGGACTATTTTTTAAATCTGCCATCCTGTCTGACACTGCAGTGCCACTCCTAGATGGGCCAGGTGTTTGTGTCGGCCACTTGTGTCACTTAGCTTAGCCATCCAGCGACCTTGGTGCACCACTTTTTTTCTTTGCATCATGTGCTGTTTGGGGACTATTTTTTAAATCTGCCATCCTGTCTGACACCGCAGTGCCACTCCTAGATGGGCCAGGTGTTTGTGTCGGCCACTTGTGTAGCTTAGCTTAGCCATCCAGCGACCTTGGTGCACCTCTTTTTTTCTTTGCATCATGTACTGTTTGGGGACTATTTTTTAAATCTGCCATCCTATCTGACACTGCAGTGCCACTCCTAGATGGGCCAGGTGTTTGTGTCGGCCACTTGGGTCGCTTAGCTTAGCCATCCAGCGACCTTGGTGCACCTCTTTTTTTCTTTGCATCATGTGCTGTTTGGGGACTATTTTTTAAATCTGCCATCCTGTCTGACACTGCAGTGCCACTCCTAGATGGGCCAGGTGTTTGTGTCGGCCACTTGGGTCGCTTAGCTTAGCCATCCAGCGACCTTGGTGCATCTCTTTTTTTGTTTGCATCATGTGCTGTTTGGGGACTATTTTTTAAATCTGCCATCCTGTCTGACACTGCAGTGCCACTCCTAGATGGGCCAGGTGTTTGTGTCGGCCACTTGGGTCGCTTAGCTTAGCCATCCAGCGACCTTGGTGCACCTCTTTTTTTCTTTGCATCATGTGCTGTTTGGGGACTATTTTTTAAATCTGCCATCCTGTCTGACACTGCAGTCCACTCCTTGATGGGCCAGGTGTTTGTTTCGGCCACTTGTGTCGCTTAGCTTAGCCATCCAGCGACCTTGGTGCACCTCTTTTTTTCTTTGCATCATGTGCTGTTTGGGGACTATTTTTTTAATCTGCCATCTTGTCTGACACTGCAGTGCCACTCCTACATGGGCCAGGTGTTTGTGTCGGCCACTTGGGTCGCTTAGCTTAGCCATCCAGCGACCTTGGTGCACCTCTTTTTTTCTTTGCATCATGTGCTGTTTGGGGACTATTTTTTAAATCTGCCATCCTGTCTGACACTGCAGTGCCACTCCTAGATGGGCCAGGTGTTTGTGTCGGCCACTTGGGTCGCTTAGCTTAGCCATCCAGCGACCTTGGTGCTCCTCTTTTTTCTTTGCATCATGTGCTGTTTGGGGACTATTTTTTAAATCTGCCATCCTGTCTGACACTGCAGTGCCACTCCTAGATGGGCCAGGTGTTTGTGTCGGCCACTTGGGTCGCTTAGCTTAGCCATCCAGCGACCTTGGTGCACCACTTTTTTTCTTTGCATCATGTGCTGTTTGTGGACTATTTTTTACATCTGCCATCCTGTCTGACACTGCAGTGCCACTCCTAGATGGGCCAGGTGTTTGTGTCGGCCACTTGTGTCGCTTAGCTTAGCCATCCAGCGACCTTGGTGCATCTCTTTTTTTCTTTGCATCATGTACTGTTTGGGGACTATTTTTTAAATCTGCCATCCTATCTGACACTGCAGTGCCACTCCTAGATGGGCCAGGTGTTTGTGTCGGCCACTTGGGTCGCTTAGCTTAGCCATCCAGCGACCTTGGTGCACCTCTTTTTTTCTTTGCATCATGTGCTGTTTGGGGACTATTTTTTAAATCTGCCATCCTGTCTGACACTGCAGTGCCACTCCTAGATGGGCCAGGTGTTTGTTTCGGCCACTTGTGTCGCTTAGCTTAGCCATCCAGCGACCTTGGTGCACCTCTTTTTTTCTTTGCATCATGTGCTGTTTGGGGACTATTTTTTTAATCTGCCATCCTGTCTGACACTGCAGTGCCACTCCTAGATGGGCCAGATGTTTGTGTCGGCCACTTGTGTCGCTTAGCTTAGACATCCAGTGACCTTGGTGCACCTCTTTTTTTCTTTGCATCATGTGCTGTTTGGGGACTATTTTTTAAATCTGCCATCCTGTCTGACACTGCAGTCCACTCCTAGATGGGCCAGGTGTTTGTTTCGGCTACTTGTGTCGCTTAGCTTAGCCATCCAGCGACCTTGGTGCACCTCTTTTTTTCTTTGCATCATGTGCTGTTTGGGGACTATTTTTTAAATCTGCCATCCTATCTGACACTGCAGTCCACTCCTAGATGGGCCAGGTGTTTGTGTCGGCCACTTGGGTCGCTTAGCTTAGCCATCCAGCGACCTTGGTGCACCTCTTTTTTTCTTTGCATCATGTACTGTTTGGGGACTATTTTTTAAATCTGCCATCCTATCTGACACTGCAGTGCCACTCCTAGATGGGCCAGGTGTTTGTGTCGGCCACTTGGGTCGCTTAGCTTAGCCATCCAGCGACCTTGGAGCACCTCTTTTTTTCTTTGCATCATGTGCTGTTTGGGGACTTTTTTTTAAATCTGCCATCCTGTCTGACACTGCAGTGCCACTCCTAGATGGGCCAGGTGTTTGTGTCGGCCACTTGGGTCGCTTAGCTTAGCCATCCAGCGACCTTGGTGCATCTCTTTTTTTGTTTGCATCATGTGCTGTTTGGGGACTATTTTTTAAATCTGCCATCCTGTCTGACACTGCAGTGCCACTCCTAGAAGGGCCAGGTGTTTGTGTCGGCCACTTGGGTCGCTTAGCTTAGCCATCCAGCGACCTTGGTGCACCTCTTTTTTTCTTTGCATCATGTGCTGTTTGGGGACTATTTTTTAAATCTGCCATCCTGTCTGACACTGCAGTCCACTCCTAGATGGGCCAGGTGTTTGTTTCGGCCACTTGTGTCGCTTAGCTTAGCCATCCAGCGACCTTGGTGCACCTCTTTTTTTCTTTGCATCATGTGCTGTTTGGGGACTATTTTTTTAATCTGCCATCCTGTCTGACACTGCAGTGCTACTCCTAGATGGGCCAGTTGTTTGTGTCGGCCACTTGTGTCGCTTAGCTTAGACATCCAGTGACCTTGGTGCACCTCTTTTTTTCTTTGCATCATGTGCTGTTTGGGGACTATTTTTTAAATCTGCCATCCTGTCTGACACTGCAGTCCACTCCTAGATGGGCCAGGTGTTTGTTTCGGCCACTTGTGTCGCTTAGCTTAGCCATCCAGCGACCTTGGTGCACCTCTTTTTTTCTTTGCATCATGTGCTGTTTGGGGACTATTTTTTAAATCTGCCATCCTGTCTGACACTGCAGTGCCACTCCTAGATGGGCCAGGTGTTTGTGTCGGCCACTTGGGTCGCTTAGCTTAGCCATCCAGCGACCTTGGTGCACCTCTTTTTTTCTTTGCATCATGTGCTGTTTGGGGACTATTTTTTAAATCTGCCATCCTGTCTGACACTGCAGTGCCACTCCTAGATGGGCCAGGTGTTTGTGTCGGCCACTTGGGTCGCTTAGCTTAGCCATCCAGCGACCTTGGTGCATCTCTTTTTTTCTTTGCATCATGTGCTGTTTGGGGACTATTTTTTAAATCTGCCATCCTGTCTGACACTGCAGTTCCACTCCTAGATGGGCCAGGTGTTTGTGTCGGCCACTTGTGTCGCTTAGCTTAGCCATCCAGCGACCTTGGTGCACCTCTTTTTTTCTTTGCATCATGTGCTGTTTGTGGACTATTTTTTAAATCTGCCATCTTGTCTGACACTGCAGTGCCACTCCTACATGGGCCAGGTGTTTGTGTCGGCCACTTGGGTCGCTTAGCTTAGCCATCCAGCGACCTTGGTGCACCTCTTTTTTTCTTTGCATCATGTGCTGTTTGGGGACTATTTTTTAAATCTGCCATCCTGTCTGACACTGCAGTGCCACTCCTAGATGGGCCAGGTGTTTGTGTCGGCCACTTGTGTCGCTTAGCTTAGCCATCCAGCGACCTTGGTGCACCTCTTTTTTTCTTTGCATCATGTGCTGTTTGTGGACTATTTTTTAAATCTGCCATCTTGTCTGACACTGCAGTGCCACTCCTACATGGGCCAGGTGTTTGTGTCGGCCACTTGGGTCGCTTAGCTTAGCCATCCAGCGACCTTGGTGCACCTCTTTTTTTCTTTGCATCATGTGCTGTTTGGGGACTATTTTTTAAATCTGCCATCCTGTCTGACACTGCAGTGCCACTCCTAGATGGGCCAGGTGTTTGTGTCGGCCACTTGGGTCGCTTAGCTTAGCCATCCAGCGACCTTGGTGCACCTCTTTTTTTCTTTGCATCATGTGCTGTTTGTGGACTATTTTTTAAATCTGCCATCTTGTCTGACACTGCAGTGCCACTCCTACATGGGCCAGGTGTTTGTGTCGGCCACTTGGGTCGCTTAGCTTAGCCATCCAGCGACCTTGGTGCACCTCTTTTTTTCTTTGCATCATGTGCTGTTTGGGGACTATTTTTTAAATCTGCCATCCTGTCTGACACTGCAGTGCCACTCCTAGATGGGCCAGGTGTTTGTGTCGGCCACTTGGGTCGCTTAGCTTAGCCATCCAGCGACCTTGGTGCACCTCTTTTTTTCTTTGCATCATGTGCTGTTTGGGGACTATTTTTTAAATCTGCCATCCTGTCTGACACTGCAGTTCCACTCCTAGATGGGCCAGGTGTTTGTGTCGGCCACTTGTGTCGCTTAGCTTAGCCATCCAGCGACCTTGGTGCACCTCTTTTTTTCTTTGCATCATGTGCTGTTTGTGGACTATTTTTTAAATCAGCCATCTTGTCTGACACTGCAGTGCCACTCCTACATGGGCCAGGTGTTTGTGTCGGCCACTTGGGTCGCTTAGCTTAGCCATCCAGCGACCTTGGTGCACCTCTTTTTTTCTTTGCATCATGTGCTGTTTGGGGACTATTTTTTAAATCTGCCATCCTGTCTGACACTGCAGTGCCACTCCTAGATGGGCCAGGTGTTTGTGTCGGCCACTTGGGTCGCTTAGCTTAGCCTTCCAGCGACCTTGGTGCACCTCTTTTTTTCTTTGCATCATGTGCTGTTTGTGGACTATTTTTTAAATCTGCCATCTTGTCTGACACTGCAGTGCCACTCCTACATGGGCCAGGTGTTTGTGTCGGCCACTTGGGTCGCTTAGCTTAGCCATCCAGCGACCTTGGTGCACCTCTTTTTTTCTTTGCATCATGTGCTGTTTGGGGACTATTTTTTAAATCTGCCATCCTGTCTGACACTGCAGTGCCACTCCTAGATGGGCCAGGTGTTTGTGTCGGCCACTTGGGTCGCTTAGCTTAGCCATCCAGCGACCTTGGTGCACCTCTTTTTTTCTTTGCATCATGTGCTGTTTGGGGACTATTTTTTAAATCTGCCATCCTGTCTGACACTGCAGTGCCACTCCTAGATGGGCCAGGTGTTTGTGTCGGCCACTTGGGTCGCTTAGCTTAGCTATCCAGCGACCTTGGTGCATCTCTTTTTTTCTTTGCATCATGTGCTGTTTGGGGACTATTTTTTAAATCTGCCATCCTGTCTGACACTGCAGTTCCACTCCTAGATGGGCCAGGTGTTTGTGTCGGCCACTTGTGTCGCTTAGCTTAGCCATCCAGCGACCTTGGTGCACCTCTTTTTTTCTTTGCATCATGTGCTGTTTGTGGACTATTTTTTAAATCTGCCATCTTGTCTGACACTGCAGTGCCACTCCTACATGGGCCAGGTGTTTGTGTCGGCCACTTGTGTCGCTTAGCTTAGCCATCCAGCGACCTTGGTGCACCTCTTTTTTTCTTTGCATCATGTGCTGTTTGGGGACTATTTTTTAAATCTGCCATCCTGTCTGACACTGCAGTGCCACTCCTAGATGGGCCAGGTGTTTGTGTCGGCCACTTGGGTCGCTTAGCTTAGCCATCCAGCGACCTTGGTGCACCTCTTTTTTTCTTTGCATCATGTGCTGTTTGGGGACTATTTTTTAAATCTGCCATCCTGTCTGACACTGCAGTGCCACTCCTAGATGGGCCAGGTGTTTGTGTCGGCCACTTGGGTCGCTTAGCTTAGCCATCCAGCGACCTTGGTGCATCTCTTTTTTTCTTTGCATCATGTGCTGTTTGGGGACTATTTTTTAAATCTGCCATCCTGTCTGACACTGCAGTTCCACTCCTAGATGGGCCAGGTGTTTGTGTCGGCCACTTGTGTCGCTTAGCTTAGCCATCCAGCGACCTTGGTGCACCTCTTTTTTTCTTTGCATCATGTGCTGTTTGTGGACTATTTTTTAAATCTGCCATCTTGTCTGACACTGCAGTGCCACTCCTACATGGGCCAGGTGTTTGTGTCGGCCACTTGGGTCGCTTAGCTTAGCCATCCAGCGACCTTGGTGCACCTCTTTTTTTCTTTGCATCATGTGCTGTTTGGGGACTATTTTTTAAATCTGCCATCCTGTCTGACACTGCAGTGCCACTCCTAGATGGGCCAGGTGTTTGTGTCGGCCACTTGGGTCGCTTAGCTTAGCCATCCAGCGACCTTGGTGCACCTCTTTTTTTCTTTGCATCATGTGCTGTTTGTGGACTATTTTTTAAATCTGCCATCTTGTCTGACACTGCAGTGCCACTCCTACATGGGCCAGGTGTTTGTGTCGGCCACTTGGGTCGCTTAGCTTAGCCATCCAGCGACCTTGGTGCACCTCTTTTTTTCTTTGCATCATGTGCTGTTTGGGGACTATTTTTTAAATCTGCCATCCTGTCTGACACTGCAGTGCCACTCCTAGATGGGCCAGGTGTTTGTGTCGACCACTTGGGTCGCTTAGCTTAGCCATCCAGCGACCTTGGTGCACCTCTTTTTTTCTTTGCATCATGTGCTGTTTGGGGACTATTTTTTTAAATCTGCCATCCTGTCTGACACTGCAGTGCCACTCCTAGATGGGCCAGGTGTTTGTGTCGGCCACTTGGGTCGCTTAGCTTAGCTATCCAGCGACCTTGGTGCATCTCTTTTTTTCTTTGCATCATGTGCTGTTTGGGGACTATTTTTTAAATCTGCCATCCTGTCTGACACTGCAGTTCCACTCCTAGATGGGCCAGGTGTTTGTGTCGGCCACTTGTGTCGCTTAGCTTAGCCATCCAGCGACCTTGGTGCACCTCTTTTTTTCTTTGCATCATGTGCTGTTTGTGGACTATTTTTTAAATCTGCCATCTTGTCTGACACTGCAGTGCCACTCCTACATGGGCCAGGTGTTTGTGTCGGCCACTTGGGTCGCTTAGCTTAGCCATCCAGCGACCTTGGTGCACCTCTTTTTTTCTTTGCATCATGTGCTGTTTGGGGACTATTTTTTAAATCTGCCATCCTGTCTGACACTGCAGTGCCACTCCTACATGGGCCAGGTGTTTGTGTCGGCCACTTGGGTCGCTTAGCTTAGCCATCCAGCGACCTTGGTGCTCCTCTTTTTTCTTTGCATCATGTGCTGTTTGGGGACTATTTTTTAAATCTGCCATCCTGTCTGACACTGCAGTGCCACTCCTAGATGGGCCAGGTGTTTGTGTCGGCCACTTGGGTCGCTTAGCTTAGCCATCCAGCGACCTTGGTGCACCACTTTTTTTCTTTGCATCATGTGCTGTTTGTGGACTATTTTTTACATCTGCCATCCTGTCTGACACTGCAGTGCCACTCCTAGATGGGCCAGGTGTTTGTGTCGGCCACTTGGGTCGCTTAGCTTAGCCATCCAGCGACCTTGGTGCATCTCTTTTTTTGTTTGCATCATGTGCTGTTTGGGGACTATTTTTTAAATCTGCCATCCTGTCTGACACTGCAGTGCCACTCCTAGAAGGGCCAGGTGTTTGTGTCGGCCACTTGGGTCGCTTAGCTTAGCCATCCAGCGACCTTGGTGCACCTCTTTTTTTCTTTGCATCATGTGCTGTTTGGGGACTATTTTTTAAATCTGCCATCCTGTCTGACACTGCAGTCCACTCCTAGATGGGCCAGGTGTTTGTTTCGGCCACTTGTGTCGCTTAGCTTAGCCATCCAGCGACCTTGGTGCACCTCTTTTTTTCTTTGCATCATGTGCTGTTTGGGGACTATTTTTTTAATCTGCCATCCTGTCTGACACTGCAGTGCTACTCCTAGATGGGCCAGTTGTTTGTGTCGGCCACTTGTGTCGCTTAGCTTAGACATCCAGTGACCTTGGTGCACCTCTTTTTTTCTTTGCATCATGTGCTGTTTGGGGACTATTTTTTAAATCTGCCATCCTGTCTGACACTGTAGTCCACTCCTAGATGGGCCAGGTGTTTGTTTCGGCCACTTGTGTCGCTTAGCTTAGCCATCCAGCGACCTTGGTGCACCTCTTTTTTTCTTTGCATCATGTGCTGTTTGGGGACTATTTTTTAAATCTGCCATCCTGTCTGACACTGCAGTGCCACTCCTAGATGGGCCAGGTGTTTGTGTCGGCCACTTGGGTCGCTTAGCTTAGCCATCCAGCGACCTTGGTGCACCTCTTTTTTTCTTTGCATCATGTGCTGTTTGGGGACTATTTTTTAAATCTGCCATCCTGTCTGACACTGCAGTGCCACTCCTAGATGGGCCAGGTGTTTGTGTCGGCCACTTGGGTCGCTTAGCTTAGCCATCCAGCGACCTTGGTGCATCTCTTTTTTTCTTTGCATCATGTGCTGTTTGGGGACTATTTTTTAAATCTGCCATCCTGTCTGACACTGCAGTTCCACTCCTAGATGGGCCAGGTGTTTGTGTCGGCCACTTGTGTCGCTTAGCTTAGCCATCCAGCGACCTTGGTGCACCTCTTTTTTTCTTTGCATCATGTGCTGTTTGTGGACTATTTTTTAAATCTGCCATCTTGTCTGACACTGCAGTGCCACTCCTACATGGGCCAGGTGTTTGTGTCGGCCACTTGGGTCGCTTAGCTTAGCCATCCAGCGACCTTGGTGCACCTCTTTTTTTCTTTGCATCATGTGCTGTTTGGGGACTATTTTTTAAATCTGCCATCCTGTCTGACACTGCAGTGCCACTCCTAGATGGGCCAGGTGTTTGTGTCGGCCACTTGTGTCGCTTAGCTTAGCCATCCAGCGACCTTGGTGCACCTCTTTTTTTCTTTGCATCATGTGCTGTTTGTGGACTATTTTTTAAATCTGCCATCTTGTCTGACACTGCAGTGCCACTCCTACATGGGCCAGGTGTTTGTGTCGGCCACTTGGGTCGCTTAGCTTAGCCATCCAGCGACCTTGGTGCACCTCTTTTTTTCTTTGCATCATGTGCTGTTTGGGGACTATTTTTTAAATCTGCCATCCTGTCTGACACTGCAGTGCCACTCCTAGATGGGCCAGGTGTTTGTGTTGGCCACTTGGGTCGCTTAGCTTAGCCATCCAGCGACCTTGGTGCACCTCTTTTTTTCTTTGCATCATGTGCTGTTTGGGGACTATTTTTTAAATCTGCCATCCTGTCTGACACTGCAGTGCCACTCCTAGATGGGCCAGGTGTTTGTGTCGGCCACTTGGGTCGCTTAGCTTAGCTATCCAGCGACCTTGGTGCATCTCTTTTTTTCTTTGCATCATGTGCTGTTTGGGGACTATTTTTTAAATCTGCCATCCTGTCTGACACTGCAGTTCCACTCCTAGATGGGCCAGGTGTTTGTGTCGGCCACTTGTGTCGCTTAGCTTAGCCATCCAGCGACCTTGGTGCACCTCTTTTTTTCTTTGCATCATGTGCTGTTTGTGGACTATTTTTTAAATCTGCCATCTTGTCTGACACTGCAGTGCCACTCCTACATGGGCCAGGTGTTTGTGTCGGCCACTTGGGTCGCTTAGCTTAGCCATCCAGCGACCTTGGTGCTTCTCTTTTTTCTTTGCATCATGTGCTGTTTGGGGACTATTTTTTAAATCTGCCATCCTGTCTGACACTGCAGTGCCACTCCTAGATGGGCCAGGTGTTTGTGTCGGCCACTTGGGTCGCTTAGCTTAGCCATCCAGCGACCTTGGTGCACCACTTTTTTTCTTTGCATCATGTGCTGTTTGTGGACTATTTTTTACATCTGCCATCCTGTCTGACACTGCAGTGCCACTCCTAGATGGGCCAGGTGTTTGTGTCGGCCACTTGTGTCGCTTAGCTTAGCCATCCAGCGACCTTGGTGCATCTCTTTTTTTCTTTGCATCATGTACTGTTTGGGGACTATTTTTTAAATCTGCCATCCTATCTGACACTGCAGTGCCACTCCTAGATGGGCCAGGTGTTTGTGTCGGCCACTTGGGTCGCTTAGCTTAGCCATCCAGCGACCTTGGTGCACCTCTTTTTTTCTTTGCATCATGTGCTGTTTGGGGACTATTTTTTAAATCTGCCATCCTGTCTGACACTGCAGTGCCACTCCTAGATGGGCCAGGTGTTTGTTTCGGCCACTTGTGTCGCTTAGCTTAGCCATCCAGCGACCTTGGTGCACCTCTTTTTTTCTTTGCATCATGTGCTGTTTGGGGACTATTTTTTTAATCTGCCATCCTGTCTGACACTGCAGTGCCACTCCTAGATGGGCCAGTTGTTTGTGTCGGCCACTTGTGTCGCTTAGCTTAGACATCCAGTGACCTTGGTGCACCTCTTTTTTTCTTTGCATCATGTGCTGTTTGGGGACTATTTTTTAAATCTGCCATCCTGTCTGACACTGCAGTCCACTCCTAGATGGGCCAGGTGTTTGTTTCGGCCACTTGTGTCGCTTAGCTTAGCCATCCAGCGACCTTGGTGCACCTCTTTTTTTCTTTGCATCATGTGCTGTTTGGGGACTATTTTTTAAATCTGCCATCCTGTCTGACACTGCAGTCCACTCCTAGATGGGCCAGGTGTTTGTGTCGGCCACTTGGGTCGCTTAGCTTAGCCATCCAGCGACCTTGGAGCACCTCTTTTTTTCTTTGCATCATGTGCTGTTTGGGGACTTTTTTTTAAATCTGCCATCCTGTCTGACACTGCAGTGCCACTCCTAGATGGGCCAGGTGTTTGTGTCGGCCACTTGGGTCGCTTAGCTTAGCCATCCAGCGACCTTGGTGCATCTCTTTTTTTGTTTGCATCATGTGCTGTTTGGGGACTATTTTTTAAATCTGCCATCCTGTCTGACACTGCAGTGCCACTCCTAGAAGGGCCAGGTGTTTGTGTCGGCCACTTGGGTCGCTTAGCTTAGCCATCCAGCGACCTTGGTGCACCTCTTTTTTTCTTTGCATCATGTGCTGTTTGGGGACTATTTTTTAAATCTGCCATCCTGTCTGACACTGCAGTCCACTCCTAGATGGGCCAGGTGTTTGTTTCGGCCACTTGTGTCGCTTAGCTTAGCCATCCAGCGACCTTGGTGCACCTCTTTTTTTCTTTGCATCATGTGCTGTTTGGGGACTATTTTTTGAATCTGCCATCCTGTCTGACACTGCAGTGCTACTCCTAGATGGGCCAGTTGTTTGTGTCGGCCACTTGTGTCGCTTAGCTTAGACATCCAGTGACCTTGGTGCACCTCTTTTTTTCTTTGCATCATGTGCTGTTTGTGGACTATTTTTTACATCTGCCATCCTGTCTGACACTGCAGTGCCACTCCTAGATGGGCCAGGTGTTTGTGTCGGCCACTTGTGTCGCTTAGCTTAGCCATCCAGCGACCTTGGTGCACCACTTTTTTTCTTTGCATCATGTGCTGTTTGTGGACTATTTTTTACATCTGCCATCCTGTCTGACACTGCAGTGCCACTCCTAGATGGGCCAGGTGTTTGTGTCGGCCACTTGTGTCGCTTAGCTTAGCCATCCAGCGACCTTGGTGCATCTCTTTTTTTCTTTGCATCATGTACTGTTTGGGGACTATTTTTTAAATCTGCCATCCTATCTGACACTGCAGTGCCACTCCTAGATGGGCCAGGTGTTTGTGTCGGCCACTTGGGTCGCTTAGCTTAGCCATCCAGCGACCTTGGTGCACCTCTTTTTTTCTTTGCATCATGTGCTGTTTGGGGACTATTTTTTAAATCTGCCATCCTGTCTGACACTGCAGTGCCACTCCTAGATGGGCCAGGTGTTTGTTTCGGCCACTTGTGTCGCTTAGCTTAGCCATCCAGCGACCTTGGTGCACCTCTTTTTTTCTTTGCATCATGTGCTGTTTGGGGACTATTTTTTTAATCTGCCATCCTGTCTGACACTGCAGTGCCACTCCTAGATGGGCCAGATGTTTGTGTCGGCCACTTGTGTCGCTTAGCTTAGACATCCAGTGACCTTGGTGCACCTCTTTTTTTCTTTGCATCATGTGCTGTTTGGGGACTATTTTTTAAATCTGCCATCCTGTCTGACACTGCAGTCCACTCCTAGATGGGCCAGGTGTTTGTTTCGGCTACTTGTGTCGCTTAGCTTAGCCATCCAGCGACCTTGGTGCACCTCTTTTTTTCTTTGCATCATGTGCTGTTTGGGGACTATTTTTTAAATCTGCCATCCTGTCTGACACTGCAGTCCACTCCTAGATGGGCCAGGTGTTTGTGTCGGCCACTTGGGTCGCTTAGCTTAGCCATCCAGCGACCTTGGTGCACCTCTTTTTTTCTTTGCATCATGTACTGTTTGGGGACTATTTTTTAAATCTGCCATCCTATCTGACACTGCAGTGCCACTCCTAGATGGGCCAGGTGTTTGTGTCGGCCACTTGGGTCGCTTAGCTTAGCCATCCAGCGACCTTGGAGCACCTCTTTTTTTCTTTGCATCATGTGCTGTTTGGGGACTTTTTTTTAAATCTGCCATCCTGTCTGACACTGCAGTGCCACTCCTAGATGGGCCAGGTGTTTGTGTCGGCCACTTGGGTCGCTTAGCTTAGCCATCCAGCGACCTTGGTGCATCTCTTTTTTTGTTTGCATCATGTGCTGTTTGGGGACTATTTTTTAAATCTGCCATCCTGTCTGACACTGCAGTGCCACTCCTAGAAGGGCCAGGTGTTTGTGTCGGCCACTTGGGTCGCTTAGCTTAGCCATCCAGCGACCTTGGTGCACCTCTTTTTTTCTTTGCATCATGTGCTGTTTGGGGACTATTTTTTAAATCTGCCATCCTGTCTGACACTGCAGTCCACTCCTAGATGGGCCAGGTGTTTGTTTCGGCCACTTGTGTCGCTTAGCTTAGCCATCCAGCGACCTTGGTGCACCTCTTTTTTTCTTTGCATCATGTGCTGTTTGGGGACTATTTTTTTAATCTGCCATCCTGTCTGACACTGCAGTGCTACTCCTAGATGGGCCAGTTGTTTGTGTCGGCCACTTGTGTCGCTTAGCTTAGACATCCAGTGACCTTGGTGCACCTCTTTTTTTCTTTGCATCATGTGCTGTTTGGGGACTATTTTTTAAATCTGCCATCCTGTCTGACACTGCAGTCCACTCCTAGATGGGCCAGGTGTTTGTTTCGGCCACTTGTGTCGCTTAGCTTAGCCATCCAGCGACCTTGGTGCACCTCTTTTTTTCTTTGCATCATGTGCTGTTTGGGGACTATTTTTTAAATCTGCCATCCTGTCTGACACTGCAGTGCCACTCCTAGATGGGCCAGGTGTTTGTGTCGGCCACTTGGGTCGCTTAGCTTAGCCATCCAGCGACCTTGGTGCACCTCTTTTTTTCTTTGCATCATGTGCTGTTTGGGGACTATTTTTTAAATCTGCCATCCTGTCTGACACTGCAGTGCCACTCCTAGATGGGCCAGGTGTTTGTGTCGGCCACTTGGGTCGCTTAGCTTAGCCATCCAGCGACCTTGGTGCATCTCTTTTTTTCTTTGCATCATGTGCTGTTTGGGGACTATTTTTTAAATCTGCCATCCTGTCTGACACTGCAGTTCCACTCCTAGATGGGCCAGGTGTTTGTGTCGGCCACTTGTGTCGCTTAGCTTAGCCATCCAGCGCCCTTGGTGCACCTCTTTTTTTCTTTGCATCATGTGCTGTTTGTGGACTATTTTTTAAATCTGCCATCTTGTCTGACACTGCAGTGCCACTCCTACATGGGCCAGGTGTTTGTGTCGGCCACTTGGGTCGCTTAGCTTAGCCATCCAGCGACCTTGGTGCACCTCTTTTTTTCTTTGCATCATGTGCTGTTTGGGGACTATTTTTTAAATCTGCCATCCTGTCTGACACTGCAGTGCCACTCCTAGATGGGCCAGGTGTTTGTGTCGGCCACTTGTGTCGCTTAGCTTAGCCATCCAGCGACCTTGGTGCACCTCTTTTTTTCTTTGCATCATGTGCTGTTTGTGGACTATTTTTTAAATCTGCCATCTTGTCTGACACTGCAGTGCCACTCCTACATGGGCCAGGTGTTTGTGTCGGCCACTTGGGTCGCTTAGCTTAGCCATCCAGCGACCTTGGTGCACCTCTTTTTTTCTTTGCATCATGTGCTGTTTGGGGACTATTTTTTAAATCTGCCATCCTGTCTGACACTGCAGTGCCACTCCTAGATGGGCCAGGTGTTTGTGTCGGCCACTTGGGTCGCTTAGCTTAGCCATCCAGCGACCTTGGTGCACCTCTTTTTTTCTTTGCATCATGTGCTGTTTGTGGACTATTTTTTAAATCTTCCATCTTGTCTGACACTGCAGTGCCACTCCTACATGGGCCAGGTGTTTGTGTCGGCCACTTGGGTCGCTTAGCTTAGCCATCCAGCGACCTTGGTGCACCTCTTTTTTTCTTTGCATCATGTGCTGTTTGGGGACTATTTTTTAAATCTGCCATCCTGTCTGACACTGCAGTGCCACTCCTAGATGGGCCAGGTGTTTGTGTCGGCCACTTGGGTCGCTTAGCTTAGCCATCCAGCGACCTTGGTGCATCTCTTTTTTTCTTTGCATCATGTGCTGTTTGGGGACTATTTTTTAAATCTGCCATCCTGTCTGACACTGCAGTTCCACTCCTAGATGGGCCAGGTGTTTGTGTCGGCCACTTGTGTCGCTTAGCTTAGCCATCCAGCGACCTTGGTGCACCTCTTTTTTTCTTTGCATCATGTGCTGTTTGTGGACTATTTTTTAAATCTGCCATCTTGTCTGACACTGCAGTGCCACTCCTACATGGGCCAGGTGTTTGTGTCGGCCACTTGGGTCGCTTAGCTTAGCCATCCAGCGACCTTGGTGCACCTCTTTTTTTCTTTGCATCATGTGCTGTTTGGGGACTATTTTTTAAATCTGCCATCCTGTCTGACACTGCAGTGCCACTCCTAGATGGGCCAGGTGTTTGTGTCGGCCACTTGGGTCGCTTAGCTTAGCCTTCCAGCGACCTTGGTGCACCTCTTTTTTTCTTTGCATCATGTGCTGTTTGTGGACTATTTTTTAAATCTGCCATCTTGTCTGACACTGCAGTGCCACTCCTACATGGGCCAGGTGTTTGTGTCGGCCACTTGGGTCGCTTAGCTTAGCCATCCAGCGACCTTGGTGCACCTCTTTTTTTCTTTGCATCATGTGCTGTTTGGGGACTATTTTTTAAATCTGCCATCCTGTCTGACACTGCAGTGCCACTCCTAGATGGGCCAGGTGTTTGTGTCGGCCACTTGGGTCGCTTAGCTTAGCCATCCAGCGACCTTGGTGCACCTCTTTTTTTCTTTGCATCATGTGCTGTTTGGGGACTATTTTTTAAATCTGCCATCCTGTCTGACACTGCAGTGCCACTCCTAGATGGGCCAGGTGTTTGTGTCGGCCACTTGGGTCGCTTAGCTTAGCTATCCAGCGACCTTGGTGCACCTCTTTTTTTCTTTGCATCATGTGCTGTTTGGGGACTATTTTTTAAATCTGCCATCCTGTCTGACACTGCAGTTCCACTCCTAGATGGGCCAGGTGTTTGTGTCGGCCACTTGTGTCGCTTAGCTTAGCCATCCAGCGACCTTGGTGCACCTCTTTTTTTCTTTGCATCATGTGCTGTTTGTGGACTATTTTTTAAATCTGCCATCTTGTCTGACACTGCAGTGCCACTCCTACATGGGCCAGGTGTTTGTGTCGGCCACTTGTGTCGCTTAGCTTAGCCATCCAGCGACCTTGGTGCACCTCTTTTTTTCTTTGCATCATGTGCTGTTTGGGGACTATTTTTTAAATCTGCCATCCTGTCTGACACTGCAGTGCCACTCCTAGATGGGCCAGGTGTTTGTGTCGGCCACTTGGGTCGCTTAGCTTAGCCATCCAGCGACCTTGGTGCACCTCTTTTTTTCTTTGCATCATGTGCTGTTTGGGGACTATTTTTTAAATCTGCCATCCTGTCTGACACTGCAGTGCCACTCCTAGATGGGCCAGGTGTTTGTGTCGGCCACTTGGGTCGCTTAGCTTAGCCATCCAGCGACCTTGGTGCATCTCTTTTTTTCTTTGCATCATGTGCTGTTTGGGGACTATTTTTTAAATCTGCCATCCTGTCTGACACTGCAGTTCCACTCCTAGATGGGCCAGGTGTTTGTGTCGGCCACTTGTGTCGCTTAGCTTAGCCATCCAGCGACCTTGGTGCACCTCTTTTTTTCTTTGCATCATGTGCTGTTTGTGGACTATTTTTTAAATCTGCCATCTTGTCTGACACTGCAGTGCCACTCCTACATGGGCCAGGTGTTTGTGTCGGCCACTTGGGTCGCTTAGCTTAGCCATCCAGCGACCTTGGTGCACCTCTTTTTTTCTTTGCATCATGTGCTGTTTGGGGACTATTTTTTAAATCTGCCATCCTGTCTGACACTGCAGTGCCACTCCTAGATGGGCCAGGTGTTTGTGTCGGCCACTTGGGTCGCTTAGCTTAGCCATCCAGCGACCTTGGTGCACCTCTTTTTTTCTTTGCATCATGTGCTGTTTGTGGACTATTTTTTAAATCTGCCATCTTGTCTGACACTGCAGTGCCACTCCTACATGGGCCAGGTGTTTGTGTCGGCCACTTGGGTCGCTTAGCTTAGCCATCCAGCGACCTTGGTGCACCTCTTTTTTTCTTTGCATCATGTGCTGTTTGGGGACTATTTTTTAAATCTGCCATCCTGTCTGACACTGCAGTGCCACTCCTAGATGGGCCAGGTGTTTGTGTCGACCACTTGGGTCGCTTAGCTTAGCCATCCAGCGACCTTGGTGCACCTCTTTTTTTCTTTGCATCATGTGCTGTTTGGGGACTATTTTTTTAAATCTGCCATCCTGTCTGACACTGCAGTGCCACTCCTAGATGGGCCAGGTGTTTGTGTCGGCCACTTGGGTCGCTTAGCTTAGCTATCCAGCGACCTTGGTGCATCTCTTTTTTTCTTTGCATCATGTGCTGTTTGGGGACTATTTTTTAAATCTGCCATCCTGTCTGACACTGCAGTTCCACTCCTAGATGGGCCAGGTGTTTGTGTCGGCCACTTGTGTCGCTTAGCTTAGCCATCCAGCGACCTTGGTGCACCTCTTTTTTTCTTTGCATCATGTGCTGTTTGTGGACTATTTTTTAAATCTGCCATCTTGTCTGACACTGCAGTGCCACTCCTACATGGGCCAGGTGTTTGTGTCGGCCACTTGGGTCGCTTAGCTTAGCCATCCAGCGACCTTGGTGCACCTCTTTTTTTCTTTGCATCATGTGCTGTTTGGGGACTATTTTTTAAATCTGCCATCCTGTCTGACACTGCAGTGCCACTCCTACATGGGCCAGGTGTTTGTGTCGGCCACTTGGGTCGCTTAGCTTAGCCATCCAGCGACCTTGGTGCTCCTCTTTTTTCTTTGCATCATGTGCTGTTTGGGGACTATTTTTTAAATCTGCCATCCTGTCTGACACTGCAGTGCCACTCCTAGATGGGCCAGGTGTTTGTGTCGGCCACTTGGGTCGCTTAGCTTAGCCATCCAGCGACCTTGGTGCACCACTTTTTTTCTTTGCATCATGTGCTGTTTGTGGACTATTTTTTACATCTGCCATCCTGTCTGACACTGCAGTGCCACTCCTAGATGGGCCAGGTGTTTGTGTCGGCCACTTGGGTCGCTTAGCTTAGCCATCCAGCGACCTTGGTGCATCTCTTTTTTTGTTTGCATCATGTGCTGTTTGGGGACTATTTTTTAAATCTGCCATCCTGTCTGACACTGCAGTGCCACTCCTAGAAGGGCCAGGTGTTTGTGTCGGCCACTTGGGTCGCTTAGCTTAGCCATCCAGCGACCTTGGTGCACCTCTTTTTTTCTTTGCATCATGTGCTGTTTGGGGACTATTTTTTAAATCTGCCATCCTGTCTGACACTGCAGTCCACTCCTAGATGGGCCAGGTGTTTGTTTCGGCCACTTGTGTCGCTTAGCTTAGCCATCCAGCGACCTTGGTGCACCTCTTTTTTTCTTTGCATCATGTGCTGTTTGGGGACTATTTTTTTAATCTGCCATCCTGTCTGACACTGCAGTGCTACTCCTAGATGGGCCAGTTGTTTGTGTCGGCCACTTGTGTCGCTTAGCTTAGACATCCAGTGACCTTGGTGCACCTCTTTTTTTCTTTGCATCATGTGCTGTTTGGGGACTATTTTTTAAATCTGCCATCCTGTCTGACACTGCAGTCCACTCCTAGATGGGCCAGGTGTTTGTTTCGGCCACTTGTGTCGCTTAGCTTAGCCATCCAGCGACCTTGGTGCACCTCTTTTTTTCTTTGCATCATGTGCTGTTTGGGGACTATTTTTTAAATCTGCCATCCTGTCTGACACTGCAGTGCCACTCCTAGATGGGCCAGGTGTTTGTGTCGGCCACTTGGGTCGCTTAGCTTAGCCATCCAGCGACCTTGGTGCACCTCTTTTTTTCTTTGCATCATGTGCTGTTTGGGGACTATTTTTTAAATCTGCCATCCTGTCTGACACTGCAGTGCCACTCCTAGATGGGCCAGGTGTTTGTGTCGGCCACTTGGGTCGCTTAGCTTAGCCATCCAGCGACCTTGGTGCATCTCTTTTTTTCTTTGCATCATGTGCTGTTTGGGGACTATTTTTTAAATCTGCCATCCTGTCTGACACTGCAGTTCCACTCCTAGATGGGCCAGGTGTTTGTGTCGGCCACTTGTGTCGCTTAGCTTAGCCATCCAGCGACCTTGGTGCACCTCTTTTTTTCTTTGCATCATGTGCTGTTTGTGGACTATTTTTTAAATCTGCCATCTTGTCTGACACTGCAGTGCCACTCCTACATGGGCCAGGTGTTTGTGTCGGCCACTTGGGTCGCTTAGCTTAGCCATCCAGCGACCTTGGTGCACCTCTTTTTTTCTTTGCATCATGTGCTGTTTGGGGACTATTTTTTAAATCTGCCATCCTGTCTGACACTGCAGTGCCACTCCTAGATGGGCCAGGTGTTTGTGTCGGCCACTTGTGTCGCTTAGCTTAGCCATCCAGCGACCTTGGTGCACCTCTTTTTTTCTTTGCATCATGTGCTGTTTGTGGACTATTTTTTAAATCTGCCATCTTGTCTGACACTGCAGTGCCACTCCTACATGGGCCAGGTGTTTGTGTCGGCCACTTGGGTCGCTTAGCTTAGCCATCCAGCGACCTTGGTGCACCTCTTTTTTTCTTTGCATCATGTGCTGTTTGGGGACTATTTTTTAAATCTGCCATCCTGTCTGACACTGCAGTGCCACTCCTAGATGGGCCAGGTGTTTGTGTCGGCCACTTGGGTCGCTTAGCTTAGCCATCCAGCGACCTTGGTGCACCTCTTTTTTTCTTTGCATCATGTGCTGTTTGGGGACTATTTTTTAAATCTGCCATCCTGTCTGACACTGCAGTGCCACTCCTAGATGGGCCAGGTGTTTGTGTCGGCCACTTGGGTCGCTTAGCTTAGCTATCCAGCGACCTTGGTGCATCTCTTTTTTTCTTTGCATCATGTGCTGTTTGGGGACTATTTTTTAAATCTGCCATCCTGTCTGACACTGCAGTTCCACTCCTAGATGGGCCAGGTGTTTGTGTCGGCCACTTGTGTCGCTTAGCTTAGCCATCCAGCGACCTTGGTGCACCTCTTTTTTTCTTTGCATCATGTGCTGTTTGTGGACTATTTTTTAAATCTGCCATCTTGTCTGACACTGCAGTGCCACTCCTACATGGGCCAGGTGTTTGTGTCGGCCACTTGGGTCGCTTAGCTTAGCCATCCAGCGACCTTGGTGCTTCTCTTTTTTCTTTGCATCATGTGCTGTTTGGGGACTATTTTTTAAATCTGCCATCCTGTCTGACACTGCAGTGCCACTCCTAGATGGGCCAGGTGTTTGTGTCGGCCACTTGGGTCGCTTAGCTTAGCCATCCAGCGACCTTGGTGCACCACTTTTTTTCTTTGCATCATGTGCTGTTTGTGGACTATTTTTTACATCTGCCATCCTGTCTGACACTGCAGTGCCACTCCTAGATGGGCCAGGTGTTTGTGTCGGCCACTTGTGTCGCTTAGCTTAGCCATCCAGCGACCTTGGTGCATCTCTTTTTTTCTTTGCATCATGTACTGTTTGGGGACTATTTTTTAAATCTGCCATCCTATCTGACACTGCAGTGCCACTCCTAGATGGGCCAGGTGTTTGTGTCGGCCACTTGGGTCGCTTAGCTTAGCCATCCAGCGACCTTGGTGCACCTCTTTTTTTCTTTGCATCATGTGCTGTTTGGGGACTATTTTTTAAATCTGCCATCCTGTCTGACACTGCAGTGCCACTCCTAGATGGGCCAGGTGTTTGTTTCGGCCACTTGTGTCGCTTAGCTTAGCCATCCAGCGACCTTGGTGCACCTCTTTTTTTCTTTGCATCATGTGCTGTTTGGGGACTATTTTTTTAATCTGCCATCCTGTCTGACACTGCAGTGCCACTCCTAGATGGGCCAGTTGTTTGTGTCGGCCACTTGTGTCGCTTAGCTTAGACATCCAGTGACCTTGGTGCACCTCTTTTTTTCTTTGCATCATGTGCTGTTTGGGGACTATTTTTTAAATCTGCCATCCTGTCTGACACTGCAGTCCACTCCTAGATGGGCCAGGTGTTTGTTTCGGCCACTTGTGTCGCTTAGCTTAGCCATCCAGCGACCTTGGTGCACCTCTTTTTTTCTTTGCATCATGTGCTGTTTGGGGACTATTTTTTAAATCTGCCATCCTGTCTGACACTGCAGTCCACTCCTAGATGGGCCAGGTGTTTGTGTCGGCCACTTGGGTCGCTTAGCTTAGCCATCCAGCGACCTTGGTGCACCTCTTTTTTTCTTTGCATCATGTACTGTTTGGGGACTATTTTTTAAATCTGCCATCCTATCTGACACTGCAGTGCCACTCCTAGATGGGCCAGGTGTTTGTGTCGGCCACTTGGGTCGCTTAGCTTAGCCATCCAGCGACCTTGGAGCACCTCTTTTTTTCTTTGCATCATGTGCTGTTTGGGGACTTTTTTTTAAATCTGCCATCCTGTCTGACACTGCAGTGCCACTCCTAGATGGGCCAGGTGTTTGTGTCGGCCACTTGGGTCGCTTAGCTTAGCCATCCAGCGACCTTGGTGCATCTCTTTTTTTGTTTGCATCATGTGCTGTTTGGGGACTATTTTTTAAATCTGCCATCCTGTCTGACACTGCAGTGCCACTCCTAGAAGGGCCAGGTGTTTGTGTCGGCCACTTGGGTCGCTTAGCTTAGCCATCCAGCGACCTTGGTGCACCTCTTTTTTTCTTTGCATCATGTGCTGTTTGGGGACTATTTTTTAAATCTGCCATCCTGTCTGACACTGCAGTCCACTCCTAGATGGGCCAGGTGTTTGTTTCGGCCACTTGTGTCGCTTAGCTTAGCCATCCAGCGACCTTGGTGCACCTCTTTTTTTCTTTGCATCATGTGCTGTTTGGGGACTATTTTTTGAATCTGCCATCCTGTCTGACACTGCAGTGCTACTCCTAGATGGGCCAGTTGTTTGTGTCGGCCACTTGTGTCGCTTAGCTTAGACATCCAGTGACCTTGGTGCACCTCTTTTTTTCTTTGCATCATGTGCTGTTTGTGGACTATTTTTTACATCTGCCATCCTGTCTGACACTGCAGTGCCACTCCTAGATGGGCCAGGTGTTTGTGTCGGCCACTTGTGTCGCTTAGCTTAGCCATCCAGCGACCTTGGTGCATCTCTTTTTTTCTTTGCATCATGTACTGTTTGGGGACTATTTTTTAAATCTGCCATCCTATCTGACACTGCAGTGCCACTCCTAGATGGGCCAGGTGTTTGTGTCGGCCACTTGGGTCGCTTAGCTTAGCCATCCAGCGACCTTGGTGCACCTCTTTTTTTCTTTGCATCATGTGCTGTTTGGGGACTATTTTTTAAATCTGCCATCCTGTCTGACACTGCAGTGCCACTCCTAGATGGGCCAGGTGTTTGTGTCGGCCACTTGGGTCGCTTAGCTTAGCCATCCAGCGACCTTGGTGCATCTCTTTTTTTCTTTGCATCATGTGCTGTTTGGGGACTATTTTTTAAATCTGCCATCCTGTCTGACACTGCAGTTCCACTCCTAGATGGGCCAGGTGTTTGTGTCGGCCACTTGTGTCGCTTAGCTTAGCCATCCAGCGACCTTGGTGCACCTCTTTTTTTCTTTGCATCATGTGCTGTTTGTGGACTATTTTTTAAATCTGCCATCTTGTCTGACACTGCAGTGCCACTCCTACATGGGCCAGGTGTTTGTGTCGGCCACTTGGGTCGCTTAGCTTAGCCATCCAGCGACCTTGGTGCACCTCTTTTTTTCTTTGCATCATGTGCTGTTTGGGGACTATTTTTTAAATCTGCCATCCTGTCTGACACTGCAGTGCCACTCCTAGATGGGCCAGGTGTTTGTGTCGGCCACTTGGGTCGCTTAGCTTAGCCATCCAGCGACCTTGGTGCACCTCTTTTTTTCTTTGCATCATGTGCTGTTTGTGGACTATTTTTTAAATCTGCCATCTTGTCTGACACTGCAGTGCCACTCCTACATGGGCCAGGTGTTTGTGTCGGCCACTTGGGTCGCTTAGCTTAGCCATCCAGCGACCTTGGTGCACCTCTTTTTTTCTTTGCATCATGTGCTGTTTGGGGACTATTTTTTAAATCTGCCATCCTGTCTGACACTGCAGTGCCACTCCTAGATGGGCCAGGTGTTTGTGTCGACCACTTGGGTCGCTTAGCTTAGCCATCCAGCGACCTTGGTGCACCTCTTTTTTTCTTTGCATCATGTGCTGTTTGGGGACTATTTTTTTAAATCTGCCATCCTGTCTGACACTGCAGTGCCACTCCTAGATGGGCCAGGTGTTTGTGTCGGCCACTTGGGTCGCTTAGCTTAGCTATCCAGCGACCTTGGTGCATCTCTTTTTTTCTTTGCATCATGTGCTGTTTGGGGACTATTTTTTAAATCTGCCATCCTGTCTGACACTGCAGTTCCACTCCTAGATGGGCCAGGTGTTTGTGTCGGCCACTTGTGTCGCTTAGCTTAGCCATCCAGCGACCTTGGTGCACCTCTTTTTTTCTTTGCATCATGTGCTGTTTGTGGACTATTTTTTAAATCTGCCATCTTGTCTGACACTGCAGTGCCACTCCTACATGGGCCAGGTGTTTGTGTCGGCCACTTGGGTCGCTTAGCTTAGCCATCCAGCGACCTTGGTGCACCTCTTTTTTTCTTTGCATCATGTGC
Source organism: Pseudophryne corroboree (assembly GCF_028390025.1). Lineage (NCBI taxonomy): Eukaryota > Metazoa > Chordata > Amphibia > Anura > Myobatrachidae > Pseudophryne > Pseudophryne corroboree. The sequence continues at coordinate 893,303,070 of NC_086445.1, read as the reverse complement.
TGTTTGGGGACTATTTTTTAAATCTGCCATCCTGTCTGACACTGCAGTGCCACTCCTACATGGGCCAGGTGTTTGTGTCGGCCACTTGGGTCGCTTAGCTTAGCCATCCAGCGACCTTGGTGCTCCTCTTTTTTCTTTGCATCATGTGCTGTTTGGGGACTATTTTTTAAATCTGCCATCCTGTCTGACACTGCAGTGCCACTCCTAGATGGGCCAGGTGTTTGTGTCGGCCACTTGGGTCGCTTAGCTTAGCCATCCAGCGACCTTGGTGCACCACTTTTTTTCTTTGCATCATGTGCTGTTTGTGGACTATTTTTTACATCTGCCATCCTGTCTGACACTGCAGTGCCACTCCTAGATGGGCCAGGTGTTTGTGTCGGCCACTTGGGTCGCTTAGCTTAGCCATCCAGCGACCTTGGTGCATCTCTTTTTTTGTTTGCATCATGTGCTGTTTGGGGACTATTTTTTAAATCTGCCATCCTGTCTGACACTGCAGTGCCACTCCTAGAAGGGCCAGGTGTTTGTGTCGGCCACTTGGGTCGCTTAGCTTAGCCATCCAGCGACCTTGGTGCACCTCTTTTTTTCTTTGCATCATGTGCTGTTTGGGGACTATTTTTTAAATCTGCCATCCTGTCTGACACTGCAGTCCACTCCTAGATGGGCCAGGTGTTTGTTTCGGCCACTTGTGTCGCTTAGCTTAGCCATCCAGCGACCTTGGTGCACCTCTTTTTTTCTTTGCATCATGTGCTGTTTGGGGACTATTTTTTTAATCTGCCATCCTGTCTGACACTGCAGTGCTACTCCTAGATGGGCCAGTTGTTTGTGTCGGCCACTTGTGTCGCTTAGCTTAGACATCCAGTGACCTTGGTGCACCTCTTTTTTTCTTTGCATCATGTGCTGTTTGGGGACTATTTTTTAAATCTGCCATCCTGTCTGACACTGCAGTCCACTCCTAGATGGGCCAGGTGTTTGTTTCGGCCACTTGTGTCGCTTAGCTTAGCCATCCAGCGACCTTGGTGCACCTCTTTTTTTCTTTGCATCATGTGCTGTTTGGGGACTATTTTTTAAATCTGCCATCCTGTCTGACACTGCAGTGCCACTCCTAGATGGGCCAGGTGTTTGTGTCGGCCACTTGGGTCGCTTAGCTTAGCCATCCAGCGACCTTGGTGCACCTCTTTTTTTCTTTGCATCATGTGCTGTTTGGGGACTATTTTTTAAATCTGCCATCCTGTCTGACACTGCAGTGCCACTCCTAGATGGGCCAGGTGTTTGTGTCGGCCACTTGGGTCGCTTAGCTTAGCCATCCAGCGACCTTGGTGCATCTCTTTTTTTCTTTGCATCATGTGCTGTTTGGGGACTATTTTTTAAATCTGCCATCCTGTCTGACACTGCAGTTCCACTCCTAGATGGGCCAGGTGTTTGTGTCGGCCACTTGTGTCGCTTAGCTTAGCCATCCAGCGACCTTGGTGCACCTCTTTTTTTCTTTGCATCATGTGCTGTTTGTGGACTATTTTTTAAATCTGCCATCTTGTCTGACACTGCAGTGCCACTCCTACATGGGCCAGGTGTTTGTGTCGGCCACTTGGGTCGCTTAGCTTAGCCATCCAGCGACCTTGGTGCACCTCTTTTTTTCTTTGCATCATGTGCTGTTTGGGGACTATTTTTTAAATCTGCCATCCTGTCTGACACTGCAGTGCCACTCCTAGATGGGCCAGGTGTTTGTGTCGGCCACTTGTGTCGCTTAGCTTAGCCATCCAGCGACCTTGGTGCACCTCTTTTTTTCTTTGCATCATGTGCTGTTTGTGGACTATTTTTTAAATCTGCCATCTTGTCTGACACTGCAGTGCCACTCCTACATGGGCCAGGTGTTTGTGTCGGCCACTTGGGTCGCTTAGCTTAGCCATCCAGCGACCTTGGTGCACCTCTTTTTTTCTTTGCATCATGTGCTGTTTGGGGACTATTTTTTAAATCTGCCATCCTGTCTGACACTGCAGTGCCACTCCTAGATGGGCCAGGTGTTTGTGTCGGCCACTTGGGTCGCTTAGCTTAGCCATCCAGCGACCTTGGTGCACCTCTTTTTTTCTTTGCATCATGTGCTGTTTGGGGACTATTTTTTAAATCTGCCATCCTGTCTGACACTGCAGTGCCACTCCTAGATGGGCCAGGTGTTTGTGTCGGCCACTTGGGTCGCTTAGCTTAGCTATCCAGCGACCTTGGTGCATCTCTTTTTTTCTTTGCATCATGTGCTGTTTGGGGACTATTTTTTAAATCTGCCATCCTGTCTGACACTGCAGTTCCACTCCTAGATGGGCCAGGTGTTTGTGTCGGCCACTTGTGTCGCTTAGCTTAGCCTTCCAGCGACCTTGGTGCACCTCTTTTTTTCTTTGCATCATGTGCTGTTTGTGGACTATTTTTTAAATCTGCCATCTTGTCTGACACTGCAGTGCCACTCCTACATGGGCCAGGTGTTTGTGTCGGCCACTTGGGTCGCTTAGCTTAGCCATCCAGCGACCTTGGTGCTTCTCTTTTTTCTTTGCATCATGTGCTGTTTGGGGACTATTTTTTAAATCTGCCATCCTGTCTGACACTGCAGTGCCACTCCTAGATGGGCCAGGTGTTTGTGTCGGCCACTTGGGTCGCTTAGCTTAGCCATCCAGCGACCTTGGTGCACCACTTTTTTTCTTTGCATCATGTGCTGTTTGTGGACTATTTTTTACATCTGCCATCCTGTCTGACACTGCAGTGCCACTCCTAGATGGGCCAGGTGTTTGTGTCGGCCACTTGTGTCGCTTAGCTTAGCCATCCAGCGACCTTGGTGCATCTCTTTTTTTCTTTGCATCATGTACTGTTTGGGGACTATTTTTTAAATCTGCCATCCTATCTGACACTGCAGTGCCACTCCTAGATGGGCCAGGTGTTTGTGTCGGCCACTTGGGTCGCTTAGCTTAGCCATCCAGCGACCTTGGTGCACCTCTTTTTTTCTTTGCATCATGTGCTGTTTGGGGACTATTTTTTAAATCTGCCATCCTGTCTGACACTGCAGTGCCACTCCTAGATGGGCCAGGTGTTTGTTTCGGCCACTTGTGTCGCTTAGCTTAGCCATCCAGCGACCTTGGTGCACCTCTTTTTTTCTTTGCATCATGTGCTGTTTGGGGACTATTTTTTTAATCTGCCATCCTGTCTGACACTGCAGTGCCACTCCTAGATGGGCCAGTTGTTTGTGTCGGCCACTTGTGTCGCTTAGCTTAGACATCCAGTGACCTTGGTGCACCTCTTTTTTTCTTTGCATCATGTGCTGTTTGGGGACTATTTTTTAAATCTGCCATCCTGTCTGACACTGCAGTCCACTCCTAGATGGGCCAGGTGTTTGTTTCGGCCACTTGTGTCGCTTAGCTTAGCCATCCAGCGACCTTGGTGCACCTCTTTTTTTCTTTGCATCATGTGCTGTTTGGGGACTATTTTTTAAATCTGCCATCCTGTCTGACACTGCAGTCCACTCCTAGATGGGCCAGGTGTTTGTGTCGGCCACTTGGGTCGCTTAGCTTAGCCATCCAGCGACCTTGGTGCACCTCTTTTTTTCTTTGCATCATGTACTGTTTGGGGACTATTTTTTAAATCTGCCATCCTATCTGACACTGCAGTGCCACTCCTAGATGGGCCAGGTGTTTGTGTCGGCCACTTGGGTCGCTTAGCTTAGCCATCCAGCGACCTTGGAGCACCTCTTTTTTTCTTTGCATCATGTGCTGTTTGGGGACTTTTTTTTAAATCTGCCATCCTGTCTGACACTGCAGTGCCACTCCTAGATGGGCCAGGTGTTTGTGTCGGCCACTTGGGTCGCTTAGCTTAGCCATCCAGCGACCTTGGTGCATCTCTTTTTTTGTTTGCATCATGTGCTGTTTGGGGACTATTTTTTAAATCTGCCATCCTGTCTGACACTGCAGTGCCACTCCTAGAAGGGCCAGGTGTTTGTGTCGGCCACTTGGGTCGCTTAGCTTAGCCATCCAGCGACCTTGGTGCACCTCTTTTTTTCTTTGCATCATGTGCTGTTTGGGGACTATTTTTTAAATCTGCCATCCTGTCTGACACTGCAGTCCACTCCTAGATGGGCCAGGTGTTTGTTTCGGCCACTTGTGTCGCTTAGCTTAGCCATCCAGCGACCTTGGTGCACCTCTTTTTTTCTTTGCATCATGTGCTGTTTGGGGACTATTTTTTGAATCTGCCATCCTGTCTGACACTGCAGTGCTACTCCTAGATGGGCCAGTTGTTTGTGTCGGCCACTTGTGTCGCTTAGCTTAGACATCCAGTGACCTTGGTGCACCTCTTTTTTTCTTTGCATCATGTGCTGTTTGTGGACTATTTTTTACATCTGCCATCCTGTCTGACACTGCAGTGCCACTCCTAGATGGGCCAGGTGTTTGTGTCGGCCACTTGTGTCGCTTAGCTTAGCCATCCAGCGACCTTGGTGCATCTCTTTTTTTCTTTGCATCATGTACTGTTTGGGGACTATTTTTTAAATCTGCCATCCTATCTGACACTGCAGTGCCACTCCTAGATGGGCCAGGTGTTTGTGTCGGCCACTTGGGTCGCTTAGCTTAGCCATCCAGCGACCTTGGTGCACCTCTTTTTTTCTTTGCATCATGTGCTGTTTGGGGACTATTTTTTAAATCTGCCATCCTGTCTGACACTGCAGTGCCACTCCTAGATGGGCCAGGTGTTTGTTTCGGCCACTTGTGTCGCTTAGCTTAGCCATCCAGCGACCTTGGTGCACCTCTTTTTTTCTTTGCATCATGTGCTGTTTGGGGACTATTTTTTTAATCTGCCATCCTGTCTGACACTGCAGTGCCACTCCTAGATGGGCCAGTTGTTTGTGTCGGCCACTTGTGTCGCTTAGCTTAGACATCCAGTGACCTTGGTGCACCTCTTTTTTTCTTTGCATCATGTGCTGTTTGGGGACTATTTTTTAAATCTGCCATCCTGTCTGACACTGCAGTCCACTCCTAGATGGGCCAGGTGTTTGTTTCGGCCACTTGTGTCGCTTAGCTTAGCCATCCAGCGACCTTGGTGCACCTCTTTTTTTCTTTGCATCATGTGCTGTTTGGGGACTATTTTTTAAATCTGCCATCCTGTCTGACACTGCAGTCCACTCCTAGATGGGCCAGGTGTTTGTGTCGGCCACTTGGGTCGCTTAGCTTAGCCATCCAGCGACCTTGGTGCACCTCTTTTTTTCTTTGCATCATGTGCTGTTTGGGGACTATTTTTTAAATCTGCCATCCTGTCTGACACTGCAGTTCCACTCCTAGATGGGCCAGGTGTTTGTGTCGGCCACTTGTGTCGCTTAGCTTAGCCATCCAGCGACCTTGGTGCACCTCTTTTTTTCTTTGCATCATGTGCTGTTTGGGGACTATTTTTTAAATCTGCCATCCTATCTGACACTGCAGTGCCACCCCTAGATGGGCCAGGTGTTTGTGTCGGCCACTTGGGTCGCTTAGCTTAGCCATCCAGCGACCTTGGTTCACCTCTTTTTTTCTTTGCATCATGTGCTGTTTGGGGACTATTTTTTAAATCTGCCATCCTGTTTGACACTGCAGTGCCACTCCTAGATGGGCCAGGTGTTTGTGTCGGCCACTTGTGTCGCTTAGCTTAGCCATCCAGCGACCTTGGTGCACCTCTTTTTTTCTTTGCATCATGTGCTGTTTGGGGACTATTATTTAAATCTGCCATCCTGTCTGACACTGCAGTGCCACTCCTAGATGGGCCAGGTGTTTGTGTCGGCCACTTGGGTCGCTTAGCTTAGCCATCCAGCGACCTTGGTGCATCTCTTTTTTTCTTTGCATCATGTGCTGTTTGGGGACTATTATTTAAATCTGCCATCCTGTCTGACACTGCAGTGCCACTCCTAGATGGGCCAGGTGTTTGTGTCGGCCACTTGGGTCGCTTAGCTTAGCCATCCAGCGACCTTGGTGCATCTCTTTTTTTCTTTGCATCATGTGCTGTTTGGGGACTATTTTTTAAATCTGCCATCCTGTCTGACACTGCAGTTCCACTCCTAGATGGGTCAGGTGTTTGTGTCGGCCACTTGTGTCGCTTAGCTTAGCCATCCAGCGACCTTGGTGCACCTCTTTTTTTCTTTGCATCATGTGCTGTTTGGGGACTATTATTTAAATCTGCCATCCTGTCTGACACTGCAGTGCCACTCCTAGATGGGCCAGGTGTTTGTGTCGGCCACTTGGGTCGCTTAGCTTAGCCATCCAGCGACCTTGGTGCATCTCTTTTTTTCTTTGCATCATGTGCTGTTTGGGGACTATTATTTAAATCTGCCATCCTGTCTGACACTGCAGTGCCACTCCTAGATGGGCCAGGTGTTTGTGTCGGCCACTTGGGTCGCTTAGCTTAGCCATCCAGCGACCTTGGTGCATCTCTTTTTTTCTTTGCATCATGTGCTGTTTGGGGACTATTTTTTAAATCTGCCATCCTGTCTGACACTGCAGTTCCACTCCTAGATGGGTCAGGTGTTTGTGTCGGCCACTTGTGTCGCTTAGCTTAGCCATCCAGCGACCTTGGTGCACCTCTTTTTTTCTTTGCATCATGTGCTGTTTGGGGACTATTTTTTAAATCTGCCATCCTGTCTGACACTGCAGTGCCACCCCTAGATGGGCCAGGTGTTTGTGTCGGCCACTTGTGTCGCTTAGCTTAGACATCCAGTGACCTTGGTGCACCTCTTTTTTTCTTTGCATCATGTGCTGTTTGTGGACTATTTTTTAAATCTGCCATCTTGTCTGACACTGCAGTGCCACTCCTACATGGGCCAGGTGTTTGTGTCGGCCACTTGGGTCGCTTAGCTTAGCTATCCAGCGACCTTGGTGCATCTCTTTTTTTCTTTGCATCATGTGCTGTTTGGGGACTATTTTTTAAATCTGCCATCCTGTCTGACACTGCAGTGCCACTCCTAGATGGGCCAGGTGTTTGTGTCGGCCACTTGGGTCGCTTAGCTTAGCCATCCAGCGACCTTGGTGCATCTCTTTTTTTCTTTGCATCATGTGCTGTTTGGGGACTATTTTTTAAATCTGCCATCCTGTCTGACACTGCAGTTCCACTCCTAGATGGGTCAGGTGTTTGTGTCGGCCACTTGTGTCGCTTAGCTTAGCCATCCAGCGACCTTGGTGCACCTCTTTTTTTCTTTGCATCATGTGCTGTTTGGGGACTATTATTTAAATCTGCCATCCTGTCTGACACTGCAGTGCCACTCCTAGATGGGCCAGGTGTTTGTGTCGGCCACTTGGGTCGCTTAGCTTAGCCATCCAGCGACCTTGGTGCATCTCTTTTTTTCTTTGCATCATGTGCTGTTTGGGGACTATTATTTAAATCTGCCATCCTGTCTGACACTGCAGTGCCACTCCTAGATGGGCCAGGTGTTTGTGTCGGCCACTTGGGTCGCTTAGCTTAGCCATCCAGCGACCTTGGTGCATCTCTTTTTTTCTTTGCATCATGTGCTGTTTGGGGACTATTTTTTAAATCTGCCATCCTGTCTGACACTGCAGTTCCACTCCTAGATGGGTCAGGTGTTTGTGTCGGCCACTTGTGTCGCTTAGCTTAGCCATCCAGCGACCTTGGTGCACCTCTTTTTTTCTTTGCATCATGTGCTGTTTGGGGACTATTTTTTAAATCTGCCATCCTGTCTGACACTGCAGTGCCACCCCTAGATGGGCCAGGTGTTTGTGTCGGCCACTTGTGTCGCTTAGCTTAGCCATCCAGCGACCTTGGTGCACCTCTTTTTTTCTTTGCATCATGTGCTGTTTGGGGACTATTTTTTAAATCTGCCATCCTGTCTGACACTGCAGTGCCACTCCTAGATGGGCAAGGTGTTTGTGTCGGCCACTTGTGTCGCTTAGCTTAGCCATCCAGCGACCTTGGTGCACCTCTTTTTTTCTTTGCATCATGTGCTGTTTGGTGACTATTTTTTAAATCTGCCATCCTGTCTGACACTGCAGTCCACTCCTAGATGGGCCAGGTGTTTGTGTCGGCCACTTGTGTCGCTTAGCTTAGCCATCCAGCGACCTTGGTGCACCTCTTTTTTTCTTTGCATCATGTGCTGTTTGGGGACTATTTTTTAAATCTGCCATCCTATCTGACACTGCAGTGCCACCCCTAGATGGGCCAGGTGTTTGTGTCGGCCACTTGGGTCGCTTAGCTTAGCCATCCAGCGACCTTGGTTCACCTCTTTTTTTCTTTGCATCATGTGCTGTTTGGGGACTATTTTTTAAATCTGCCATCCTGTCTGACACTGCAGTGCCACTCCTAGATGGGCCAGGTGTTTGTGTCGGCCACTTGTGTCGCTTAGCTTAGCCATCCAGTGACCTTGGTGCACCTCTTTTTTTCTTTGCATCATGTGCTGTTTGGTGACTATTTTTTAAATCTGCCATCCTGTCTGACACTGCAGTCCACTCCTAGATGGGCCAGGTGTTTGTGTCGGCCACTTGGGTCGCTTAGCTTAGCCATCCAGCGACCTTGGTGCACCTCTTTTTTTCTTTGCATCATGTGCTGTTTGGGGACTATTTTTTAAATCTGCCATCCTATCTGACACTGCAGTGCCACCCCTAGATGGGCCAGGTGTTTGTGTCGGCCACTTGGGTCGCTTAGCTTAGCCATCCAGCGACCTTGGTTCACCTCTTTTTTTCTTTGCATCATGTGCTGTTTGGGGACTATTTTTTAAATCTGCCATCCTGTCTGACACTGCAGTGCCACTCCTAGATGGGCCAGGTGTTTGTGTCGGCCACTTGTGTCGCTTAGCTTAGCCATCCAGCGACCTTGGTGCACCTCTTTTTTTCTTTGCATCATGTGCTGTTTGGGGACTATTATTTAAATCTGCCATCCTGTCTGACACTGCAGTGCCACTCCTAGATGGGCCAGGTGTTTGTGTCGGCCACTTGGGTCGCTTAGCTTAGCCATCCAGCGACCTTGGTGCATCTCTTTTTTTCTTTGCATCATGTGCTGTTTGGGGACTATTTTTTAAATCTGCCATCCTGTCTGACACTGCAGTTCCACTCCTAGATGGGTCAGGTGTTTGTGTCGGCCACTTGTGTCGCTTAGCTTAGCCATCCAGCGACCTTGGTGCACCTCTTTTTTTCTTTGCATCATGTGCTGTTTGGGGACTATTTTTTAAATCTGCCATCCTGTCTGACACTGCAGTGCCACCCCTAGATGGGCCAGGTGTTTGTGTCGGCCACTTGTGTCGCTTAGCTTAGCCATCCAGCGACCTTGGTGCACCTCTTTTTTTCTTTGCATCATGTGCTGTTTGGGGACTATTTTTTAAATCTGCCATCCTGTCTGACACTGCAGTGCCACTCCTAGATGGGCAAGGTGTTTGTGTCGGCCACTTGTGTCGCTTAGCTTAGCCATCCAGCGACCTTGGTGCACCTCTTTTTTTCTTTGCATCATGTGCTGTTTGGTGACTATTTTTTAAATCTGCCATCCTGTCTGACACTGCAGTCCACTCCTAGATGGGCCAGGTGTTTGTGTCGGCCACTTGTGTCGCTTAGCTTAGCCATCCAGCGACCTTGGTGCACCTCTTTTTTTCTTTGCATCATGTGCTGTTTGGGGACTATTTTTTAAATCTGCCATCCTATCTGACACTGCAGTGCCACCCCTAGATGGGCCAGGTGTTTGTGTCGGCCACTTGGGTCGCTTAGCTTAGCCATCCAGCGACCTTGGTTCACCTCTTTTTTTCTTTGCATCATGTGCTGTTTGGGGACTATTTTTTAAATCTGCCATCCTGTCTGACACTGCAGTGCCACTCCTAGATGGGCCAGGTGTTTGTGTCGGCCACTTGTGTCGCTTAGCTTAGCCATCCAGCGACCTTGGTGCACCTCTTTTTTTCTTTGCATCATGTGCTGTTTGGTGACTATTTTTTAAATCTGCCATCCTGTCTGACACTGCAGTCCACTCCTAGATGGGCCAGGTGTTTGTGTCGGCCACTTGGGTCGCTTAGCTTAGCCATCCAGCGACCTTGGTGCACCTCTTTTTTTCTTTGCATCATGTGCTGTTTGGGGACTATTATTTAAATCTGCCATCCTGTCTGACACTGCAGTGCCACTCCTAGATGGGCCAGGTGTTTGTGTCGGCCACTTTGGTCGCTTAGCTTAGCCATCCAGCGACCTTGGTGCATCTCTTTTTTTCTTTGCATCATGTGCTGTTTGGGGACTATTTTTTAAATCTGCCATCCTGTCTGACACTGCAGTTCCACTCCTAGATGGGCCAGGTGTTTGTGTCGGCCACTTGTGTCGCTTAGCTTAGCCATCCAGCGACCTTGGTGCACCTCTTTTTTTCTTTGCATCATGTGCTGTTTGGGGACTATTTTTTAAATCTGCCATCCTATCTGACACTGCAGTGCCACCCCTAGATGGGCCAGGTGTTTGTGTCGGCCACTTGGGTCGCTTAGCTTAGCCATCCAGCGACCTTGGTTCACCTCTTTTTTTCTTTGCATCATGTGCTGTTTGGGGACTATTTTTTAAATCTGCCATCCTGTCTGACACTGCAGTGCCACTCCTAGATGGGCCAGGTGTTTGTGTCGGCCACTTGTGTCGCTTAGCTTAGCCATCCAGCGACCTTGGTGCACCTCTTTTTTTCTTTGCATCATGTGCTGTTTGGGGACTATTTTTTAAATCTGCCATCCTATCTGACACTGCAGTGCCACCCCTAGATGGGCCAGGTGTTTGTGTCGGCCACTTGGGTCGCTTAGCTTAGCCATCCAGCGACCTTGGTTCACCTCTTTTTTTCTTTGCATCATGTGCTGTTTGGGGACTATTTTTTAAATCTGCCATCCTGTCTGACACTGCAGTGCCACTCCTAGATGGGCCAGGTGTTTGTGTCGGCCACTTGTGTCGCTTAGCTTAGCCATCCAGCGACCTTGGTGCACCTCTTTTTTTCTTTGCATCATGTGCTGTTTGGGGACTATTTTTTAAATCTGCCATCCTGTCTGACACTGCAGTGCCACTCCTAGATGGGCAAGGTGTTTGTGTCGGCCACTTGGGTCGCTTAGCTTAGCCATCCAGCGACCTTGGTGCAACTCTTTTTTTCTTTGCATCATGTGCTGTTTGGGGACTATTTTTTAAATCTGCCATTATGTCTGACACTGCAGTGACACTCCTAGATGGGCCAGGTGTTTGTGTCGGCCACTTGAGTCGCTTAGCTTAGCCATCCAGCGACCTTGGTGCTCCTCTTTTTTCTTTGCATCATGTGCTGTTTGGGGACTATTTTTTAAATCTGCCATCCTGTCTGACACTGCAGTGCCACTCCTAGATGGGCCAGGTGTTTGTGTCGGCCACTTGGGTCGCTTAGCTTAGCCATCCAGCGACCTTGGTGCACCTCTTTTTTTCTTTGCATCATGTGCTGTTTGGGGACTATTTTTTAAATCTGCCATCCTGTCTGACACTGCAGTGCCACTCCTAGATGGGCCAGGTGTTTGTGTCGGCCACTTGTGTCGCTTAGCTTAGCCATCCAGCGACCTTGGTGCACCTCTTTTTTTCTTTGCATCATGTGCTGTTTGGGGACTATTTTTTAAATCTGCCATCCTGTCTGACACTGCAGTGCCACTCCTAGATGGGCCAGGTGTTTGTGTCGGCCACTTGGTTCGCTTAGCTTAGCCATCCAGCGACCTTGGTGCACCTCTTTTTTTCTTTGCATCATGTGCTGTTTGGGGACTATTTTTTAAATCTGCCATCCTGTCTGACACTGCAGTGCCACTCCTAGATGGGCCAGGTGTTTGTGTCGGCCACTTGTGTCGCTTAGCTTAGCCATCCAGCGACCTTGGTGCACCTCTTTTTTTCTTTGCATCATGTGCTGTTTGGGGACTATTTTTTAAATCTGCCATCCTGTCTGACACTGCAGTGCCACTCCTAGATGGGCCAGGTGTTTGTGTCGGCCACTTGGGTCGCTTAGCTTAGCCATCCAGCGACCTTGTGCATCTCTTTTTTTCTTTGCATCATGTGCTGTTTGGGGACTATTTTTTAAATCTGCCATCCTGTCTGAAACTGCAGTTCCACTCCTAGATGGGCCAGGTGTTTGTGTCGGCCACTTGTGTCGCTTAGCTTAGCCATCCAGCGACCTTGGTGCACCTCTTTTTTTCTTTGCATCATGTGCTGTTTGGGGACTATTTTTTAAATCTGCCATCTTGTCTGACACTGCAGTGCCACTCCTAGATGGGCCAGGTGTTTGTGTCGGCCACTTGTGTCGCTTAGCTTAGCCATCCAGCGACCTTGGTGCACCTCTTTTTTTCTTTGCATCATATGCTGTTTGGGGACTATTTTTTAAATCTGCCATCCTGTCTGACACTGCAGTGCCACTCCTAGATGGGCCAGGTGTTTGTGTCGGCCACTTGTGTCGCTTAGCTTAGCCACCCGGCGACCTTGGTACACCTCTTTTTTTCTTTGCATCATGTGCTGTTTGGGGACTATTTTTTAAATCTGCCATCCTGTCTGACACTGCAGTGCCACTCCTAGATGGGCCAGGTGTTTGTGTCGGCCACTTGAGTCGCTTAACTTAGCCATCCAGCGACCTTGGTGCACCTCTTTTTTTCTTTGCATCATGTGCTGTTTGGGGACTATTTTTTAAATCTGCCATCCTGTCTGACACTGCAGTGCCACTCCTAGATGGGCCAGGTGTTTGTGTCGGCCACTTGGGTCGCTTAGCTTAGCCATCCAGCGACCTTGGTGCACCTCTTTTTTTCTTTGCATCATGTGCTGTTTGGGGACTATTTTTTAAATCTGCCATCCTGTCTGACACTGCAGTGCCACTCCTAGATGGGCCAGGTGTTTGTGTCGGCCACATGGGTCGCTTAGCTTAGCCATCCAGCGACCTTGGTGCACCTCTTTTTTTCTTTGCATAATGTGCTGTTTGGGGACTATTTTTTAAATCTGCCATCCTATCTGACACTGCAGTGCCACCCCTAGATGGGCCAGGTGTTTGTGTCGGCCACTTGGGTCGCTTAGCTTAGCCATCCAGCGACCTTGGTTCACCTCTTTTTTTCTTTGCATCATGTGCTGTTTGGGGACTATTTTTTAAATCTGCCATCCTGTCTGACACTGCAGTGCCACTCCTAGATGGGCCAGGTGTTTGTGTCGGCCACTTGGGTCGCTTAGCTTAGCCATCCAGCGACCTTGGTGCACCTCTTTTTTTCTTTGCATCATGTGCTGTTTGGGGACTATTTTTTAAATCTGCCATCCTGTCTGACACTGCAGTGCCACTCCTAGATGGGCCAGGTGTTTGTGTCGGCCACATGGGTCGCTTAGCTTAGCCATCCAGCGACCTTGGTGCACCTCTTTTTTTCTTTGCATAATGTGCTGTTTGGGGACTATTTTTTAAATCTGCCATCCTATCTGACACTGCAGTGCCACCCCTAGATGGGCCAGGTGTTTGTGTCGGCCACTTGGGTCGCTTAGCTTAGCCATCCAGCGACCTTGGTTCACCTCTTTTTTTCTTTGCATCATGTGCTGTTTGGGGACTATTTTTTAAATCTGCCATCCTGTCTGACACTGCAGTGCCACTCCTAGATGGGCAAGGTGTTTGTGTCGGCCACTTGGGTCGCTTAGCTTAGCCATCCAGCGACCTTGGTGCAACTCTTTTTTTCTTTGCATCATGTGCTGTTTGGGGACTATTTTTTAAATCTGCCATTATGTCTGACACTGCAGTGACACTCCTAGATGGGCCAGGTGTTTGTGTCGGCCACTTGAGTCGCTTAGCTTAGCCATCCAGCGACCTTGGTGCTCCTCTTTTTTCTTTGCATCATGTGCTGTTTGGGGACTATTTTTTAAATCTGCCATCCTGTCTGACACTGCAGTGCCACTCCTAGATGGGCCAGATGTTTGTGTCGGCCACTTGGGTCGCTTAGCTTAGCCATCCAGCGACCTTGGTGCACCTCTTTTTTTCTTTGCATCATGTGCTGTTTGGGGACTATTTTTTAAATCTGCCATCCTGTCTGACACTGCAGTGCCACTCCTAGATGGGCCAGGTATTTGTGTCGGCAACTTGTGTCGCTTAGCTTAGCCATCCAGCGACCTTGGTGCACCTCTTTTTTCTTTGCATCATGTGCTGTTTGGGGACTATTTTTTAAATCTGCCATCCTGTCTGACACTGCAGTGCCACTCCTAGATGGGCCAGGTGTTTGTGTCGGCCACTTGGTTCGCTTAGCTTAGCCATCCAGCGACCTTGGTGCACCTCTTTTTTTCTTTGCATCATGTGCTGTTTGGGGACTATTTTTTAAATCTGCCATCCTGTCTGACACTGCAGTGCCACTCCTAGATGGGCCAGGTGTTTGTGTCGGCCACTTGGGTAACTTAGCTTAGCCATCCAGCGACCTTGGTGCACCTCTTTTTTTCTTTGCATCATGTGCTGTTTGGGGACTATTTTTTAAATCTGCCATCCTGTCTGACACTGCAGTGCCACTCCTAGATGGGCCAGGTGTTTGTGTCGGCCACTTGGGTCGCTTAGCTTAGCCATCCAGCGACCTTGGTGCATCTCTTTTTTTCTTTGCATCATGTGCTGTTTGGGGACTATTTTTTAAATCTGCCATCCTGTCTGAAACTGCAGTGCCACTCCTAGATGGGCCAGGTGTTTGTGTCGGCCACTTGTGTCGCTTAGCTTAGCCATCCAGCGACCTTGGTGCACCTCTTTTTTTCTTTGCATCATGTGCTGTTTGGGGACTATTTTTTAAATCTGCCATCTTGTCTGACACTGCAGTGCCACTCCTAGATGGGCCAGGTGTTTGTGTCGGCCACTTGTGTCGCTTAGCTTAGCCATCCAGCGACCTTGGTGCACCTCTTTTTTTCTTTGCATCATATGCTGTTTGGGGACTATTTTTTAAATCTGCCATCCTGTCTGACACTGCAGTGCCACTCCTAGATGGGCCAGGTGTTTGTGTCGGCCACTTGTATCGCTTAGCTTAGCCACCCGGCGACCTTGGTAAACCTCTTTTTTTCTTTGCATCATGTGCTGTTTGGGGACTATTTTTTAAATCTGCCATCCTGTCTGACACTGCAGTGCCACTCCTAGATGGGCCAGGTGTTTGTGTCGGCCACTTGAGTCGCTTAACTTAGCCATCCAGCGACCTTGGTGCACCTCTTTTTTTCTTTGCATCATGTGCTGTTTGGGGACTATTTTTTAAATCTGCCATCCTGTCTGACACTGCAGTGCCACTCCTAGATGGGCCAGGTGTTTGTGTCGGCCACTTGGGTCGCTTAGCTTAGCCATCCAGCGACCTTGGTGCACCTCTTTTTTTCTTTGCATCATGTGCTGTTTGGGGACTATTTTTTAAATCTGCCATCCTGTCTGACACTGCAGTGCCACTCCTAGATGGGCCAGGTGTTTGTGTCGGCCACATGGGTCGCTTAGCTTAGCCATCCAGCGACCTTGGTGCACCTCTTTTTTTCTTTGCATCATGTGCTGTTTGGGGACTATTTTTTAAATCTGCCATCCTATCTGACACTGCAGTGCCACCCCTAGATGGGCCAGGTGTTTGTGTCGGCCACTTGGGTCGCTTAGCTTAGCCACCCAGCGACCTTGGTTCACCTCTTTTTTTCTTTGCATCATGTGCTGTTTGGGGACTATTTTTTAAATCTGCCATCCTGTCTGACACTGCAGTGCCACTCCTAGATGGGCCAGGTGTTTGTGTCGGCCACTTGGGTCGCTTAGCTTAGCCATCCAGCGACCTTGGTGCACCTCTTTTTTTCTTTGCATCATGTGCTGTTTAGGGACTATTTTTTAAATCTGCCATCCTGTCTGACACTGCAGTGCCACTCCTAGATGGGCCAGGTGTTTGTGTCGGCCACATGGGTCGCTTAGCTTAGCCATCCAGCGACCTTGGTGCACCTCTTTTTTTCTTTGCATAATGTGCTGTTTGGGGACTATTTTTTAAATCTGCCATCCTATCTGACACTGCAGTGCCACCCCTAGATGGGCCAGGTGTTTGTGTCGGCCACTTGGGTCGCTTAGCTTAGCCATCCAGCGACCTTGGTTCACCTCTTTTTTTCTTTGCATCATGTGCTGTTTGGGGACTATTTTTTAAATCTGCCATCCTGTCTGACACTGCAGTGCCACTCCTAGATGGGCCAGGTGTTTGTGTCGGCCACTTGTGTCGCTTAGCTTAGCCATCCAGCGACCTTGGTGCACCTCTTTTTTTCTTTGCATCGTGTGCTGTTTGGGGACTATTTTTTAAATCTGCCATCCTGCCTGACACTGCAGTGCCACTCCTAGATGGGCAAGGTGTTTGTGTCGGCCACTTGGGTCGCTTAGCTTAGCCATCCAGCGACCTTGGTGCAACTCTTTTTTTCTTTGCATCATGTGCTGTTTGGGGACTATTTTTTAAATCTGCCATTATGTCTGACACTGCAGTGACACTCCTAGATGGGCCAGGTGTTTGTGTCGGCCACTTGAGTCGCTTAGCTTAGCCATCCAGCGACCTTGGTGCTCCTCTTTTTTCTTTGCATCATGTGCTGTTTGGGGACTATTTTTTAAATCTGCCATCCTGTCTGACACTGCAGTGCCACTCCTAGATGGGCCAGGTGTTTGTGTCGGCCACTTGGGTCGCTTAGCTTAGCCATCCAGCGACCTTGGTGCACCTCTTTTTTTCTTTGCATCATGTGCTGTTTGGGGACTATTTTTTAAATCTGCCATCCTGTCTGACACTGCAGTGCCACTCCTAGATGGGCCAGGTGTTTGTGTCGGCAACTTGTGTCGCTTAGCTTAGCCATCCAGCGACCTTGGTGCACCTCTTTTTTCTTTGCATCATGTGCTGTTTGGGGACTATTTTTTAAATCTGCCATCCTGTCTGACACTGCAGTGCCACTCCTAGATGGGCCAGGTGTTTGTGTCGGCCACTTGGTTCGCTTAGCTTAGCCATCCAGCGACCTTGGTGCACCTCTTTTTTTCTTTGCATCATGTGCTGTTTGGGGACTATTTTTTAAATCTGCCATCCTGTCTGACACTGCAGTGCCACTCCTAGATGGGCCAGGTGTTTGTGTCGGCCACTTGGGTCGCTTAGCTTAGCCATCCAGCGACCTTGGTGCACCTCTTTTTTTCTTTGCATCATGTGCTGTTTGGGGACTATTTTTTAAATCTGCCATCCTGTCTGACACTGCAGTGCCACTCCTAGATGGGCCAGGTGTTTGTGTCGGCCACTTGGGTCGCTTAGCTTAGCCATCCAGCGACTTTGGTGCATCTCTTTTTTTCTTTGCATCATGTGCTGTTTGGGGACTATTTTTTAAATCTGCCATCCTGTCTGAAACTGCAGTGCCACTCCTAGATGGGCCAGGTGTTTGTGTCGGCCACTTGGTTCGCTTAGCTTAGCCATCCAGCGACCTTGGTGCACCTCTTTTTTTCTTTGCATCATGTGCTGTTTGGGGACTATTTTTTAAATCTGCCATCTTGTCTGACACTGCAGTGCCACTCCTAGATGGGCCAGGTGTTTGTGTCGGCCACTTGTGTCGCTTAGCTTAGCCATCCAGCGACCTTGGTGCACCTCTTTTTTTCTTTGCATCATATGCTGTTTGGGGACTATTTTTTAAATCTGCCATCCTGTCTGACACTGCAGTGCCACTCCTAGATGGGCCAGGTGTTTGTGTCGGCCACTTGTGTCGCTTAGCTTAGCCACCCGGCGACCTTGGTACACCTCTTTTTTTCTTTGCATCATGTGCTGTTTGGGGACTATTTTTTAAATCTGCCATCCTGTCTGACACTGCAGTGCCACTCCTAGATGGGCCAGGTGTTTGTGTCGGCCACTTGAGTCGCTTAACTTAGCCATCCAGCGACCTTGGTGCACCTCTTTTTTTCTTTGCATCATGTGCTGTTTGGGGACTATTTTTTAAATCTGCCATCCTGTCTGACACTGCAGTGCCACTCCTAGATGGGCCAGGTGTTTGTGTCGGCCACTTGGGTCGCTTAGCTTAGCCATCCAGCGACCTTGGTGCACCTCTTTTTTTCTTTGCATCATGTGCTGTTTGGGGACTATTTTTTAAATCTGCCATCCTGTCTGACACTGCAGTGCCACTCCTAGATGGGCCAGGTGTTTGTGTCGGCCACATGGGTCGCTTAGCTTAGCCATCCAGCGACCTTGGTGCACCTCTTTTTTTCTTTGCATCATGTGCTGTTTGGGGACTATTTTTTTAAATCTGCCATCCTGTCTGACACTGCAGTGCCACTCCTAGATGGGCCAGGTGTTTGTGTTGGCCACTTGTGTCGCTTAGCTTAGCCATCCAGCGACCTTGGTGCACCTCTTTTTTTCTTTGCATCATGTACTGTTTGGGGACTATTTTTTAAATCTGCCATCCTGTCTGACACTGCAGTGCAACTCCTAGATGGGCCAGGTGTTTGTGTCGGCCACTTGTGTCGCTTAGCTTAGCCATCCAGCGACCATGGTGCACCTCTTTTTTTCTTTGCATCATGTGCTGTTTGGGGACTATTTTTTAAATCTGCCATGCTGTCTGACACTGCAGTGCCACTCCTAGATGGGCCAGGTGTTTGTGTCGGCCACTTGGTTCGCTTAGCTTAGCCATCCAGCGACCTTGGTGCACCTCTTTTTTTCTTTGCATCATGTGCTGTTTGGGGATTATTTTTTAAATCTGACATCCTGTCTGACACTGCAGTGCCACTCCTAGATGGGCCAGGTGTTTGTGTCGGCCACTTGTGTCACTTAGCTTAGCCATCCAGCGACCTTGGTGCACCTCTTTTTTTCTTTGCATCATGTGCTGTTTGGGGACTATTTTTTAAATCTGCCATCCTGTCTGACACTGCAGTGCCACTCCTAGATGGGCCAGGTGTTTGTGTCGGCCACTTGTGTCGCTTAGCTTAGCCATCCAGCGACCTTGGTGCACCTCTTTTTTTCTTTGCATCATGTACTGTTTGGGGACTATTTTTTAAATCTGCCATCCTGTCTGACACTGCAGTGCAACTCCTAGATGGGCCAGGTGTTTGTGTCGGCCACTTGTGTCGCTTAGCTTAGCCATCCAGCGACCATGGTGCACCTCTTTTTTTCTTTGCATCATGTGCTGTTTGGGGACTATTTTTTAAATCTGCTATGCTGTCTGACACTGCAGTGCCACTCCTAGATGGGCCAGGTGTTTGTGTCGGCCACTTGGTTCGCTTAGCTTAGCCATCCAGCGACTTGGTGCACCTCTTTTTTTCTTTGCATCATGTGCTGTTTGGGGACTATTTTTTAAATCTGCCATCCTGTCTGACACTGCAGTGCCACTCCTAGATGGGCCAGGTGTTTGTGTCGGCCACTTGGGTCGCTTAGCTTAGCCATCCAGCGACCTTGGTGCACCTCTTTTTTTCTTTGCATCATGTGCTGTTTGGGGACTATTTTTTAAATCTGCCATCCTGTCTGACACTGCAGTGCCACTCCTAGATGGGCCAGGTGTTTGTGTCGGCCACATGGGTCGCTTAGCTTAGCCATCCAGCGACCTTGGTGCACCTCTTTTTTTCTTTGCATAATGTGCTGTTTGGGGACTATTTTTTAAATCTGCCATCCTATCTGACACTGCAGTGCCACCCCTAGATGGGCCAGGTGTTTGTGTCGGCCACTTGGGTCGCTTAGCTTAGCCATCCAGCGACCTTGGTTCACCTCTTTTTTTCTTTGCATCATGTGCTGTTTGGGGACTATTTTTTAAATCTGCCATCCTGTCTGACACTGCAGTGCCACTCCTAGATGGGCCAGGTGTTTGTGTCGGCCACTTGGGTCGCTTAGCTTAGCCATCCAGCGACCTTGGTGCACCTCTTTTTTTCTTTGCATCATGTGCTGTTTGGGGACTATTTTTTAAATCTGCCATCCTGTCTGACACTGCAGTGCCACTCCTAGATGGGCCAGGTGTTTGTGTCGGCCACATGGGTCGCTTAGCTTAGCCATCCAGCGACCTTGGTGCACCTCTTTTTTTCTTTGCATAATGTGCTGTTTGGGGACTATTTTTTAAATCTGCCATCCTATCTGACACTGCAGTGCCACCCCTAGATGGGCCAGGTGTTTGTGTCGGCCACTTGGGTCGCTTAGCTTAGCCATCCAGCGACCTTGGTTCACCTCTTTTTTTCTTTGCATC
This sequence comes from Pseudophryne corroboree, assembly GCF_028390025.1. Taxonomy (NCBI): domain Eukaryota; kingdom Metazoa; phylum Chordata; class Amphibia; order Anura; family Myobatrachidae; genus Pseudophryne; species Pseudophryne corroboree. The sequence continues at coordinate 893,282,995 of NC_086445.1, read as the reverse complement.
ATGTGCTGTTTGGGGACTATTTTTTAAATCTGCCATCCTGTCTGACACTGCAGTGCCACTCCTAGATGGGCCAGGTGTTTGTGTCGGCCACTTGTGTCGCTTAGCTTAGCCATCCAGCGACCTTGGTGCACCTCTTTTTTTCTTTGCATCATGTGCTGTTTGGGGACTATTTTTTAAATCTGCCATCCTGCCTGACACTGCAGTGCCACTCCTAGATGGGCAAGGTGTTTGTGTCGGCCACTTGGGTCGCTTAGCTTAGCCATCCAGCGACCTTGGTGCAACTCTTTTTTTCTTTGCATCATGTGCTGTTTGGGGACTATTTTTTAAATCTGCCATTATGTCTGACACTGCAGTGACACTCCTAGATGGGCCAGGTGTTTGTGTCGGCCACTTGAGTCGCTTAGCTTAGCCATCCAGCGACCTTGGTGCTCCTCTTTTTTCTTTGCATCATGTGCTGTTTGGGGACTATTTTTTAAATCTGCCATCCTGTCTGACACTGCAGTGCCACTCCTAGATGGGCCAGGTGTTTGTGTCGGCCACTTGGGTCGCTTAGCTTAGCCATCCAGCGACCTTGGTGCACCTCTTTTTTTCTTTGCATCATGTGCTGTTTGGGGACTATTTTTTAAATCTGCCATCCTGTCTGACACTGCAGTGCCACTCCTAGATGGGCCAGGTGTTTGTGTCGGCCACTTGGGTCGCTTAGCTTAGCCATCCAGCGACCTTGGTGCATCTCTTTTTTTCTTTGCATCATGTGCTGTTTGGGGACTATTTTTTAAATCTGCCATCCTGTCTGAAACTGCAGTGCCACTCCTAGATGGGCCAGGTGTTTGTGTCGGCCACTTGTGTCGCTTAGCTTAGCCATCCAGCGACCTTGGTGCACCTCTTTTTTTCTTTGCATCATGTGCTGTTTGGGGACTATTTTTTAAATCTGCCATCTTGTCTGACACTGCAGTGCCACTCCTAGATGGGCCAGGTGTTTGTGTCGGCCACTTGTGTCGCTTAGCTTAGCCATCCAGCGACCTTGGTGCACCTCTTTTTTTCTTTGCATCATATGCTGTTTGGGGACTATTTTTTAAATCTGCCATCCTGTCTGACACTGCAGTGCCACTCCTAGATGGGCCAGGTGTTTGTGTCGGCCACTTGTGTCGCTTAGCTTAGCCACCCGGCGACCTTGGTACACCTCTTTTTTTCTTTGCATCATGTGCTGTTTGGGGACTATTTTTTAAATCTGCCATCCTGTCTGACACTGCAGTGCCACTCCTAGATGGGCCAGGTGTTTGTGTCGGCCACTTGAGTCGCTTAACTTAGCCATCCAGCGACCTTGGTGCACCTCTTTTTTTCTTTGCATCATGTGCTGTTTGGGGACTATTTTTTAAATCTGCCATCCTGTCTGACACTGCAGTGCCACTCCTAGATGGGCCAGGTGTTTGTGTCGGCCACTTGGGTCGCTTAGCTTAGCCATCCAGCGACCTTGGTGCACCTCTTTTTTTCTTTGCATCATGTGCTGTTTGGGGACTATTTTTTAAATCTGCCATCCTGTCTGACACTGCAGTGCCACTCCTAGATGGGCCAGGTGTTTGTGTCGGCCACATGGGTCGCTTAGCTTAGCCATCCAGCGACCTTGGTGCACCTCTTTTTTTCTTTGCATCATGTGCTGTTTGGGGACTATTTTTTTAAATCTGCCATCCTGTCTGACACTGCAGTGCCACTCCTAGATGGGCCAGGTGTTTGTGTCGGCCACTTGTGTCGCTTAGCTTAGCCATCCAGCGACCTTGGTGCACCTCTTTTTTTCTTTGCATCATGTACTGTTTGGGGACTATTTTTTAAATCTGCCATCCTGTCTGACACTGCAGTGCAACTCCTAGATGGGCCAGGTGTTTGTGTCGGCCACTTGTGTCGCTTAGCTTAGCCATCCAGCGACCATGGTGCACCTCTTTTTTTCTTTGCATCATGTGCTGTTTGGGGACTATTTTTTAAATCTGACATCCTGTCTGACACTGCAGTGCCACTCCTAGATGGGCCAGGTGTTTGTGTCGGCCACTTGTGTCACTTAGCTTAGCCATCCAGCGACCTTGGTGCACCTATTTTTTTCTTTGCATCATGTGCTGTTTGGGGACTATTTTTTAAATCTGCCATCCTGTCTGACACTGCAGTGCCACTCCTAGATGGGCCAGGTGTTTGTGTCGGCCACTTGTGTCGCTTAGCTTAGCCATCCAGCGACCTTGGTGCACCTCTTTTTTTCTTTGCATCATGTACTGTTTGGGGACTATTTTTTAAGTCTGCCATCCTGTCTGACACTGCAGTGCAACTCCTAGATGGGCCAGGTGTTTGTGTCGGCCACTTGTGTCGCTTAGCTTAGCCATCCAGCGACCATGGTGCACCTCTTTTTTTCTTTGCATCATGTGCTGTTTGGGGACTATTTTTTAAATCTGCTATGCTGTCTGACACTGCAGTGCCACTCCTAGATGGGCCAGGTGTTTGTGTCGGCCACTTGGTTCGCTTAGCTTAGCCATCCAGCGACCTTGGTGCACCTCTTTTTTCTTTGCATCATGTGCTGTTTGGGGACTATTTTTTAAATCTGCCATCCTGTCTGACACTGCAGTGCCACTCCTAGATGGGCCAGGTGTTTGTGTCGGCCACTTGGTTCGCTTAGCTTAGCCATCCAGCAACCTTGGTGCACCTCTTTTTTTCTTTGCATCATGTGCTGTTTGGGGACTATTTTTTAAATCTGCCATCCTGTCTGACACTGCAGTGCCACTCCTAGATGGGCCAGGTGTTTGTGTCGGCCACTTGGGTCGCTTAGCTTAGCCATCCAGCGACCTTGGTGCACCTCTTTTTTTCTTTGCATCATGTGCTGTTTGGGGACTATTTTTTAAATCTGCCATCCTGTCTGACACTGCAGTGCCACTCCTAGATGGGCCAGGTGTTTGTGTCGGCCACTTGGGTCGCTTAGCTTAGCCATCCAGCGACCTTGGTGCATCTCTTTTTTTCTTTGCATCATGTGCTGTTTGGGGACTATTTTTTAAATCTGCCATCCTGTCTGAAACTGCAGTTCCACTCCTAGATGGGCCAGGTGTTTGTGTCGGCCACTTGTGTCGCTTAGCTTAGCCATCCAGCGACCTTGGTGCACCTCTTTTTTTCTTTGCATCATGTGCTTTTTGGGGACTATTTTTTAAATCTGCCATCTTGTCTGACACTGCAATGCCACTCCTAGATGGGCCAGGTGTTTGTGTCGGCCACTTGTGTCGCTTAGCTTAGCCATCCAGCGACCTTGGTGCACCTCTTTTTTTCTTTGCATCATATGCTGTTTGGGGACTATTTTTTAAATCTGCCATCTTGTCTGACACTGCAGTGCCACTCCTAGATGGGCCAGGTGTTTGTGTCGGCCACTTGTGTCGCTTAGCTTAGCCATCCAGCGACCTTGGTGCACCTCTTTTTTTCTTTGCATCATATGCTGTTTGGGGACTATTTTTTAAATCTGCCATCCTGTCTGACACTGCAGTGCCACTCCTAGATGGGCCAGGTGTTTGTGTCGGCCACTTGTGTCGCTTAGCTTAGCCACCCGGCGACCTTGGTACACCTCTTTTTTTCTTTGCATCATGTGCTGTTTGGGGACTATTTTTTAAATCTGCCATCCTGTCTGACACTGCAGTGCCACTCCTAGATGGGCCAGGTGTTTGTGTCGGCCACTTGAGTCGCTTAACTTAGCCATCCAGCGACCTTGGTGCACCTCTTTTTTTCTTTGCATCATGTGCTGTTTGGGGACTATTTTTTAAATCTGCCATCCTGTCTGACACTGCAGTGCCACTCCTAGATGGGCCAGGTGTTTGTGTCGGCCACTTGGGTCGCTTAGCTTAGCCATCCAGCGACCTTGGTGCACCTCTTTTTTTCTTTGCATCATGTGCTGTTTGGGGACTATTTTTTAAATCTGCCATCCTCTCTGACACTGCAGTGCCACTCCTAGATGGGCCAGGTGTTTGTGTCGGCCACTTGTGTCGCTTAGCTTAGCCATCCAGCGACCATGGTGCACCTCTTTTTTTCTTTGCATCATGTACTGTTTGGGGACTATTTTTTAAATCTGCCATCCTATCTGACACTGCAGTGCCACTCCTAGATGGGCCATGTGTTTGTGTCGGCCACTTGGGTCGCTTAGCTTAGCCATCCAGCGACCTTGGTGCACCTCTTTTTTTCTTTGCATCATGTGCTGTTTGGGGACTATTTTTTAAATCTGCCATCCTGTCTGACACTGCAGTGCCACTCCTAGATGGGCCAGGTGTTTGTGTCGGCCACTTGGGTCGCTTAGCTTAGCCATCCAGCGACCTTGGTGCATCTCTTTTTTTGTTTGCATCATGTGCTGTTTGGGGACTATTTTTTAAATCTGCCATCCTGTCTGACACTGCAGTGCCACTCCTAGATGGGCCAGGTGTTTGTGTCGGCCACTTGGGTCGCTTAGCTTAGCCATCCAGCGACCTTGGTGCACCTCTTTTTTTCTTTGCATCATGTGCTGTTTGGGGACTATTTTTTAAATCTGCCATCCTGTCTGACACTGCAGTCCACTCCTAGATGAGCCAGGTGTTTGTTTCGGCCACTTGTGTCGCTTAGCTTAGCCATCCAGCGACCTTGGTGCACCTCTTTTTTTCTTTGCATCATGTGCTGTTTGGGGACTATTTTTTTAATCTGCCATCCTGTCTGACACTGCAGTGCCACTCCTAGATGGGCCAGGTGTTTGTGTCGGCCACTTGGGTCGCTTAGCTTAGCCATCCAGCGACCTTGGTGCACCTCTTTTTTTCTTTGCATCATGTGCTGTTTGGGGACTATTTTTTAAATCTGCCATCCTGTCTGACACTGCAGTGCCACTCCTAGATGGGCCAGGTGTTTGTGTCGGCCACTTGGGTCGCTTAGCTTAGCCATCCAGCGACCTTGGTGCATCTCTTTTTTTCTTTGCATCATGTGCTGTTTGGGGACTATTTTTTAAATCTGCCATCCTGGCTGACACTGCAGTTCCACTCCTAGATGGGCCAGGTGTTTGTGTCGGCCACGTGTGTCGCTTAGCTTAGCCATCCAGCGACCTTGGTGCACCTCTTTTTTTTTTTGCATCATGTGCTGTTTGGGGACTATTTTTTAAATCTGCCATCCTGTCTGACACTGCAGTGCCACTCCTAGATGGGCCAGGTGTTTGTGTCGGCCACTTGGGTCGCTTAGCTTAGCCATCCAGCGACCTTGGTGCATCTCTTTTTTTCTTTGCATCATGTGCTGTTTGGGGACTATTTTTTAAATCTGCCATCCTGTCTGACACTGCAGTCCCACTCCTAGATGGGCCAGGTGTTTGTGTCGGCCACTTGTGTCGCTTAGCTTAGCCATCCAGCGACCTTGGTGCACCTCTTTTTTTCTTTGCATCATCTGCTGTTTGTGGACTATTTTTTAAATCTGCCATCTTGTCTGACACTGCAGTGCCACTCCTACATGGGCCAGGTGTTTGTGTCGGCCACTTGGGTCGCTTAGCTTAGCCATCCAGCGACCTTGGTGCACCTCTTTTTTTCTTTGCATCATGTGCTGTTTGGGGACTATTTTTTAAATCTGCCATCCTGTCTGACACTGCGGTGCCACTCCTAGATGGGCCAGGTGTTTGTGTCGGCCACATGGGTCGCTTAGCTTAGCCATCCAGCGACCTTGGTGCACCTCTTTTTTTATTTGCATCATCTGCTGTTTGGGGACTATTTTTTAAATCTGCCATCCTGTCTGACACTGCAGTCCACTCCTAGATGGGCCAGGTGTTTGTGTCGGCCACTTGTGTCACTTAGCTTAGCCATCCAGCGACCTTGGTGCACCTCTTTTTTTCTTTGCATCATGTGCTGTTTGGGGACTATTTTTTAAATCTGCCATGCTGTCTGACACTGCAGTGCCACTCCTAGATGGACCAGGTGTTAGTGTCGGCCACTTGGTTCGCTTAGCTTAGCCATCCAGCGACCTTGGTGCACCTCTTTTTTTCTTTGCATCATGTGCTGTTTGGGGACTATTTTTTAAATCTGCCATCCTGTCTGACACTGCAGTGCCACTCCTAGATGGGCCAGGTGTTTGTGTCGGCCACTTGTGTCACTTAGCTTAGCCATCCAGCGACCTTGGTGCACCACTTTTTTTCTTTGCATCATGTGCTGTTTGGGGACTATTTTTTAAATCTGCCATCCTCTCTGACACTGCAGTGCCACTCCTAGATGGGCCAGGTGTTTGTGTCGGCCACTTGTGTCGCTTAGCTTAGCCATCCAGCGACCTTGGTGCACCTCTTTTTTTCTTTGCATCATGTACTGTTTGGGGACTATTTTTTAAATCTGCCATCCTATCTGACACTGCAGTGCCACTCCTAGATGGGCCATGTGTTTGTGTCGGCCACTTGGGTCGCTTAGCTTAGCCATCCAGCGACCTTGGTGCACCTCTTTTTTTCTTTGCATCATGTGCTGTTTGGGGACTATTTTTTAAATCTGCCATCCTGTCTGACACTGCAGTGCCACTCCTAGATGGGCCAGGTGTTTGTGTCGGCCACTTGGGTCGCTTAGCTTAGCCATCCAGCGACCTTGGTGCATCTCTTTTTTTGTTTGCATCATGTGCTGTTTGGGGACTATTTTTTAAATCTGCCATCCTGTCTGACACTGCAGTGCCACTCCTAGATGGGCCAGGTGTTTGTGTCGGCCACTTGGGTCGCTTAGCTTAGCCATCCAGCGACCTTGGTGCACCTCTTTTTTTCTTTGCATCATGTGCTGTTTGGGGACTATTTTTTTAATCTGCCATCCTGTCTGACACTGCAGTGCTACTCCTAGATGGGCCAGTTGTTTGTGTCGGCCACTTGTGTCGCTTAGCTTAGACATCCAGTGACCTTGGTGCACCTCTTTTTTTCTTTGCATCATGTGCTGTTTGGGGACTATTTTTTAAATCTGCAATCCTGCCTGACACTGCAGTCCACTCCTAGATGGGCCAGGTGTTTGTTTCGGCCACTTGTGTCGCTTAGCTTAGCCATCCAGCGACCTTGGTGCACCTCTTTTTTTCTTTGCATCATGTGCTGTTTGGGGACTATTTTTTAAATCTGCCATCCTGTCTGACACTGCAGTGCCACTCCTAGATGGGCCAGGTGTTTGTGTCGGCCACTTGGGTCGCTTAGCTTAGCCATCCAGCGACCTTGGTGCACCTCTTTTTTTCTTTGCATCATGTGCTGTTTGGGGACTATTTTTTAAATCTGCCATCCTGTCTGACACTGCAGTCCACTCCTAGATGGGCCAGGTGTTTGTTTCGGCCACTTGTGTCGCTTAGCTTAGCCATCCAGCGACCTTGGTGCACCTCTTTTTTTCTTTGCATCATGTGCTGTTTGGGGACTATTTTTTAAATCTGCCATCCTGTCTGACACTGCAGTGCCACTCCTAGATGGGCCAGGTGTTTGTGTCGGCCACTTGGGTCGCTTAGCTTAGCCATCCAGCGACCTTGGTGCATCTCTTTTTTTCTTTGCATCATGTGCTGTTTGGGGACTATTTTTTAAATCTGCCATCCTGGCTGACACTGCAGTTCCACTCCTAGATGGGCCAGGTGTTTGTGTCGGCCACTTGTGTCGCTTAGCTTAGCCATCCAGCGACCTTGGTGCACCTCTTTTTTTCTTTGCATCATGTGCTGTTTGTGGACTATTTTTTAAATCTGCCATCTTGTCTGACACTGCAGTGCCACTCCTACATGGGCCAGGTGTTTGTGTCGGCCACTTGGGTCGCTTAGCTTAGCCATCCAGCGACCTTGGTGCACCTCTTTTTTTCTTTGCATCATGTGCTGTTTGGGGACTATTTTTTAAATCTGCCATCCTGTCTGACACTGCAGTGCCACTCCTAGATGGGCCAGGTGTTTGTGTCGGCCACTTGGGTCGCTTAGCTTAGCCATCCAGCGACCTTGGTGCACCTCTTTTTTTCTTTGCATCATGTGCTGTTTGGGGACTATTTTTTAAATCTGCCATCCTGTCTGACACTGCAGTGCCACTCCTAGATGGGCCAGGTGTTTGTGTCGGCCACTTGGGTCGCTTAGCTTAGCTATCCAGCGACCTTGGTGCATCTCTTTTTTTCTTTGCATCATGTGCTGTTTGGGGACTATTTTTTAAATCTGCCATCCTGTCTGACACTGCAGTTCCACTCCTAGATGGGCCAGGTGTTTGTGTCGGCCACTTGTGTCGCTTAGCTTAGCCATCCAGCGACCTTGGTGCACCTCTTTTTTTCTTTGCATCATGTGCTGTTTGTGGACTATTTTTTAAATCTGCCATCTTGCCTGACACTGCAGTGCCACTCCTACATGGGCCAGGTGTTTGTGTCGGCCACTTGGGTCGCTTAGCTTAGCCATCCAGCGACCTTGGTGCACCTCTTTTTTTCTTTGCATCATGTGCTGTTTGGGGACTATTTTTTAAATCTGCCATCCTGTCTGACACTGCAGTGCCACTCCTAGATGGGCCAGGTGTTTGTGTCGGCCACTTGGGTCGCTTAGCTTAGCTATCCAGCGACCTTGGTGCATCTCTTTTTTTCTTTGCATCATGTGCTGTTTGGGGACTATTTTTTAAATCTGCCATCCAGTCTGACACTGCAGTTCCACTCCTAGATGGGCCAGGTGTTTGTGTCGGCCACTTGTGTCGCTTAGCTTAGCCATCCAGCGACCTTGGTGCACCTCTTTTTTTCTTTGCATCATGTACTGTTTGGGGACTATTTTTTAAATCTGCCATCCTATCTGACACTGCAATGCCACTCCTAGATGGGCCAGGTGTTTGTGTCGGCCACTTGGGTCGCTTAGCTTAGCCATCCAGCGACCTTGGTGCACCTCTTTTTTTCTTTGCATCATGTGCTGTTTGGGGACTATTTTTTAAATCTGCCATCCTGTCTGACACTGCAGTGCCACTCCTAGATGGGCCAGGTGTTTGTGTCGGCCACTTGGGTCGCTTAGCTTAGCCATCCAGCGACCTTGGTGCATCTCTTTTTTTCTTTGCATCATGTGCTGTTTGGGGACTATTTTTTAAATCTGCCATCTTGTCTGACACTGCAGTGCCACTCCTACATGGGCCAGGTGTTTGTGTCGGCCACTTGGGTCGCTTAGCTTAGCCATCCAGCGACCTTGGTGCACCTCTTTTTTTCTTTGCATCATGTGCTGTTTGGGGACTATTTTTTAAATCTGCCATCCTGTCTGACACTGCAGTGCCACTCCTAGATGGGCCAGGTGTTTGTGTCGGCCACTTGGGTCGCTTAGCTTAGCCATCCAGCGACCTTGGTGCACCTCTTTTTTTCTTTGCATCATGTGCTGTTTGGGGACTATTTTTTAAATCTGCCATCCTGTCTGACACTGCAGTGCCACTCCTAGATGGGCCAGGTGTTTGTGTCGGCCACTTGGGTCGCTTAGCTTAGCTATCCAGCGACCTTGGTGCATCTCTTTTTTTCTTTGCATCATGTGCTGTTTGGGGACTATTTTTTAAATCTGCCATCTTGTCTGACACTGCAGTGCCACTCCTACATGGGCCAGGTGTTTGTGTCGGCCACTTGGGTCGCTTAGCTTAGCCATCCAGCGACCTTGGTGCACCTCTTTTTTTCTTTGCATCATGTGCTGTTTGGGGACTATTTTTTAAATCTGCCATCCTGTCTGACACTGCAGTGCCACTCCTAGATGGGCCAGGTGTTTGTGTCGGCCACTTGGGTCGCTTAGCTTAGCCATCCAGCGACCTTGGTGCACCTCTTTTTTTCTTTGCATCATGTGCTGTTTGGGGACTATTTTTTAAATCTGCCATCCTGTCTGACACTGCAGTGCCACTCCTAGATGGGCCAGGTGTTTGTGTCGGCCACTTGGGTCGCTTAGCTTAGCTATCCAGCGACCTTGGTGCATCTCTTTTTTTCTTTGCATCATGTGCTGTTTGGGGACTATTTTTTAAATCTGCCATCCAGTCTGACACTGCAGTTCCACTCCTAGATGGGCCAGGTGTTTGTGTCGGCCACTTGTGTCGCTTAGCTTAGCCATCCAGCGACCTTGGTGCACCTCTTTTTTTCTTTGCATCATGTACTGTTTGGGGACTATTTTTTAAATCTGCCATCCTATCTGACACTGCAATGCCACTCCTAGATGGGCCAGGTGTTTGTGTCGGCCACTTGGGTCGCTTAGCTTAGCCATCCAGCGACCTTGGTGCACCTCTTTTTTTCTTTGCATCATGTGCTGTTTGGGGACTATTTTTTAAATCTGCCATCCTGTCTGACACTGCAGTGCCACTCCTAGATGGGCCAGGTGTTTGTGTCGGCCACTTGGGTCGCTTAGCTTAGCCATCCAGCGACCTTGGTGCATCTCTTTTTTTCTTTGCATCATGTGCTGTTTGGGGACTATTTTTTAAATCTGCCATCTTGTCTGACACTGCAGTGCCACTCCTACATGGGCCAGGTGTTTGTGTCGGCCACTTGGGTCGCTTAGCTTAGCCATCCAGCGACCTTGGTGCACCTCTTTTTTTCTTTGCATCATGTGCTGTTTGGGGACTATTTTTTAAATCTGCCATCCTGTCTGACACTGCAGTGCCACTCCTAGATGGGCCAGGTGTTTGTGTCGGCCACTTGGGTCGCTTAGCTTAGCCATCCAGCGACCTTGGTGCACCTCTTTTTTTCTTTGCATCATGTGCTGTTTGGGGACTATTTTTTAAATCTGCCATCCTGTCTGACACTGCAGTGCCACTCCTAGATGGGCCAGGTGTTTGTGTCGGCCACTTGGGTCGCTTAGCTTAGCTATCCAGCGACCTTGGTGCATCTCTTTTTTTCTTTGCATCATGTGCTGTTTGGGGACTATTTTTTAAATCTGCCATCCTGTCTGACACTGCAGTTCCACTCCTAGATGGGCCAGGTGTTTGTGTCGGCCACTTGTGTCGCTTAGCTTAGCCATCCAGCGACCTTGGTGCACCTCTTTTTTTCTTTGCATCATGTGCTGTTTGTGGACTATTTTTTAAATCTGCCATCTTGTCTGACACTGCAGTGCCACTCCTACATGGGCCAGGTGTTTGTGTCGGCCACTTGGGTCGCTTAGCTTAGCCATCCAGCGACCTTGGTGCACCTCTTTTTTTCTTTGCATCATGTGCTGTTTGGGGACTATTTTTTAAATCTGCCATCCTGTCTGACACTGCAGTGCCACTCCTAGATGGGCCAGGTGTTTGTGTCGGCCACTTGGGTCGCTTAGCTTAGCTATCCAGCGACCTTGGTGCATCTCTTTTTTTCTTTGCATCATGTGCTGTTTGGGGACTATTTTTTAAATCTGCCATCCAGTCTGACACTGCAGTTCCACTCCTAGATGGGCCAGGTGTTTGTGTCGGCCACTTGTGTCGCTTAGCTTAGCCATCCAGCGACCTTGGTGCACCTCTTTTTTTCTTTGCATCATGTACTGTTTGGGGACTATTTTTTAAATCTGCCATCCTATCTGACACTGCAATGCCACTCCTAGATGGGCCAGGTGTTAGTGTCGGCCACTTGGTTCGCTTAGCTTAGCCATCCAGCGACCTTGGTGCACCTCTTTTTTTCTTTGCATCATTTGCTGTTTGGGGACTATTTTTTAAATCTGCCATCCTGTCTGACACTGCAGTGCCACTCCTAGATGGGCCAGGTGTTTGTGTCGGCCACTTGTGTCACTTAGCTTAGCCATCCAGCGACCTTGGTGCACCACTTTTTTTCTTTGCATCATGTGCTGTTTGGGGACTATTTTTTAAATCTGCCATCCTCTCTGACACTGCAGTGCCACTCCTAGATGGGCCAGGTGTTTGTGTCGGCCACTTGTGTCGCTTAGCTTAGCCATCCAGCGACCTTGGTGCACCTCTTTTTTTCTTTGCATCATGTACTGTTTGGGGACTATTTTTTAAATCTGCCATCCTATCTGACACTGCAGTGCCACTCCTAGATGGGCCATGTGTTTGTGTCGGCCACTTGGGTCGCTTAGCTTAGCCATCCAGCGACCTTGGTGCACCTCTTTTTTTCTTTGCATCATGTGCTGTTTGGGGACTATTTTTTAAATCTGCCATCCTGTCTGACACTGCAGTGCCACTCCTAGATGGGCCAGGTGTTTGTGTCGGCCACTTGGGTCGCTTAGCTTAGCCATCCAGCGACCTTGGTGCATCTCTTTTTTTGTTTGCATCATGTGCTGTTTGGGGACTATTTTTTAAATCTGCCATCCTGTCTGACACTGCAGTGCCACTCCTAGATGGGCCAGGTGTTTGTGTCGGCCACTTGGGTCGCTTAGCTTAGCCATCCAGCGACCTTGGTGCACCTCTTTTTTTCTTTGCATCATGTGCTGTTTGGGGACTATTTTTTAAATCTGCCATCCTGTCTGACACTGCAGTCCACTCCTAGATGGGCCAGGTGTTTGTTTCGGCCACTTGTGTCGCTTAGCTTAGCCATCCAGCGACCTTGGTGCACCTCTTTTTTTCTTTGCATCATGTGCTGTTTGGGGACTATTTTTTTAATCTGCCATCCTGTCTGACACTGCAATGCCACTCCTAGATGGGCCAGGTGTTTGTGTCGGCCACTTGGGTCGCTTAGCTTAGCCATCCAGCGACCTTGGTGCACCTCTTTTTTTCTTTGCATCATGTGCTGTTTGGGGACTATTTTTTAAATCTGCCATCCTGTCTGACACTGCAGTGCCACTCCTAGATGGGCCAGGTGTTTGTGTCGGCCACTTGGGTCGCTTAGCTTAGCCATCCAGCGACCTTGGTGCATCTCTTTTTTTCTTTGCATCATGTGCTGTTTGGGGACTATTTTTTAAATCTGCCATCCTGGCTGACACTGCAGTTCCACTCCTAGATGGGCCAGGTGTTTGTGTCGGCCACTTGTGTCGCTTAGCTTAGCCATCCAGCGACCTTGGTGCACCTCTTTTTTTTTTTTTTGCATCATGTGCTGTTTGGGGACTATTTTTTAAATTTGCCATCCTGTCTGACACTGCAGTGCCACTCCTAGATGTGCCAGGTGTTTGTGTCGGCCACTTGGGTCGCTTAGCATAGCCATCCAGCGACCTTGGTGCAACTCTTTTTTTCTTTGCATCATGTGCTGTTTGGGGACTATTTTTTAAATCTGCCATCCTGTCTGACACTGCAGTGCCACTCCTAGATGGGCCAGGTGTTTGTGTCGGCCACTTGGGTCGCTTAGCTTAGCCATCCAGCGACCTTGGTGCATCTCTTTTTTTCTTTGCATCATGTGCTGTTTGGGGACTATTTTTTAAATCTGCCATCCTGTCTGACACTGCAGTCCCACTCCTAGATGGGCCAGGTGTTTGTGTCGGCCACTTGTGTCGCTTAGCTTAGCCATCCAGCGACCTTGGTGCACCTCTTTTTTTCTTTGCATCATGTGCTGTTTGTGGACTATTTTTTAAATCTGCCATCTTGTCTGACACTGCAGTGCCACTCCTACATGGGCCAGGTGTTTGTGTCGGCCACTTGGGTCGCTTAGCTTAGCCATCCAGCGACCTTGGTGCACCTCTTTTTTTCTTTGCATCATGTGCTGTTTGGGGACTATTTTTTAAATCTGCCATCCTGTCTGACACTGCAGTGCCACTCCTAGATGGGCCAGGTGTTTGTGTCGGCCACTTGTGTCACTTAGCTTAGCCATCCAGCGACCTTGGTGCACCTCTTTTTTTCTTTGCATCATGTGCTGTTTGGGGACTATTTTTTAAATCTGCCATGCTGTCTGACACTGCAGTGCCACTCCTAGATGGGCCAGGTGTTAGTGTCGGCCACTTGGTTCGCTTAGCTTAGCCATCCAGCGACCTTGGTGCACCTCTTTTTTTCTTTGCATCATGTGCTGTTTGGGGACTATTTTTTAAATCTGCCATCCTGTCTGACACTGCAGTGCCACTCCTAGATGGGCCAGGTGTTTGTGTCGGCCACTTGTGTCACTTAGCTTAGCCATCCAGCGACCTTGGTGCACCACTTTTTTTCTTTGCATCATGTGCTGTTTGGGGACTATTTTTTAAATCTGCCATCCTCTCTGACACTGCAGTGCCACTCCTAGATGGGCCAGGTGTTTGTGTCGGCCACTTGTGTCGCTTAGCTTAGCCATCCAGCGACCTTGGTGCACCTCTTTTTTTCTTTGCATCATGTACTGTTTGGGGACTATTTTTTAAATCTGCCATCCTATCTGACACTGCAGTGCCACTCCTAGATGGGCCATGTGTTTGTGTCGGCCACTTGGGTCGCTTAGCTTAGCCATCCAGCGACCTTGGTGCACCTCTTTTTTTCTTTGCATCATGTGCTGTTTGGGGACTATTTTTTAAATCTGCCATCCTGTCTGACACTGCAGTGCCACTCCTAGATAGGCCAGGTGTTTGTGTCGGCCACTTGGGTCGCTTAGCTTAGCCATCCAGCGACCTTGGTGCATCTCTTTTTTTGTTTGCATCATGTGCTGTTTGGGGACTATTTTTTAAATCTGCCATCCTGTCTGACACTGCAGTGCCACTCCTAGATGGGCCAGGTGTTTGTGTCGGCCACTTGGGTCGCTTAGCTTAGCCATCCAGCGACCTTGGTGCACCTCTTTTTTTCTTTGCATCATGTGCTGTTTGGGGACTATTTTTTAAATCTGCCATCCTGTCTGACACTGCAGTGCCACTCCTAGATAGGCCAGGTGTTTGTGTCGGCCACTTGGGTCGCTTAGCTTAGCCATCCAGCGACCTTGGTGCATCTCTTTTTTTGTTTGCATCATGTGCTGTTTGGGGACTATTTTTTAAATCTGCCATCCTGTCTGACACTGCAGTGCCACTCCTAGATGGGCCAGGTGTTTGTGTCGGCCACTTGGGTCGCTTAGCTTAGCCATCCAGCGACCTTGGTGCACCTCTTTTTTTCTTTGCATCATGTGCTGTTTGGGGACTATTTTTTTAATCTGCCATCCTGTCTGACACTGCAGTGCTACTCCTAGATGGGCCAGTTGTTTGTGTCGGCCACTTGTGTCGCTTAGCTTAGACATCCAGTGACCTTGGTGCACCTCTTTTTTTCTTTGCATCATGTGCTGTTTGGGGACTATTTTTTAAATCTGCAATCCTGCCTGACACTGCAGTCCACTCCTAGATGGGCCAGGTGTTTGTTTCGGCCACTTGTGTCGCTTAGCTTAGCCATCCAGCGACCTTGGTGCACCTCTTTTTTTCTTTGCATCATGTGCTGTTTGGGGACTATTTTTTAAATCTGCCATCCTGTCTGACACTGCAGTGCCACTCCTAGATGGGCCAGGTGTTTGTGTCGGCCACTTGGGTCGCTTAGCTTAGCCATCCAGCGACCTTGGTGCACCTCTTTTTTTCTTTGCATCATGTGCTGTTTGGGGACTATTTTTTAAATCTGCCATCCTGTCTGACACTGCAGTGCCACTCCTAGATGGGCCAGGTGTTTGTGTCGGCCACTTGGGTCGCTTAGCTTAGCCATCCAGCGACCTTGGTGCATCTCTTTTTTTCTTTGCATCATGTGCTGTTTGGGGACTATTTTTTAAATCTGCCATCCTGGCTGACACTGCAGTTCCACTCCTAGATGGGCCAGGTGTTTGTGTCGGCCATTTGTGTCGCTTAGCTTAGCCATCCAGCGACCTTGGTGCACCTCTTTTTTTCTTTGCATCATGTGCTGTTTGTGGACTATTTTTTAAATCTGCCATCTTGTCTGACACTGCAGTGCCACTCCTACATGGGCCAGGTGTTTGTGTCGGCCACTTGGGTCGCTTAGCTTAGCCATCCAGCGACCTTGGTGCACCTCTTTTTTTCTTTGCATCATGTGCTGTTTGGGGACTATTTTTTAAATCTGCCATCCTGTCTGACACTGCAGTGCCACTCCTAGATGGGCCAGGTGTTTGTGTCGGCCACTTGGGTCGCTTAGCTTAGCCATCCAGCGACCTTGGTGCACCTCTTTTTTTCTTTGCATCATGTGCTGTTTGGGGACTATTTTTTAAATCTGCCATCCTGTCTGACACTGCAGTGCCACTCCTAGATGGGCCAGGTGTTTGTGTCGGCCACTTGGGTCGCTTAGCTTAGCTATCCAGCGACCTTGGTGCATCTCTTTTTTTCTTTGCATCATGTGCTGTTTGGGGACTATTTTTTAAATCTGCCATCCTGTCTGACACTGCAGTTCCACTCCTAGATGGGCCAGGTGTTTGTTTCGGCCACTTGTGTCGCTTAGCTTAGCCATCCAGCGACCTTGGTGCACCTCTTTTTTTCTTTGCATCATGTGCTGTTTGGGGACTATTTTTTAAATCTGCCATTATGTCTGACACTGCAGTGACACTCCTAGATGGGCCAGGTGTTTGTGTCGGCCACTTGAGTCGCTTAGCTTAGCCATCCAGCGACCTTGGTGCTCCTTTTTTTTTTCTTTGCATCATGTGCTGTTTGGGGACTATTTTTTAAATCTGCCATCCTATCTGACACTGCAGTGCCACTCCTAGATGGGCCAGGTGTTTGTGTCGGCCACTTGGGTCGCTTAGCTTAGCCATCCAGCGACCTTGGTGCACCTCTTTTTTTCTTTGCATCATGTGCTGTTTGTGGACTTTTTTTTACATCTGCCATCCTGTCTGACACTGCAGTGCCACTCCTACATGGACCAGGTGTTTGTTTCGGCCACTTGTGTCGCTTAGCTTAGCCATCCAGCGACCTTGGTGCACCTCGTTTTTTCTTTGCATCATGTGCTGTTTGGGGACTATTTTTTAAATCTGCCATTCTGTCTGACACTGCAGTGCCACTCCTAGATGGGCCAGGTGTTTGTGTCGGCCACTTGGGTTGCTTAGCTTAGCCATCCAGCGACCTTGGTGCACCTCTTTTTTTCTTTGCATCATGTGCTGTTTGGGGACTATTTTTTACATCTGCCATCCTGTCTGACACTGCAGTGCCACTCCTAGATGGGCAAGGTGTTTGTGTCGGCCACTTGGGTCGCTTAGCTTAGCCATCCAGCGACCTTGGTGCAACTCTTTTTTTCTTTGCATCATGTGCTGTTTGGGGACTATTTTTTAAATCTGCCATCCTGTCTGACACTGCAGTGCCACTCCTAGATGGGCAAGGTGTTTGTGTCGGCCACTTGGGTCGCTTAGCTTAGCCATCCAGCGACCTTGGTGCTCCTCTTTTTTCTTTGCATCATGTGCTGTTTGGGGACTATTTTTTAAATCTGCCATCCTGTCTGACACTGCAGTGCCACTCCTAGATGGGCCAGGTGTTTGTGTCGGCCACTTGGGTCGCTTAGCTTAGCCATCCAGCGACCTTGGTGCACCACTTTTTTTCTTTGCATCATGTGCTGTTTGTGGACTATTTTTTACATCTGCCATCCTGTCTGACACTAGAGTGCCACTCCTAGATGGGCCAGGTGTTTGTGTCGGCCACTTGTGTCGCTTAGCTTAGCCATCCAGCGACCTTGGTGCACCTCTTTTTTTCTTTGCATCATGTGCTGTTTGGGGACTATTTTTTAAATCTGCCATCCTGTCTGACACTGCAGTGCCACTCCTAGATGGGCCAGGTGTTTGTTTCGGCCACTTGTGTCGCTTAGCTTAGCCATCCAGCGACCTTGGTGCACCTCTTTTTTTCTTTGCATCATGTGCTGTTTGGGGACTATTTTTTTAATCTGCCATCCTGTCTGACACTGCAGTGCCACTCCTAGATGGGCCAGTTGTTTGTGTCGGCCACTTGTGTTGCTTAGCTTAGACATCCAGTGACCTTGGTGCACCTCTTTTTTTCTTTGCATCATGTGCTGTTTGGGGACTATTTTTTAAATCTGCCATCCTGTCTGACACTGCAGTCCACTCCTAGATGGGCCAGGTGTTTGTTTCGGCCACTTGTGTCGCTTAGCTTAGCCATCCAGCGACCTTGGTGCAACTCTTTTTTTCTTTGCATCATGTGCTGTTTGGTGACTATTTTTTAAATCTGCCATCCTGTCTGACACTTCAGTCCACTCCTAGATGGGCCAGGTGTTTGTGTCGGCCACTTGGGTCGCTTAGCTTAGCCATCCAGCGACCTTGGTGCACCTCTTTTTTTCTTTGCATCATGTGCTGTTTGCGGACTATTTTTTAAATCTGCCATCCTGTCTGACACTGCAGTGCCCCTCCTAGATGGGCCAGGTGTTTGTGTCGGCCACTTGGGTCGCTTAGCTTAGCCATCCAGCGACCTTGGTGCATCTCTTTTTTTCTTTGCATCATGTGCTGTTTGGGGACTATTTTTTAAATCTGCCATCCTGTCTGACACTGCAGTTCCACTCCTAGATGGGCCAGGTGTTTGTGTCGGCCACTTGTGTCGCTTAGCTTAGCCATCCAGCGACCTTGGTGCACCTCTTTTTTTCTTTGCATCATGTGCTGTTTGGGGACTATTTTTTAAATCTGCCATCCTATCTGACACTGCAGTGCCACCCCTAGATGGGCCAGGTGTTTGTGTCGGCCACTTGGGTCGCTTAGCTTAGCCATCCAGCGACCTTGGTTCACCTCTTTTTTTCTTTGCATCATGTGCTGTTTGGGGACTATTTTTTAAATCTGCCATCCTGTCTGACACTGCAGTGCCACTCCTAGATGGGCCAGGTGTTTGTGTCGGCCACTTGTGTCGCTTAGCTTAGCCATCCAGCGACCTTGGTGCACCTCTTTTTTTCTTTGCATCATGTGCTGTTTGGGGACTATTTTTTAAATCTGCCATCCTGTCTGACACTGCAGTGCCACTCCTAGATGGGCAAGGTGTTTGTGTCGGCCACTTGGGTCGCTTAGCTTAGCCATCCAGCGACCTTGGTGTAACTCTTTTTTTCTTTGCATCATGTGCTGTTTGGGGACTATTTTTTAAATCTGCCATTATGTCTGACACTGCAGTGACACTCCTAGATGGGCCAGGTGTTTGTGTCGGCCACTTGAGTCGCTTAGCTTAGCCATCCAGCGACCTTGGTGCTCCTCTTTTTTCTTTGCATCATGTGCTGTTTGGGGACTATTTTTTAAATCTGCCATCCTGTCTGACACTGCAGTGCCACTCCTAGATGGGCCAGGTGTTTGTGTCGGCCACTTGGGTCGCTTAGCTTAGCCATCCAGCGACCTTGGTGCACCTCTTTTTTTCTTTGCATCATGTGCTGTTTGTGGACTATTTTTTACATCTGCCATCCTGTCTGACACTGCAGTGCCACTCCTAGATGGACCAGGTGTTTGTTTCGGCCACTTGTGTCGCTTAGCTTAGCCATCCAGCGACCTTGGTGCACCTCGTTTTTTCTTTGCATCATGTGCTGTTTGGGGACTATTTTTTAAATCTGCCATTCTGTCTGACACTGCAGTGCCACTCCTAGATGGGCCAGGTGTTTGTGTCGGCCACTTGGTTCGCTTAGCTTAGCCATCCAGCGACCTTGGTGCACCTCTTTTTTTCTTTGCATCATGTGCTGTTTGGGGACTATTTTTTACATCTGTCATCCTGTCTGACACTGCAGTGCCACTCCTAGATTGGCCAGATGTTTGTTTCGGCCACTTGTGTCGCTTAGCTTAGCCATCCAGCGACCTTGGTGCACCTCTTTTTTTCTTTGCATCATGTGCTGTTTGGGGACTATTTTTTAAATCTGCCATCCTGTCTGACACTGCAGTGCCACTCCTAGATGGGCCAGGTGTTTGTGTCGGCCACTTGTGTCGCTTAGCTTAGCCATCCAGCGACCTTGGTGCACCTCTTTTTTTCTTTGCATCATGTGCTGTTTGGGGATTATTTTTTAAATCTGCCATCCTGTCTGACACTGCAGTGCCACTCCTAGATGGGCCAGGTGTTTGTGTCGGCCACTTGGGTCGCTTAGCTTAGCCATCCAGCGACCTTGGTGCATCTCTTTTTTTCTTTGCATCATGTGCTGTTTGGGGACTATTTTTTAAATCTGCCATCCTGTCTGACACTGCAGTGCCACTCCTAGATGGGCCAGGTGTTTGTGTCGGCCACTTGTGTCGCTTAGCTTAGCCATCCAGCAACCTTGGTGCACCTTTTTTTTTCTTTGTATCATGTACTGTTTGGGGACTATTTTTTAAATCTGCCATCCTATCTGACACTGCAGTGCCACTCCTAGATGG
Organism: Pseudophryne corroboree; assembly: GCF_028390025.1. Lineage (NCBI taxonomy): Eukaryota > Metazoa > Chordata > Amphibia > Anura > Myobatrachidae > Pseudophryne > Pseudophryne corroboree. Next base: position 893,262,983 of record NC_086445.1, on the reverse strand, counting down.
GCCAGGTGTTTGTGTCGGCCACTTGGGTCGCTTAGCTTAGCCATCCAGCGACCTTGGTGCACCTCTTTTTTTCTTTGCATCATGTGCTGTTTGGGGACTATTTTTTAAATCTGCCATCCTGTCTGACACTGCAGTGCCACTCCTAGATGGGCCAGGTGTTTGTGTCGGCCACTTGGGTCGCTTAGCTTAGCCATCCAGCGACCTTGGTGCATCTCTTTTTTTGTTTGCATCATGTGCTGTTTGGGGACTATTTTTTAAATCTGCCATACTGTCTGACACTGCAGTGCCACTCCTAGATGGGCCAGGTGTTTGTGTCGGCCACTTGGGTCGCTTAGCTTAGCCATCCAGCGACCTTGGTGCACCTCTTTTTTTCTTTGCATCATGTGCTGTTTGGGGACTATTTTTTTAATCTGCCATCCTGTCTGAAACTGCAGTGCCACTCCTAGATGGGCCAGTTGTTTGTGTCGGCCACTTGTGTCGCTTAGCTTAGCCATCCAGCGACCTTGGTGCACCTCTTTTTTTCTTTGCATCATGTGCTGTTTGGGGACTATTTTTTACATCTGCCATCCTGTCTGACACTGCAGTGCCACTCCTAGATGGGCCAGGTGTTTGTGTCGGCCACTTGTGTTGCTTAGCTTAGCCATCCAGCGACCTTGGTGCACCTCTTTTTTTCTTTGCATCATGTGCTGTTTGGGGACTATTTTTTAAATAAATCTGCCATCCTGTCTGACACTGCAGTGCCACTCCTAGATGGGCCAGGTGTTTGTGTCGGCCACTTGTGTCGCTTAGCTTAGCCATCCAGCGACCTTGGTGCACCTCTTTTTTTCTTTGCATCATGTGCTGTTTGGGGACTATTTTTTAAATCTGCCATTTTGTCTGACACTGCAGTGCCACTCCTAGATGGGCAAGGTGTTTGTGTCGGCCACTTGTGTTGCTTAGCTTAGCCATCCAGCGACCTTGGTGCACCTATTTTTTTCTTTCAATCATGTGCTGTTTGGGGACTATTTTTTAAATCTGCCATCCTGTCTGACACTGCAGTACCACTCCTAGATGGGCCAGGTGTAGTGTCGGCCACTTGGGTCGCTTAGCTTAGCCATCCAGCGACCTTGGTGCAACTCTTTTTTTCTTTGCATCATGTGCTGTTTGGGGACTATTTTTTAAATCTGCCATCCTGTCTGACACTGCAGTCCACTCCTAGATGGGCCAGGTGTTTGTTTCGGCCACTTGTGTCGCTTAGCTTAGCCATCCAGCGACCTTGGTGCACCTTTTTTTTTCTTTGCATCATGTGCTGTTTGGGGACTATTTTTTAAATCTGCCATCCTGTCTGACACTGCAGTGCCACTCCTAGATGGGCCAGGTGTTTGTGTCGGCTACTTGTGTCGCTTAGCTTAGCCATCCAGCGACCTTGGTGCACCTCTTTTTTTCTTTGCATCATGTGCTGTTTGGGGACTATTTTTTAAATCTGCCATCCTGTCTGACACTGCAGTGCCACTCCTAGATGGGCCAGGTGTTTGTGTCGGCCACTTGTGTCGCTTAGCTTAGCCATCCAGCGACCTTGGTGCACCTCTTTTTTTCTTTGCATCATGTGCTGTTTGGGGACTATTTTTTAAATCTGCCATCCTGTCTGACACTGCAGTGCCACTCCTAGATGGGCAATGTGTTTGTGTCGGCCACTTGGGTCGCTTAGCTTAGCCATCCAGCGACCTTGGTGCAACTCTTTTTTTCTTTGCATCATGTGCTGTTTGGGGACTATTTTTTAAATCTGCCATCCTGTCTGACACTGCAGTGCCACTCCTAGATGGGCCAGGTGTTTGTGTCGGCCACTTGGGTCGCTTAGCTTAGCCATCCAGCGACCTTGGTGCTCCTCTTTTTTCTTTGCATCATGTGCTGTTTGGGGACTATTTTTTAAATCTGCCATCCTGTCTGACACTGCAGTGCCACTCCTAGATGGGCCAGGTGTTTGTGTCGGCCACTTGGGTCGCTTAGCTTAGCCATCCAGCGACCTTGGTGCACCTCTTTTTTTCTTTGCATCATGTGCTGTTTGTGGACTATTTTTGACATCTGCCATCCTGTCTGACACTGCAGTGCCACTCCTAGATGGGCCAGGTGTTTGTGTCGGCCACTTGTGTCGCTTAGCTTAGCCATCCAGCGACCTTGGTGCACCTCTTTTTTTCTTTGCATCATGTGCTGTTTGAGGACTATTTTTTAAATCTGCCATCCTGTCTGACACTGCAGTGCCACTTCTAGATGGGCAAGGTGTTTGTGTCGGCCACTTGGGTCGCTTAGCTTAGCCATCCAGCGACCTTGGTGCAACTCTTTTTTTCTTTGCATCATGTGCTGTTTGGGGACTATTTTTTAAATCTGCCATCCTGTCTGACACTGCAGTGCCACTCCTAGATGGGCCAGGTGTTTGTGTCGGCCACTTGGGTCGCTTAGCTTAGCCATCCAGCGACCTTGGTGCTCCTCTTTTTTCTTTGCATCATGTGCTGTTTGCGGACTATTTTTTAAATCTGCCATCCTGTCTGACACTGCAGTGCCACTCCTAGATGGGCCAGGTGTTTGTGTCGGCCACTTGGGTCGCTTAGCTTAGCCATCCAGCGACCTTGGTGCACCTCTTTTTTTCTTTGCATCATGTGCTGTTTGTGGACTATTTTTTACATCTGCCATCCTGTCTGACACTGCATTGCCACTCCTAGATGGACCAGGTGTTTGTTTCGGCCACTTGTGTCGCTTAGCTTAGCCATCCAGCGACCTTGGTGCACCTCGTTTTTTCTTTGCATCATGTGCTGTTTGGGGACTATTTTTTAAATCTGCCATCCTGTCTGACACTGCAGTGCCACTCCTAGATGGGCCAGGTGTTTGTGTCGGCCACTTGGGTCGCTTAGCTTAGCCATCCAGCGACCTTGGTGCACCTCTTTTTTTCTTTGCATCATGTGCTGTTTGGGGACTATTTTTTAAATCTGCCATCCTGTCTGACACTGCAGTGCCACTCCTAGATGGGCCAGGTGTTTGTGTCGGCCACTTGTGTCGCTTAGCTTAGCCATCCAGCGACCTTGGTGCACCTCTTTTTTTCTTTGCATCATGTGCTGTTTGGGGATTATTTTTTAAATCTGCCATCCTGTCTGACACTGCAGTGCCACTCCTAGATGGGCCAGGTGTTTGTGTCGGCCACTTGGGTCGCTTAGCTTAGCCATCCAGCGACCTTGGTGCACCTCTTTTTTTCTTTGCATCATGTGCTGTTTGGGGACTATTTTTTAAATCTGCCATCCTGTCTGACACTGCAGTGCCACTCCTAGATGGGCCAGGTGTTTGTGTCGGCCACTTGTGTCGCTTAGCTTAGCCATCCAGTGACCTTGGTGCACCTTTTTTTTTCTTTGCATCATGTACTGTTGGGGGACTATTTTTTAAATCTGCCATCCTATCTGACACTGCAGTGCCACTCCTAGATGGGCCAGGTGTTTGTGTCGGCCACTTGGGTCGCTTAGCTTAGCCATCCAGCGACCTTGGTGCACCTCTTTTTTTCTTTGCATCATGTGCTGTTTGGGGACTATTTTTTAAATCTGCCATCCTGTCTGACACTGCAGTGCCACTCCTAGATGGACCAGGTGTTTGTGTCGGCCACTTGGGTCGCTTAGCTTAGCCATCCAGCGACCTTGGTGCATCTCTTTTTTTGTTTGCATCATGTGCTGTTTGGGGACTATTTTTTAAATCTGCCATCCTGTCTGACACTGCAGTGCCACTCCTAGATGGGCCAGGTGTTTGTTTCGGCCACTTGTGTCACTTAGCTTAGCCATCCAGCGACCTTGGTGCACCTCTTTTTTTCTTTGCATCATGTGCTGTTTGGGGACTATTTTTTAATTCTGCCATTTTGTCTGACACTGCAGTGCCACTCCTAGATGGGCCAGGTGTTTGTGTCGGCCACTTGTGTCGCTTAGCTTAGCCATCCAGCGACCTTGGTGCACCTCTTTTTTTCTTTGCATCATGTGCTGTTTGGGGACTATTTTTTAAATCTGCCATCCTGTCTGACACTGCAGTGCCACTCCTAGATGGGCCAGGTGTTTGTGTCGGCCACTTGTGTCGCTTAGCTTACCCATCCAGTGACCTTGGTGCACCTTTTTTTTTCTTTGCATCATGTACTGTTTGGGTACTATTTTTTAAATCTGCCATCCTATCTGACACTGCAGTGCCACTCCTAGATGGGCCAGGTGTTTGTGTCGGCCACTTGGGTCGCTTAGCTTAGCCATCCAGCGACCTTGGTGCACCTCTTTTTTTCTTTGCATCATGTGCTGTTTGGGGACTATTTTTTAAATCTGCCATCCTGTCTGACACTGCAATGCCACTCCTAGATGGGCCAGGTGTTTGTGTCGGCCACTTGGGTCACTTAGCTTAGCCATCCAGCGACCTTGGTTCATCTCTTTTTTTGTTTGCATCATGTGCTGTTTGGGGACTATTTTTTAAATCTGCCATCCTGTCTGACACTGCAGTGCCACTCCTAGATGGGCCAGGTGTTTGTTTCGGCCACTTGGGTCGCTTAGCTTAGCCATCCAGCGACCTTGGTGCACCTCTTTTTTTCTTTGCATCATGTGCTGTTTGGGGACTATTTTTAAATCTGCCATCCTGTCTGACACTGCAGTGCCACTCCTAGATGGGCCAGTTGTTTGTGTCGGCCACTTGTGTCGCTTAGCTTAGCCATCCAGCGACCTTGGTGCACCTCTTTTTTTCTTTGCATCATGTGCTGTTTGGGGACTATTTTTTAAATCTGCCATTTTGTCTGACACTGCAGTGCCACTCCTAGATGGGCCAGGTGTTTGTGTCGGCCACTTGTGTTGCTTAGCTTAGCCATCCAGCGACCTTGGTGCACCTCTTTTTTTCTTTCCATCATGTGCTGTTTGGGGACTATTTTTTAAATCTGCCATCCTGTCTGACACTGCAGTACCACTCCTAGATGGGCCAGGTGTAGTGTCGGCCACTTGGGTCGCATAGATTAGCCATCCAGCGACCTTGGTGCAACTCTTTTTTTCTTTGCATCATGTGCTGTTTGGGGACTATTTTTTAAATCTGCCATCCTGTCTGACACTGCAGTCCACTCCTAGATGGGCCAGGTGTTTGTTTCGGCCACTTGTGTCGCTTAGCTTAGCCATCCAGCGACCTTGGTGCACCTTTTTTTTCTTTGCATCATGTGCTGTTTGGGGACTATTTTTTAAATCTGCCATCCTGTCTGACACTGCAGTGCCACTCCTAGATGGGCCAGGTGTTTGTGTCGGCTACTTGTGTCGCTTAGCTTAGCCATCCAGCGACCTTGGTGCACCTCTTTTTTTTCTTTGCATCATGTGCTGTTTGGGGACTATTTTTTTAATCTGCCATCCTGTCTGACACTGCAGTGCCACTCCTAGATGGGCCAGGTGTTTGTGTCGGCCACTTGTGTCGCTTAGCTTAGCCATCCAGCGACCTTGGTGCACCTCTTTTTTTCTTTGCATCATGTGCTGTTTGGGGACTATTTTTTAAATCTGCCATCCTGTCTGGCACTGCAGTGCCACTCCTAGATGGGCAAGGTGTTTGTGTCGGCCACTTGGGTCGCTTAGCTTAGCCATCCAGCGACCTTGGTACAACTCTTTTTTTCTTTGCATCATGTGCTGTTTGGGGACTATTTTTTAAATCTGCCATCCTGTCTGACACTGCAGTGCCACTCCTAGATGGGCCAGGTGTTTGTGTCGGCCACTTGGGTCGCTTAGCTTAGCCATCCAGCGACCTTGGTGCTCCTCTTTTTTCTTTGCATCATGTGCTGTTTGGAGACTATTTTTTAAATCTGCCATCCTGTCTGACACTGCAGTGCCACTCCTAGATGGGCAAGGTGTTTGTGTCGGCCACTTGGGTCGCTTAGCTTAGCCATCCAGCGACCTTGGTGCACCTCTTTTTTTCTTTGCATCATGTGCTGTTTGTGGACTATTTTTGACATCTGCCATCCTGTCTGACACTGCAGTGCCACTCCTAGATGGGCCAGGTGTTTGTGTCGGCCACTTGGGTCGCTTAGCTTAGCCATCCAGCGACCTTGGTGCACCTCTTTTTTTCTTTGCATCATGTGCTGTTTGGGGACTATTTTTTAAATCTGCCATCCTGTCTGACACTGCAGTGCCACTCCTAGATGGGCCAGGTGTTTGTGTCGGCCACTTGTGTCGCTTAGCTTAGCCATCCAGCGACCTTGGTGCACCTCTTTTTTTCTTTGCATCATGTGCTGTTTGGGGACTATTTTTTAAATCTGCCATCCTGTCTGACACTGCAGTGCCACTCCTAGATGGGCCAGGTGTTTGTGTCGGCCACTTGGGTCGCTTAGCTTAGCCATCCAGCGACCTTGGTGCACCTCTTTTTTTCTTTGCATCATGTGCTGTTTGGGGACTATTTTTTAAATCTGCCATCCTGTCTGACACTGCAGTGCCACTCCTAGATGGGCCAGGTGTTGTGTCGGCCACTTGGGTCGCTTAGCTTAGCCATCCAGCGACCTTGGTGCAACTCTTTTTTTCTTTGCATCATGTGCTGTTTGGGGACTATTTTTTAAATCTGCCATCCTGTCTGACACTGCAGTGCCACTCCTAGATGGGCCAGGTGTTTGTGTCGGCCACTTGGGTCGCTTAGCTTAGCCATCCAGCGACCTTGGTGCACCTCTTTTTTCTTTGCATCATGTGCTGTTTAGGGACTATTTTTTAAATCTGCCATCCTGTCTGACACTGCAGTGCCACTCCTAGATGGGCCAGGTGTTTGTGTCGGCCACTTGGGTCGCTTAGCTTAGCTATCCAGCGACCTTGGTGCACCTCTTTTTTTCTTTGCATCATGTGCTGTTTAGGGACTATTTTTAAATCTGCCATCCTGTCTGACACTGCAGTGCCACTCCTAGATGGGCCACTTGTTTGTGTCGGCCACTTGTGTCGCTTAACTTAGCAATCCAGCGACCTTGGTGCACCTCTTTTTTTCTTTGCATCATGTGCTGTTTGGGGACTATTTTTTAAATCTGCCATCCTGTCTGACACTGCAGTGCCACTCCTAGATGGGCCAGGTGTTTGTGTCGGCCACTTGGGTCGCTTAGCTTAGCCATCCAGCGACCTTGGTGCACCTCTTTTTTTCTTTGCATCATGTGCTGTTTGGGGACTATTTTTTAAATCTGCCATCCTGTCTGACACTGCAGTGCCACTCCTAGATGGGCCAGGTGTTTGTGTCGGCCACTTGGGTCGCTTAGCTTAGCCATCCAGCGACCTTGGTGCACCTCTTTTTTTCTTTGCATCATGTGCTGTTTGGGGACTATTTTTTAAATCTGCCATCCTGTCTGACACTTCAGTGCCACTCCTAGATGGGCAAGGTGTTTGTGTCGGCCACTTGGGTCGCTTAGCTTAGCCATCCAGCGACCTTGGTGCAACTCTTTTTTTCTTTGCATCATGTGCTGTTTGGGGACTATTTTTTAAATCTGCCATCCTGTCTGACACTGCAGTGCCACTCCTAGATGGGCCAGGTGTTTGTGTCGGCCACTTGGGTCGCTTAGCTTAGCCATCCAGCGACCTCGGTGCAAATTTTAGGACTAAAAATAATATTGTGAGGTGTGAGGTGTTCAGAATAGACTGAAAATGAGTGGAAATTATGGTTATTGAGGTTAATAATACTATGGGATCAAAATGACCCCCAAATTCTATGATTTAAGCTGTTTTTGAGGGTTTTTGTAAAAAAACACCCGAATCCAAAACACACCCGAATCCGACAAAAAAATTTCAGAGAGGTTTTGCCAAAACGCGTCCGAATCCAAAACACGGCCTCGGAACCAAATCCAAAGCCAAAACACAAAACCCGAAACATTTCCGTTGCACATCACTAACTATAATTAAAATAAAGTAAACTTTTATTGCACTTACAAGTGCCACGAGGTAGACAGCAGGCTGCAGAGGATGCTAGACAGCCATTAATAATACTGTATGACACAAGAGAATCCACGCCATGTAATACACAGCTTATCTGCTGGGTGGTGAATGTCCCATGGATGAAAATTGCAGTAATAAATACAATACTGTAGCAGTGGATGGAGATCCCTGAAAGGCCAGTCAATCACGGTCAGTGAGTATAAACAGACACTACTGGACAGGGAACACATACTATATCCCGGCGGGATGCTAGCGGTCGTATGACTGACACTGGCATCTCAAAGCAGAGAACCCTGACAGGGACCGGGTAAATATGTTTACCCTCCTTACCCCCTAACCCTCCCTTCCTGCAGCCTAACCCGAACCCCCTCTACCCTCCCCTCCGCAGCCTAACCCTCCCTTGTGGTACATAAACCTAACTCCCCTTCCCGCAGTCTAAAACTAACGTCCTTTCCCTGCAGCCTAATCCTAACTCTCCTTGGGGGTGCCTACCCTAACCCCCCTCCCCGAAGCCTAACCCTAACCCTCTTTTCTCCATCCGCAGCCTAATACTAACCCCACCCTCAGCCTAAACCTAAACACCCCCCCCACCCACCCCACCCACGTAGCTTACCAATGGGAACTACCAGCAGAAGTCGATTGGAATTCTGGCATTCAGGATCCTGGCGCCAATCCATGTAAATACTAGTGATGTGCACCGGACATTTTTCGGGTTTTGTGTTTTGGTTTTGGATTCGGTTCCGCGGCCGTGTTTTGGATTCGGACGCGTTTTGGCAAAACCTCACCGAAATTTTTTTGTCGGATTCGGGTGTGTTTTGGATTCGGGTGTTTTTTTCCAAAAAACCCTAAAAAACAGCTTAAATCATAGAATTTGGGGGTCATTTTGATCACATAGTATTATTAACCTCAATTACCATAATTTCCACTCATTTCCAGTCTATTCTGAACACCTCACACCTCACAATATTATTTTTAGTCCTACAATTTGCACCGAGGTCGCTGGATGGCTAAGCTAAGCGACACAAGTGGCCGACACAAACACCTGGCCCATCTAGGAGTGGCACTGCAGTGTCAAGACAGGATGGCACTTCAAAAAATTGTCCCCAAACAGCACATGATGCAAAGAAAAAAAGAGGCGCACCAAGGTCGCTGTGTGACTAAGCTAAGCTACACAAGTGGCCGACACAAACACCTGGCCCATCTAGGAGTGGCACTGCAGTGTCAATCAAGACAGGATGGCACTTCAAAAAAATTGTCCCCAAACAGCACATGATGCAAAGAAAAAAAGAGGCGCACCAAGGTCGCTGTGTGACTAAGCTAAGCGACACAAGTGGCCGACACAAACACCTGGCCCATCTAGGAGTGGCACTGCAGTGTCAATCAAGACAGGATGGCACTTCAAAAAAATTGTCCCCAAACAGCACATGATGCAAAGAAAAAAAGAGGCACAACAAGGTCGCTGTGTGACTAAGCTAAGCGACACAAGTGGCCGACACAAACACCTGGCCCATCTAGGAGTGGCACTGCAGTGTCAATCAAGACAGGATGGCACTTCAAAAAAATTGTCTGCAAACAGCACATGATGCAAAGAAAAAAAGAGGCGCACCAAGGTCGCTGTGTGACTAAGCTAAGCGACACAAGTGGCCGATGCAAACACCTGGCCCATCTAGGAGTGGCACTGCAGTGTCAATCAAGACAGGATGGCACTTCAAAAAAATTGTCCCCAAACAGCACATGATGCAAAGAAAAAAGAGGCGCACCAAGGTCGCTGTGTGACTAAGCTAAGCGACACAAGTGGCCGACACAAACACCTGGCCCATCTAGGAGTGGCACTGCAGTGTCAATCAAGACAGGATGGCACTTCAAAAAAATTGTCCCCAAACAGCACATGATGCAAAGAAAAAAGAGACACACCAAGGTCGCTGTGTGACTAAGCTAAGCGACACAAGTGGCCGACACAAACACCTGGCCCATCTAGGAGTGGCACTGCAGTGTCAATCAAAACAGGATGGCACTTCAAAAAAATTGTCCCCAAACAGCACATGATGCAAAGAAAAAAAGAGGCGCACCAAGGTCGCTGTGTGACTAAGCTAAGCGACACAAGTGGCCGACACAAACACCTGGCCCATCTAGGAGTGGCACTGCAGTGTCAATCAAGACAGGATGGCACTTCAACAAAATTGTCCCCAAACAGCACATGATGCAAAGAAAAAAATAGGCGCACCACAGGTATAGAATGTAGATGGATAGTATACTTAATGAATGACGACACAGAGGTAGGTACAGCAGTGGCCTACCGTACTGCTATATATAGTATACTGGTGGTCACTGTGTCAGCAAACTGCAAAACTAAAATGCACCACAGGTATAGAATGTAGATGGATAGTATACTTAATGAATGACGACACAGAGGTAGGTACAGCAGTGGCCTACCGTACTGCTATATATAGTATACTGGTGGTCACTGTGTCAGCAAACTGCAAAACTAAAATGCACCACAGGTATAGAATGTAGATGGATAGTATACTTAATGACGACACAGAGGTAGGCACAGCAGTGGCCTTCCGTATCGTACTGCTATATATAGTATACTGGTGGTCACTGTGTCAGCAAAACTCTGCACTGTACTCCTCCTATATAATATTAATTATACTGGTGGTCCCCAGTCCCCACAATAAAGCAGCACACTGAGCACAGATATGGAGTGTTTTTCAGGCAGACAACGTATACTGGTGGTCACTGTCAGCAAAACTCTGCACTGTACTCCTGCTATATAATACAGCTGCTCCCCAGTCCCCACAATTAAGCAGTGTGAGCACAGATATATTATGCAGCACACTGAGCACAGATATGGTATGGAGCGTTTTTTTCAGGCAGAGAACGGATAAAAACTGGTGGTCACTTATCAGCAAAACTCTGCACTGTACTCCTTCTAACAGCTGCTCCCCAGTCCTCGCCACAATTAAGCAATAAAGCAATCAAGTTCAACAATAAACGGAGAGGACGCCAGCCACGTCCTCTCCCTATCATCTCCAATGCACGAGTGAAAATGGCGGCGACGTGCGGCTGCTTATATAGAATCCGAATCTCGCGAGAATCCGACAGCGGGATGATGACGTTCGGGCGTGCTCGGGTTAGCCGAGCAAGGCGGGAAGGTTCGAACCTGCCTCGGACCCGTGTAAAAAGGGTGAAGTTCGGGGGGTTCGGTTTCCGAGAAACCGAACCCGCTCATCTCTAGTAAATACATGTCAGGATGCCGATGTTGGCATTCTGAATAGTGTCGGGATTCCGGCATCTGTATTCCAACTACTGAAATACTGACTGTCGGTACCCTGAATAGTTCCCCCGGACAGGTTTTTACAGTATTTTGTGTGTTCACATGGGATGTACTTATGTGACCTGCTTTCAGGAGACCGCCAGTCACAAAACCAATGCCGGGATCCCAACGCCTCACAATCCAAGTCGACATGCCGACTAACAGGGACTATTCCCACTCGTGGGTGTCCACGACAACCATAGAGTGATGCATAGAGAAAATGCTCTGTGATGTTTCACTACAAACACACACTAGCACAATATCAGCAAACAAATAAGTAAAGCATTGTTTACAAATCATAACCATCATAATAGTAATGTAACTAAGGCCCTCATTCCGAGTTGTTCGCTCGCAAGCTGCTTTTAGCAGCATTGCACACGCTAAGCCGCCGCCTACTGGGAGTGAATCAGGGCTTATCAAAATTGCGAACGAAAGGTTCTCAAAATTGCGAATAGAAATTTCTTTGCAGTTTCTGAGTAGCTCGAGACTTACTCTTCCAGTGCGATCAGTTCAGTGCTTGTCGTTCCTGGTTTGACGTCACAAACACACCCATCGTTCGCCCAGACACTCCTCCGTTTCTCCAGCCACTCCCGCGTTTTTCCCAGAAACGTCAGCGTTTTTTCACACACTCCCATAAAACGGCCAGTTTCCGCCCAGAAACACCCACTTCCTGTCAATCACATTACGATCACCAGAACGATGAAAAAACCTCGTAATGCCGTGAGTAAAATTCCTAACTGCATAGCAAATTTACTTGGCGCAGTCGCAGTGCGAACATTGCACATGCGCAATTAGCGTAAAATCGCTGCGATGCAAAGAAAATTACTGAGCGAACAACTCGGCATGACCACCTAAGTCAGCAGTGTTGTGTCAGGGTACAAATACAGCCTCAAACTGAACCAACAAATAGTGGGTTTGTTTTAAACATGATTACATTCTGTACTAATTAAATTACACATGTAACTGGTTGCAAAGTGACTTTGCACTACTCCAGCCTCTAACATATCAACCACTGTTTTGTGAACATTGCACATGGATAACTTTTAAAATAAAAATAAAAAACAACTTTAAAAAACTAAAATGTGGTAAAGGACAAAATTACTGCTGTACAATTCAATGACACACCAAGTCAAAAATACACATGGAAAATGTAATGTGAAAATTAGAGATGAGCGGGTTCGATTCGTCGCGATATCCGAACCCCCCTGAAATTCACCTATTTTAAACGGGTCCAAGGCAGCCTCGGATCTTCCCGCCTTGCTCGGTTAACCCGAACGAGGACAAACGCCATCATCCCGCTGTAGCATTCTCGTGAGATTCGTATTCCATATAAAAAGCCGCGCGTCGCCGCAATTTTCACTCGTGCATTGGAGATTGAACGGAGAGGACGTGGCTACGTTCTCTGCCTGAAAAGCTCCATATCTGTGCTCAGTGTGCTGCAAATATCTGTGCTCAGTGTGGTGCAAATATCTGTGCTCAGTGTGCTGAAAATAGCTATGTTCTCTGCCTGAAAAGCTCCATATCTGTGCTCAGTGTGTTGCAAATATCTACGTTCTCTGCCTGAAAAGCTCCATATCTGTGCTCAGTGTGCTGCAATTATCTGTGCTCAGTGTGCTGCATTGTGGGGACCACCAGTATATAATTATAGTAGTACAGTACAGTAGGCCATTGCTGTATCTTGCAGCTCCATGTCAGACTCAGTTCTAGACAGTTTCCTGATCATCAGTGCTCAATATCTGCTGCATTGTTGTGTTTATTATATATAGTAGTACAGTGCAGCACTTTGGTGACCAACAGTATATAGTTGTACAGTACAATAGTCCATTGCTGTATCTTGCAGCTCCGTGTCACTGCAAGTATCCATATCTGTGCTGCATTGTTGTGAGCAGTATATATAGTAGTATAGTGCAGCATTTTGGTGACCAACAGTATATAGTTGTACAGTACAGTACAGTACAGTAGGCCATTGCTGTATCTTGCAGCTCTGTGTCACTTCAAGTATCCATATATGTGCTGCATTGTTGTGAGCAGTATATATAGTAGTACAGTGCAGCATTTTGGTGACCAACAGTATATAGTTGTACAGTACAGTAGTCCATTGCTGTATCTTGCAGCTCCGTGTCACTTCAAGTATCTATATCTGTGCTGCATTGTTGTGAGCAGTATATATAGTAGTACAGTGCAGCAGTGATGCAGGGCAGGGCAGACAGGAGCGAAAACTGACATCTGGTCCGGACTGAAGGACCTGCCAACAATTACTGATATGTCGTCTACTGTCACTGCATATGATTCTGTCACCATTGAAAGAATTGTAGAGGATTATATGAATGACAGCATCCAAGTAGGCATGTCAGACAGTCCGTACGTATACTGGCAGGAAAAAGAGGCAATTTGGAGGCCCTTGCACAAACTGGCTTTATTTTACCTAAGTTGCCTCCCATCCAGTGTGTACTCCGAAAGAGTGTTTAGTGCAGCCGGTCACCTTGTCAGCGATCGGCGTACGAGGTTACTTCCACAAAATGTGGAGAAGATGATGTTCATCAAAATTAATTATAATCAATTCCTCCGTAGAGACATGCACCAGCAATTGCCTCCAGAAAGTACACAGGGATCTGAGATGGTGGATTCCAGTGGGGACAAATTAATACTCTGTGAGGAGGGGCATGTGCACAGTGAAAGGGGTGAGGAATCGGAGAATGATGATGAGGTCGACATCTTGCCTCTGTAGAGCCAGTTTGAGCAAGGAGAGATTGATTGCTTCTTTTTTTGGTGGGGGCCCAAACCAACCAGTCATTTCAGTCACAGTCGTGTGGCAGACCCTGTCGCTGAAATTATGGGTTTGTTAAAGTGTGCATGTCCTGTTTATACAACATAAGGGTGGGTGGGAGGGCCCAAGGACAATTCCATCTTGCACCTCTTTTTCAAATTTATCTTTGCATCATGTGATGTTTGGGGCCAATTTTTATAAGTGCCATCCTGTCTGACACTGTAGTGCCACTCCTAGATGGGCCAGGTGTTTGTGCCGGCCACTTGGGTCGTTTAGCTTAGTCATCCAGCGACCTCGGTGCAAATTATAGGACTAAAAATAATATTGTGAGGTGTGAGGTGTTCAGAATAGACTGGAAATTAGTGGAAATTATGGTTATTGAGGTTAATAATACTATAGTATCAAAATTACCCCCAAATTCTATGATTTAAGCTGTTTTTAAGGGGATTTTGAAAAAAAAAACACCCGAATCCAAAACACACCCGAATCCGACAAAAAATTTTAAGGGAGGTTTTGCCAAAACGCGTCCAAATCCAAAACACGGGCGCGGAACCGAATCCAAAACCAAAACACAAAACCCCAAAAATTCCCGGTGCACATCTCTAGTGAAAATACAACATGACATACAATAAAGTACTATGTTACATTGGCTTTTGTTGAAAACATTATCCAAAACTATGTACTTTATGATGCACAGTTGAAGATGGTAGTAATGTGCAACGTCACATGACACACATTTACAAAAAACATTAATACCTAACTAATGTAATAGAATGTTAAGAATAAAACACATGCTCACCATTCTTCCTGGGCCGATCGGAATCCCGGACATGGGTTGCTGACACAACTTCAGGAGGTATTAAACTCCACATGGGCTCCTCATAGTCCAAATATCCGGCAATAATCTGTCCACCCCCGGTTTTGCGAGCCGACTTCACCTCCTTGGCCATTTTGGACTTGACACGGCGCTTTATGCCGTTTGCGGCACGTGTCCTCTGTCCGCTTGACCACCCCCTCACTATTTACAGCAGCAACAACTTTCGCCTACAACACCGTCTTCTTCCATGTTGGAACCTTGGTGGACTCAGGCCCAAATAGCTGCTGCTGATACGTCATCAGCTCCCGCACCAATGCCACAGCATACCGACACCGGGATCCCAACCGCCAGAATGCAGACAGGAGGTAGAGGGCTATTCCCACTCATGGGTGTCTACGACACCCATAGAGTGTGAATAAAACCTGCGGCGAGCGCAGTGAGCCCGCAAGGGGCTTCATTGTGCTTGCCCCTGTTGGCATTCTGGCTGTCGGGATCCCGGTGTCGGTATGCTGACTGCCAGGATCCCGAATGCTTGTCTTGCATACCCAAAGCATGCTGTGCATTAATTAGTGTGAACTTTGTGCTCTGCGGATTCTCAGGCTGTTTACCACTGCAAGCTCTCATTAGTCTTTTGTGTTATATCTGCTTTTCAGGTTCGGTATGTAATGTCGCTGGCTGGTATGCAGAATATCACAATCCTGATATCGGCATCCCAAGTGGTGAAATACCGGCAGGGTGGCGAGCACAATTAAGCCCCTTTCGGGCTACCTGTGCCCGCCACACTGCAGGCTTGGTTGGAAGCTATGCTCGCCAAAGGTTCTATTCTCCCTCTATGGGTTTCATGGACACCCATAGAGGGAGGATCGCCTACCACACCGGTATACCAGCGGCGGTATGGTGTCCCCATTGGGGTCCCGGCAGTCACAATACAGATGCTGGGATCCCGATGGGGATCGCATACCCTTCTTTTCATGTTGCAAATTTCAACCAAGATTTATTACTTGGACATTGACCCAGTAACAGGGTATACAGCTGCATGGGCAAAGCTACTGGGGGCAAATCCACTGGGGGCACAGCTAGGGGGCTCTGCTACAGGGGGCACAGCTACAGGGGACACAGCTTCTGGGAAAAATCTACTGGGGGCACAGCTGCTGGGGGAACAGCTGCTGGGGGCACAGTTACAGAGGGCACAGCTACTGGGGGCACAGCTACAGGGGGATAACTATGGCCATGCCCCTTCCCTATGAAGAAGCCACGTCACTAAGCGATCTGGCAAAAGCGCTTAGAAATTAAGCACAAATGGGTCCGTGTGTATGCCCCATAGCGATAGTGATGCACGGCCCTGCACAGCGCTATCGCCAGCTCAGATCATTCAAACATGCAGGCAAGATCTAGTTAAATTGCCTAGCATGTGCATAAAGAACACAGGTTAGCACAGATCACTCAGGACACATCGCTGTGTGTATAGCAGTGTGTGCTGAGCGATCTGTGCTAACCTAGATCACTTAACAACACACAGGCAAAAGTCGCCACGTGGGTACCCAGCATAGTGCTTTAATGGCAGCATAAATTAAATGAAAACAACAAACAATTTAGCACCTGTGTAGGACACTAACTCACTACTTTGTCTTTCACTATAATTGGGACGTTAGTCTGCAAACAAAAGTCTCACACAGTCTCAAAGTCTTGCCTGCTTCATGAAGATATATCCCCAGGCTTGGCGGGCTGCCACAGCGTCTCAATTCAGTCTAATGGGCCCTACACACTGGGCGAGAATTAGTGATGAGCGGGTTCGGATCCTCGGAATCCGAACCCCCCCGAACTTCACCCTTTTTACACGGGTCCGAGGCAGATTCGAACCTTCCCGCCTTGCTCGGTTAACCCAAGCGCGCCCGAACGTCATCATCCCGCGGTCGGATTCTCGCGAGATTCTTATTCTATATAAGGAGCCGCGCGTCGCCGCCATTTTTCACTCGTGCATTGGAAATGATAGTGAGAGGACGTGGCTGGCATCCTCTCAGTTTTATTCAGGTGGCTGCAAATATCTGTGCTCACTGCTTTATTGTGGGGACTGGGGACCAGCAGTATTATATAGGAGGAGTACAGTGCAGAGTTTTGCTGTCCAGTGACCACCAGTATTATACGTTCTCTGCCTGAAAAACGCTCCATATCTGTGCTGCATTGTAGTCTATAGTAGGAGTACAGTGCATAATTTTGCTGAACACCAGTATATAATATATAGCAGTACGGTACAGAAGGCCACTGCTCTACCTACCTCTGTGTCGTCAAGTATACTATCCATCCATACCAGTGGTGCATTTCAGTTTTGCACAGTTTGCTGACCACCAGTATATAATATATAGCAGTACGGTACAGAAGGCCACTGCTCTACCTACCTCTGTGTCGTCAAGTATACTATCCATCCATACCTGTGGTGCATTTCAGTTTTGCACAGTTTGCTGACCACCAGTATATAATATATAGCAGTACGGTACAGAAGGCCACTGCTCTACCTACCTCTGTGTCGTCAAGTATACTATCCATCCATACCTGTGGTGCATTTCAGTTTTGCACAGTTTGCTGACCACCAGTATATAGTATATAGCAGTACGGTACAGTAGGCCACTGCTCTACCTACCTCTGTGTCGTCAAGTATACTATCCATCCATACCTGTGGTGCATTTCAGTTGTGCGCAGTATATATATAGTAGTAAGCCATTGCTATTGATACTGGCATATAATTCCACACATTAAAAAATGGAAAACAAAAATGTGGAGGGTAAAATAGGGAAAGATCAAGATCCACTTCCACCTCGTGCTGAAGCTGCTGCCACTAGTCATGGCCGAGACGATGAAATGCCATCAACGTCGTCTGCCAAGGCCGATGCCCAATGTCATAGTACAGAGCATGTGAAATCCAAAAAACAAAAGTTCAGTAAAATGACCCAAAAATCTAAATTAAAAGCATCTGAGGAGAAGCGTAAACTTGCCAATATGCCATTTACGACACGGAGTGGCAAGGAATGGCTGAGGCCCTGGCCTATGTTCATGGCTAGTGGTTCAGATTCACATGATGATGGAAGCACTCATCCTCTCGCTAGAAAACTGCAGTGCCACTCCTAGATGGGCCAGGTGTTTGTGTCGGTCACTTGGGTCACTTAGCTTAGTCACACAGCTACCTCATTGCGCCTCATTTTTTCTTTGCATCATGTGCTGTTTGGGGACTATTTTTTAAATCTGCCATCCTGTCTGACACTGCAGTGCCACTCCTAGATGGGCCAGATGTTTGTGTCGGCCACTTGGGTCGCTTAGCTTAGTCACACAGCTACCTCATTGCGCCTTTTTTTCTTTGCATCATGTGCTGTTTGGGGACTATTTTTTTGAAGTGCCATCCTGCCTGACAATGCAGTGCCACTCCTAGATGGGCCAGGTGTTTGTGTCGGCCACTTGGGTCGCTTAGCTTAGTCATCCAGTGACCTCAGTGCAAATTTTTGTACTAAAAATAATATTGTGAGGTGTGAGGTGTTCAGAATAGACTGAAAATGAGTGCAAATTATGGTTATTGAGGTTAATAATACCATGGGATCACAATGACCCCCAAATTCTATGATTTAAGCTGTTTTTGAGAGTTTTTTGTAAAAAAAATACCCAAATCCAAAACACACCCGAATCCGACAAAAAAATTTCAGGGAGGTTTTGCCAAAACGCGTCCGAATCCAAAACACGTCCGCGGAGCCGAATCCAAAACCAAAACACAAAACCCGAAAAATTTCCGGTGCACATCACTAGCGAGAATACTGAAAGATATGAATGATCTCGTTCATTAATGAACGAGATGCCGTTCATATCTTTCAGTGTGGAGGCACCAGTGATGAACGATGCGCGGCCCCGCGCTCGTTCATCGCTGGTGCCCCGTCGCTTGTGCATGCAGGCCAAGATGGACGATCTCGTCCATATTTGCCTGCACTGCTATGGTGCCTGGTGACGGGTGGAGTGAAGAAACTTCACTCCCCCATCACTGCGCCTGCCACCCCCCTCTACCCGCTGCCAGGTCGCCCTTTAGCCGTATCCACCGTTGGGCAGCTCAGCGACGGATCGATAATTGTGTAGGGCCCATTAGAGGCAGGGTTGGTGCTAGGCTGCTCGGCACCCCTTACAAACTATAACTTTGCACCCTCCCATACATAATAAAGGGCCAGAATGTGCCAAAAAAGAGTTTGGTCATAGAAGA
The DNA here is from genome assembly GCF_028390025.1 of Pseudophryne corroboree. NCBI lineage: Eukaryota > Metazoa > Chordata > Amphibia > Anura > Myobatrachidae > Pseudophryne > Pseudophryne corroboree. The sequence goes on along the minus strand of NC_086445.1, from coordinate 893,243,954 downwards.
AAGGGGTGTGGCAACAAATAGCACCTGCAATTCAAATTGTGCCACACAGTTGCACAATTTTATTCACATTATACTGCATGTGATTCATATTGCACCACATAATAGAGACCCTTATGCATGTTACTCCACACAGTAGCCCTTATTCACGTTAGTTCATATAGTTGTGCCCCTTAGCTATGTTAAGCTACACAGTACTACCTGTTATACATGTTACAGTATGCTGCACAGTAGTACCTCTTATACATGTTACACTACACAGTAGTACCTCTCATAAACAATGCCACTAGTAGTGTACCTTATACACATAATGTCCATAGTAGTAGTGCCTCTTACATATAATGCCCACAGTAGTAGTGCCACACATAACGCCCACAGTAGTAGTGCCCTTACACTTAACACCCAATGTTGTAGTGCCACACATAATACCCACAGTAGTAACACAACACACAGTAGACACTGCCTACAGTAGTAATGTCACACATAATGCTCATAGTAGTAGTGCCACACATAATGGCCACAGAAGTAGTGCTCCTTACACATATGTCCAAAGAGTGGAGAAAAGGGGTAGTATGCAGTGCTAACACAGGAATCGCTGCCTGTCATAGAGCATGACTGGTACAGTGGGGAGGAGGGAGCTGAAGAGATCTGACACTGAGAGCCAAGCTTCCTGTCATACAGTGTGGCAGGCCTAGTGGTAGCTGGCAGCCTCCCTGCATTGCACACCAGTAGAGAAAGACCATCTTTCTGTCAAACTGACAGTTGCCCCACCCCTTTCTCCTGGGGAACGCCCCCTTTAATATTAAATTATAGTGTTTGATATCGCTTTTATATAAAATGTAATATAAAATTTATAGAGCTCGATATTAAACTGTATTAAAAGATAATTGCTTTGAAAAGAGTGTCACGTAACACCAGTCGCAGAATGTCACACAACGCAGCGCGTCAAATCAAGCGGATTAAAGATGCATATTACACAGTATTAAAACCAGGTAGTTTTAGAGGCATTGATAAATATTATGGGTCGGTTAAAAATAAATTTAAAAGATCCGACGCAAGAAAGTGGTTACAAGAACAAGACGCATACACGTTGCACAAACCGGCAAGAAAAAACTATAAAAGGAACATGATTTGTGTATCGGGTATAAACCAACAGTGGCAATGCGATTTGGTTTCGCTGATAGATCTGTCAAAATACAACGATGGTGTTAAATACATATTAACAGTCATCGATATATTCAGTAAGAAGGTGTGGGCTGAAAGTCTGACCGCTAAGAATGCGGCAACAGTCGCTAATGCTTTTAAAAAAATATTCCAGCGGGGTGCTGTGCCGATGAAGCTACAAACCGATAATGGTAAAGACTTTCTAAACAGAAACCTAAAAAAGGTGTTAGAAAAATACAGTATAAAGCATTTCACGACCAATAACGATGTGAAAGCGGCTGTTATAGAGCGCTTCAATAGGACTTTAAAAACACGCATGTGGCGCTATTTCACGGCAAAGAATACCTACAGATATATAGACGTTTTACAAGACTTCTTACGCAGCTATAATAACACATACCATAGAACGATTAAGTGCGCTCCAAACGATGTGAATGACTCTAACGCATTGAGTGTCTTCAAAACGGCCTACTTTGATTACCTTAGAAGTAAGAAAGCCCCCGTTTGTTTAGGAATCAGTGACCACGTCCGTATTTCTAAATATAAGGACATATTTAAGAAAGGTTACGAACAGAGTTTTTCTGAGGAGATATTTGTTGTACATAGTGTGAACACTAAAGGGCTTAAGCCGCTTTATAAGTTGGCAGATCTGTACGGTGAAGTTATAACAGGTAGTTTTTACCCCGAAGAGCTTCAAAGCATACCAAAAAACTATAACAGGGTTTACAAAGTGGAAAAGATTTAAAAAAATAAGACGGTCAGTGGCCAAAAATACGCGTTAGTCAAGTGGCGCGGGTACCCCGCAAAATTTAACAGTTGGGTCGCGGCATCTGTGATAAAAGACATATAAAGCTCATCACTATCTAAACAAGATGAGCGATGGATGACAAGTCGTTCTACATAACCTTACCCAGCAATGCCTCGGCGGTTACTTTCCCGCAAAATAAGATTTCTAACTATACGACAAAGTTGGCTAAACCGATAGACTTAAATGGCGAATGGGAAGTAGCACTTACTGAGATACAATATCCGCACACGTGGAATACATTGGATTTACAAGATTGTAGACTGCAATTATCATGGGATGGAACGGCGGATCAGCCGGTGGCGAGAGTCGCGAGTTTGTGCATTAAACCGGGTTTTTATGAAACAATCGAAGCGTTACTGAACATAATCAACGCTGAAATTGTACAACTGAAACTGGACGTTGGATTAAGACTAACGTACGATCCGTTTGCACGCGTTGTAACATGCGACAGTAAGCTGTTATATCAAATCCACGCCGGTTCTAAGCTGACATGGTGTTAGGGTCTCCTGCCCTGTGCTGCCACGTCGTCATGGCAACCGGGAGACAAGTGCTAGTGGAGTAACCTGAGCGCAGCTGATACTCCGGTTCGGGTCTTTTGCTGTGCAGTGGTTATAGGCTCTGTGCACGGCAGGGGATCCGGTGCTGGTTTTTGTGCTCACAGTCTGTGAGGTCTGAGTGGGGCGTGGACAGCACCTGCTTTATAAGGCCTCTTTTCAGGGCCTCTTTGTTGGTTAGTCAGTTCATGAAAGTTAGCCAGTACTGTGTAGCTTTGTATTTGTTTGTTGCTTACTGCAAATAGGCCTGGGGATTTGGTATTACACTCTGCCAATCCAGACCTAGCAGTAAGACTGGAGTCAGTCGTTTAGCTTGCTGGGGTTCTGTTACTACTCTGTGAACCTAGCAAGTTTGCGGCTGTATTCTAAGACTTGCCTGTCTAATCCTGTCTCACTGTGCTAGGTGTCAGGGGTCAGTTTAGTGGCAGTAAGCTAAAACCTGTGCACTGCAAGTGAGAAATAGGATTGTGGAGACTCTCCTTGTGTCTATCATTCCATCTCTGACCAAGGAGTTTACTGCCACACCCGTTGGTAACCCTTTAGGGTTTTGCTGTTGCCCTTAGCAACAGCATTTCAGGTTCTCTACGTATTAAAACACAACATCTTGCTTTTTACATCTGAGCAGTTCTAATACAAGGGAGATACCCAGTTCCTTAGCCTCTGGGCTTCTCTGTTCACTTTGTGTGTATTTTGTTACCCTATCGCCTTCTGTGTACGTTATGTCATATTCCCCAGTTTGTCTGTGAGTCCATTTGTTTTGCATAACAGTTCAAACACCAGTACATTCCTGCAGACACTGGAGTGCATAACAGTTCTGACACCAGTACTTTCCTGCAGGCACTGGTGTGCATAACATATTCAGCAGCCTAATACTCCTGTTGAAATTTTGTGGGAATATGGAGCATACCCCTCAAAATACGTTGCAACAGGTGGTCGATCAGGTGCAGGTCCTGACTCGACAATTTAATGATTTGTCCATTAAAATGCACACCTCCCAGGCTGCTGGCGGATCTCCCGCAGCAGCAGCACCTGCAGGGGTTAAGGAGCCGAAAGTAAATCTCCCGGATCGTTTTTCTGGAGATCGCTCGCAGTTCTTTTGTTTCAAGGAGAGCTGCAAGCTATACTTCCAGCTTAGGCCTCAGTCTTCTGGGTCGGAGATTCAGCGGGTGGGCATAGTGATTTCCTTGCTACAAGGAGACCCACAGGTCTGGGCATATGGGTTGCAGCCTGACTGTCCGTCGCTTAAAAGTGTTGATGCTTTTTTTACGGCACTGGGCATGTTGTATGATGACCCTGACAAGACGGCCTCAGCCGAGGCTCAGATTTCGATCCTTAAGCAAGGGCGAAGGCCAGTTGAGGTTTACTGTACGGAGTTTCGGAGGCTGGCCCATGATACCCAGTGGAATGACCCAGCCCTGAGACACCAGTACCGAAGAGGTCTTTCTAACCAGATAAAGGACCAACTGGTACAATATCCCTTGCCTGATAGCTTGGATCAGCTCATGCAGTTATCCATCCGGGTGGATAGACGGCTGAGAGAGCGTAGGCTTGAAAGGGAGACTGAGATTTCCTTCCTTCCCAAGGGAACCTCAGACTCTGAGGAATTTTCTGAGGAGCCTATGCAGATTGGGGCTACCCGCCTCTCCTCGCGTGAGAAGACGCGGAGGAGACAGCAGGGGTTGTGTTTGTACTGTGGGAATAAAGGTCATGTGGTAGTATCATGCCCAGAAAAGCCGGAAAACTTCAGGGCCTGAGGGTGATGGGAAATATCCTGTCAGGCCAGAAGTCAGAATTTCCCAAGAAGACTTTTATCATTCCGGTGACCTTGAAGATCCTCGGTCAAACTGTCAAGACTGAGGCCTTTGTGGACAGTGGGGCCGACGGGGTTTTTATGGACCGCCAATTCGCCCTGAAACACTCTGTTCCCTTAGTACCCTTGGCATCGGAAATTGAGATTTGTGGTTTAAACGGGGAACCATTATCCCAAGGTAAAATTACCTCTTGCACTAGCCAGATTTCTTTGTTTATTGGAGCCACACACTCTGAAAAATTGTCCTTTTATGTGACTGTCTGTACTTTTGCCCCATTGGTGTTGGGGTTACCCTGGTTAAGGGCCCACAATCCTCAATTTGACTGGGTCTCTGGGGAGATTCTTAGTTGGGGTACTGATTGTTTCAGGAGTTGCTTGAGCCTTCCAGTCAGGCTCTCGCAGCTAAGTTTGCCAGGATTGCCAGGGTGTTATGCAGATTTTGCGGACGTGTTCTCCAAAAAAGTTGCAGAGGTACTACCTCCCCATCGCCCCTATGACTGTGCCATTGATTTGTTGCCAAATGCTAAGCTTCCCAAGAGCAGGTTGTGCTCCCTGTCACGTCCTGAGACTCAGGCTATGGCAGAGTACATTCAGGAGAACTTGGCTAAGGGATTTATCAGACCTTCACAGTCTCCAGTTGGGTCGGGGTTCTTCTTCGTGGGTAAAAAGGACGGTTCGTTGCGACCCTGCATCGACTTCAGGGAATTGAACCGTATCACGATTAAAAACTCATACCCACTGCCTCTCATTTCGGTCTTGTTTGACCAGCTTCGTACTGCCACCATTTTTTCTAAGATTGACCTACGCGGTGCGTACAATCTAATCCGAATAAGAGAGGGGGATGAATGGAAGACTGCCTTTAATACCCACTCAGGGCATTATGAATATTTGGTGATGCCTTTTGGGCTCTGTAATGCCCCGGCAGTCTTCCAGGATTTCATGAATGATGTGCTCAGGGAATATTTGGATAGATTCTTAGTTGTATACTTAGATGACATCCTAATCTTCTCCCATTCCCTGGAGGAACATCGGAAGCATGTACGCTTAGTCCTCCAGAAACTCAGAGACCACCGGCTTGGGGCGAAGCTGGAGAAGTGCGAATTTGAAGTTCAGCAAATCGCATTTCTAGGATATATTATCTCCCCAGAAGGTTTCCAAATGGAGGGTTCCAAGGTACAGGCAGTCCTGGATTGGGTGCAGCCCACTAGTTTGAAGGCGCTTCAGCGTTTCCTGGGCTTTGCGAATTTTTATAGACGATTTATCGCTGGATTTTCGTCTATAGTGGCGCCCTTGGTGGCACTCACTAAGAAAGGGGCGGATGTTGCTCACTGGTCTTGTGAGGCTAAAGCGGCTTTTGCCCGTCTCAAAAGGGCATTTGTTTCGGCCAAGGTGCTGCGACACCCAGATCCAGAGCGTCCTTTTGTGGTGGAGGTGGATGCCTCTGAGATGGGTATTGGGGCAGTGCTTTCTCAGATGGGAGTGTCTGATAATCGCCTTCATCCCTGTGCTTACTTTTCCCGTAAATTTTCGCCTGCCGAGATGAATTATGACGTGGGTAACCGGGAATTGTTGGCTATTAAGGATGCACTGTAGGAGTGGAGACACTGGCTTGAGGGGGCTAAGTTTGTGGTCTCAATTCTCACTGACCATAAGAATCTGGCATATTTAGAGTCAGCGAAGCGTCTCAATGCCAGGCAGGCACGATGGGCTTTGTTTTTTGCTCGCTTTAATTTTTTGATAACATATCGCCCTGGGTCAAAAAACATCAAGGCTGATGCGCTCTCGCGGAGTTTTGCTCCAATCCAGGAGACCACCGAGGAGCCGTTGCCCATTGTTTCCCCATCATGTATTAAAGTGGGCATTACCCAGGACCTCTTATCATTAGTCCTTAGAGCACAGGAGCAGGCTCCTCCAGACCTTCCGGTAGGTCTTTTGTTTGTGCCTCCTAGGTTAAGACAGCGAGTGTTCCTGGAATTCCATGCCAAGAAGTCGGCAGGTCACCCGGGTATTGCCAGAACTCGGGAGTTGCTATCTAGGGCGGTGTGGTGGCCCTCGGTGGCTAAGGATGTGGATCAGTGGGTTCGGGCATGTGACATCTGTGCCCGAAATAAGACTCCTAGAGGGGTTCCTGTTGGCCCATTACATCCACTCTCTATCCCATCTAAGCCATGGACCCACATTTCAATGGATTTTGTGGTGGACTTGCCCAAATCCTCGGGGATGACAGCCATCTGGGTTGTCGTTGACAGGTTTTCGAAGATGGCGCACTTCGTTCCACTGGTTGGGCTGCCATCAGCCAGACGCCTGTCTGAATTATTTATGCTGCATGTTGTGCGTCTCCACGGGTTGCCACTTGATGTGGTCTCTGACCGCGGATCCCAGTTTGTGGCCAAATTCTGGAGGGCATTTTGTTCCGATCTCCAGATTTCTGTCAGCTTGTCGTCAGGCTACCATCCGCAGTCTAATGGGCAGACTGAAAGGGTGAACCAGTCCTTGGAGCAGTTCCTCAGGTGTTATGTCTCCAAGTGTCAGACTGACTGGGTTGCTCATCTGTCCATGGCGGAGTTTGCCTATAACAACGCGGCTCACTCTGCTACAGGGATCTCTCCCTTCCTTTGTGTGTATGGGCATCATCCTAAGGCCAATTCTTTTGACCCCCTGGACTCCACGCCTGGTGGTTCCTCTGTGGTTTCGGTCCTTAGAGGTATTTGGCGGAAAGTGAAGAAAGCCCTTGTGTCTGTGTCATTAGTGACCAAAAGGGTTTTTGATAAGCGGAAAAGACCCTGCAGCTTCAAATTAGGAGACTTCGTCTGGTTGTCTACCAAGAATTTGAAGTTGAGACAGCCATCTCATAAGTTAGGGCCCCGGTTCATCGGCCCTTATAAGATCACCAGGGTTATCAATCCGGTGGCATTTCAGTTAGATCTGCCCCGTTCTTTGGGTATCAATAAAACATTTCATTGTTCCCTTTTAAAACGGGCGATTGGTAATCCTTCTTCCAGTGGAAGACCTTCCCCTCTTCTGATACGTGGCCAGAGGGAGTTTGTTGTTGAAAGGATTCTTGACTCCAAGGGGGTTCGGGGTCGGCTGTCATTTTTGGTGCACTGGAAGGGGTATGGCCCGGAGGAGCGGTCGTGGGTGCGCAGTTGTGATCTTCATGCCCCCAGACTGATACGCTCTTTCTTCTCGCAGTTCCCCGATAAACCCGGTGGTAGGGGTTCTTTGACCCCTCGTCAGAGGGGGGGTACTGTTAGGGTCTCCTGCCCTGTGCTGCCACGTCGTCATGGCAACCGGGAGACAAGTGCTAGTGGAGTAACCTGAGCGCAGCTGATACTCCGGTTCGGGTCTTTTGCTGTGCAGTGGTTATAGGCTCTGTGCACGGCAGGGGATCCGGTGCTGGTTTTTGTGCTCACAGTCTGTGAGGTCTGAGTGGGGCGTGGACAGCACCTGCTTTATAAGGCCTCTTTTCAGGGTAAGCAGATGCTGCTGAATCTTTGTTGGTTAGTCAGTTCATGAAAGTTAGCCAGTACTGTGTAGCTTTGTATTTGTTTGTTGCTTACTGCAAATAGGCCTGGGGATTTGGTATTACACTCTGCCAATCCAGACCTAGCAGTAAGACTGGAGTCAGTCGTTTAGCTTGCTGGGGTTCTGTTACTACTCTGTGAACCTAGCAAGTTTGCGGCTGTATTCTAAGACTTGCCTGTCTAATCCTGTCTCACTGTGCTAGGTGTCAGGGGTCAGTTTAGTGGCAGTAAGCTAAAACCTGTGCACTGCAAGTGAGAAATAGGATTGTGGAGACTCTCCTTGTGTCTATCATTCCATCTCTGACCAAGGAGTTTACTGCCACACCCGTTGGTAACCCTTTAGGGTTTTGCTGTTGCCCTTAGCAACAGCATTTCAGGTTCTCTACGTATTAAAACACAACATCTTGCTTTTTACATCTGAGCAGTTCTAATACAAGGGAGATACCCAGTTCCTTAGCCTCTGGGCTTCTCTGTTCACTTTGTGTGTATTTTGTTACCCTATCACCTTCTGTGTACGTTATGTCATATTCCCCAGTTTGTCTGTGAGTCCATTTGTTTTGCATAACAGTTCAAACACCAGTACATTCCTGCAGACACTGGAGTGCATAACAGTTCTGACACCAGTACTTTCCTGCAGGCACTGGTGTGCATAACACATGGATACTGGGTTTACAACCTAAAACTAAGATTTCTAAACCATGCGCCGACATCAAAGGCGGCCAATATACGATGTACATGTACACAGACATTATCGAACACCAAAGGGTCGGGGATAGTTATGTACCGCTACTTCGCACTGTTGAAATGAAGGGTTATAACAATGAGGTGGTCACAATATGATACGAGAAGCCCGATTATGTACCATTGTGCAAAACACATTTTGACATGATAGCCATAGAGATAAAGAACGACCAGAACGAGAACATGGCATTTAAGTTTGGGAAAGCGATCGTGAAGCTACACTTCAGACGCCGCAAAACTGAATTTTATTAACTAAGCAGAATGGTCGCTGTTAAAAATTATGGCGGTCTGGGCCTCTACGCGCAATATTATAAATCTCAAGCCGGTAATGGATTACCAGGTTTTCACGGCAGCGCGTACATGTACGGCTGTGGTTTAGGCGGTATTTTTCGAAGTCTTTTCAGAAAAGATGTTCCTCTTTTCCGGAGAGGTTTAGAGTTAGCTAAACCGCATATGAAGACCGCGGCACGTAATATAGCGAAAGATGTTATCGGGCAAGACACAACGGCCGTGGTGAATAAGATACACGAGGCGAACCAAGCAAAGCAAGACGGTTCAGGACTTATATATACAAGAAAAGGCGTGTCTAAAAGAAAACGGAAGCGTATGATAGCGCTTCCGCCTTGGGACATACCCTTTTTAAATAAAAAACAGAGACGACGCAACTCAAAGAAGAAGAGAAAGCCAAAGCGCTCCGTTGGTGATATTTTTTAAACATGTCTTTCATACACCACGAGTCCGTTGAATGTGCAAAAACAGAGCTGGATCTTTTTGACGTGCCCCCGACACAAACTAGCATAGAGAAAAGTCTATACGTCGAAGTTCAACCTTTAGCGGCGTTATCCGACACAGCTCCGCTTGAATTTTATATAGCAGCCAGCGGTGAACACTACTACGATCTGAACAACACGCTGTTGTACGTGACGTGCAAGATTGTACGAACCGATAACACACCGATACTGCAAGGTGCACGGGTCGCACGTATTAATTACCCAATAGCGACTTTATTCAACCAAGTGGATGTAACTTTGGGCGACAGGCTCATATCACAATCCAACAATCTTTACGCATATCGTGTGTACATTGAGACTATATTGAATTACAGCTCGGATGCATTGTCAACAAAACACACAACAGGATTATTTTACAAAGATTCGGCTGGTGAATTTAACAACACAGCGCTGGACGGTCCGAATACAGGGTTAAAAAAACGAGCAGGTGCGACAGAGCAGAGTCGCACGGTTGAATTGCTAGGACCGCTTCACTGCGACCTTTTCCATCAACATAAACTAATTTTAAACGCTGTTGATCTGAAGATTAAACTAACCAGAAACAAAGACGCTTTCTGCTTAATGTCGTCTGAAGCGGATGCCTTTAAAATACAGATCACAGCGGCTTCCCTGTACGTGAAAAGAGTGCAGGTCTCACCGGCGGTGCGGATTGGGCACGCGCAGGCCCTGCTAAACGGTAACGCGAAATACGCGATTGACCGCGTTGGGATGAAAATCTACAGCGTACCATCAGGCAGTAGAGTATTTAATCTAGAAAATCTATTTTTAGGTCAAGTGCCGAAAACAGTTATAGCCTATTTTGTGGATAACGAATCATTTTCAGGAATCCATAACCGGAATCCCCTTTGCTTTGAACATAAAAATGTAAGTTTTGCGTCCCTTTATCTGGATGGAACACCGCACCCCGCCAAACCATTTCAACCCGACTTTGAACGCGGTAATGCTGTAAGAGAGTATATGTTACTCATACAGATCACAAATAAACAGAAATCTGACAATGGTATACTGATTGACCGCGAAGAGTACCTCAGAGGCTACACGCTATTTGCTTTTGACCTTTCACCAGAACAGGAGTGTGGAGAACACCTTTCCCTGATAAGAACAGGCAATCTACGTGCCGAATTCCGCGTTGGACCGGACTGTCAATGTGATAATATATGCTCTATTTGATAAAATCATTGAGATTAATCAAAGGCGCGATGTGCTGTACGATTATCTATAAGCCGCTCATAACTTTATTGTGATTACCTAAACCTTTTCTTTAAGCTAGCTTATCACTAAATAAAACCACACCACACACTGAAATAAAGACACGGACACAGTAGCTGGAGTTAAAGGTCAGACGATGTTTATTAATCGCTGACCAACTCTTTAAACTAATAATTGAGGCCGAATTAGAATTGATTTGAATATATATTTAACTTTAGTTTGGAGGATGGCAAACAGAAAACCGCTGCCCAACACCAGCACCAGTCACCTAGATGAAAACCACCAAACCAAGGAGGGGAGTACACCTACCCCGCCTCCTTCCCGCATAAACCGCATTGTGCTGGCCTTACCCCTCTCTCTCTGGCAAACGTTCGGTTCCCGCAGGGGAACGTCTAAATGTCCAACCGCAAGAAAAGGACACACCTGCCGTCCTTCTAAAGAGGGAGCCCCACAATGACCACTTATGCCTGTGTGACAGCTGGTTGGCAGCGATTTCCCGCCAATCTGGCTTTCAATAGCCCACAGCAAGAACAAAAAACGTAGCCGCATTCTGGGAGGGCGGGCGGGCATAAACTGAATGGCAAGAGGAAGTCTAGCAAAATGGCCACCCCCTATATACTAACCTAAGACCCTCCTCTTCATCTTGATGCACAACCCCCTGATCCAATAGGAAAAACCCAACCGGGAAAACTGATCTGCCTAGCAACTGCTTAGTCATTTAAACAACCAATCACAAAAAGTTGATCGCTTATATGGCCTCAGGCTTATGCAGCCTTCAGCTTATCTAAGCCGCTCATAACTTTATTGTGATTACCTAAACCTTTTCTTTAAGCTAGCTTATCACTAAATAAAACCACACCACACACTGAAATAAAGACACGGACACAGTAGCTGGAGTTAAAGGTCAGACGATGTTTATTAATCGCTGACCAACTCTTTAAACTAATAATTGAGGCCGAATTAGAATTGATTTGAATATATATTTAACTTTAGTTTGGAGGATGGCAAACAGAAAACCGCTGCCCAACACCAGCACCAGTCACCTAGATGAAAACCACCAAACCAAGGAGGGGAGTACATCTACCCCGCCTCCTTCCCGCATAAACCGCATTGTGCTGGCCTTACCCCTCTCTCTCTGGCAAACGTTCGGTTCCCGCAGGGGAACGTCTAAATGTCCAACCGCAAGAAAAGGACACACCTGCCGTCCTTCTAAAGAGGGAGCCCCACAATGACCACTTATGCCTGTGTGACAGCTGGTTGGCAGCGATTTCCCGCCACCAAGGTTTACCAAACCGCCACCGCCATCCGCAAACAGAACATTAACCAAACCAGAAACTAACTAGCTCTACCGAAACAGACCAAAAATATCCTCCAGAAAAAATTGCACTCCTTCCGGAGAAAGGTGAACCCCATCGTCTCTGTAGAACTGCCTGTTCCGCAGCACCAGCAGAGGATGCTTAATTGCCACTCCGCCTATGGCCTTGACAAAAAGAGACACCGTAGCATTCACCTTTTTGCGTGCTTTCTCCAACGCCGAGAAACGCACCGCGCCACGCCAATGGAAACAGGGCACCATTTCCAACCAGACAATGCATACCCCAGGCCAGTGACAACGGATCGCCACCACATCCGCCTTTATAGACAAAATCAAGTCTATGCCTTTGACTCGGCCTAGATCATTACCACCCAAATGAATGATAATACAACTGGGGCGACCCCAGCGGCGCTCCCGAGAAAAAAGGACGCGCAACAGATCACCCCATAACATACCCCTAACACCTAACCATCTCAATTGCCTGGACCCAAAAATCTCAGTCGCCCTAGATGCCATGGGATGTTTTTCCGCCCAAAAAATATATGAATGACCAACCATCCATATGTGGTCTCCAAAATTGATGACAGCTGTAAAAGAAAATATCCTAACGTCAGATTATGCACATAATCTGTAACTTAAACACAACGTAACCAAATTAAACCCAAGTGAAGGAGAAAACTCAAAAAACCTCCCGTGGACCTTGATAGAACAGCCAATTGAAATTAGGCCCCCTCGGAGGAAAAATTTTAAAAATTCACTTCACACCCTCGATTCCTGAACGGTAAGCGTTCCAAAACCGACGAGTAAACACGTTTTTGGGTTAGCGCAACAGGCGCACTTATAACTTATCTATACGGACATAGGACTTATAGGAGGCCGACTTCCAGCGACCCAACTCCCGAATAGCCGCCGGTGATGAACCAGCGGCCGCCGCATGGGTAGCCGCCCCAATCCGAAAGGAATGAGTACCGAAGTCCGCCTCCTGCAAGCCCAGTGCCGTCAAACATTTCTTGAACACAGATGAGAACTGAAACTTTGTCAGAGGGTCCGACTGCGCGTGCACCAGCAACTGGTTGCCCCCCGGAGGTCTTAACCGCACATACTCTTGCGTCAACCGCAGCGGGCAAACGCCCATTCCTTCCTGAGCCTCCAAGGACAACCAGCGACCCCGACCTGTTTGATCTGTCTTGGATCGCACAATCCTACAGAGCAACAGGCCCTCCTGCAAGCGCACATTCTCGTAGAGCAGACCCGATTCCCGGGACGCCTTACTGCTCGCCACTAACTCGCTCACCCGAAAAGCCCCGAAAAAGGCCAGGGCATACGCGCTACTAAACAATGCCACCTCAAATTCCGAGGACGCAATCCGAGGTAGCTCACGCAGCAATTCTGCTAGCAGCTGCAACGTTATAGGCCTACGTGAATCCGCAGGCGCCGGGTGCAACCTAGCCCAACCTTTCAGCGCTCTGGAAAGGACAAACGACCCCGTGGGGTCCGTCGTCCCGTGGAGCCGCGAGTGAAAGGCGATGCCCGCAAGGGCAGTAGCCATGGCCGCTTTTGACCTACCGTTTTGGTAATGCTCCCAAACAAAGGTCAACAGGGCGTCGGCCGAGGACTCACCTGCTACCCCGTACCTACTCTGAAAGGCTGACCAATCCCGCCATGCAGCATCATACGCTCGTAGCGTGGAGGGAGCCAGAGCACACCTGGCTAAAGCCGTTAAACCGATTCGACCATCTGCCAGACAGAAGGTGGGCATTGTAACCCCTCTGCCTCCGCTCCCGGAACCAACGTCCTGAACTTGTCAAATTGGAACCGGGACAATGCATCCGCAATTCCATTGTCAACTCCAGGAACGTGGCGAGCCCTAAAATTAATATTGCACTGCAAACAAACCAACACTAAATGCCTTAGCAGTCTCAGTGCCTGCGGTGAGGAGGAACGCTGATTATTAATCGCATGCACTACCCCCAAGTTGTCGCAAAGAAACAAGATGTCCCTATTTGCGAACCGTCCGGCCCATAACTCAAGCGCCACTAAAATCGGGAACAATTCCAGCAACAGCAGGTTCTTGGTAAACCCGCGCGTTACCCAAGATGCCGGCCAAGCCGCAGCGCACCATGCGCCAGCGAAGAACGCGCCAAACCCTCGACTGCCTGAAGCATCTGTGAACAATTGCAGCTGCTTACTAGAACAACAAGGAGCGGGCCACAAAACCTCCTTGTTGAAGGACTCCAGGAAAGAGACCCAAATCCGCAAATCATCTCTGATCTCACGGGAAAGGTACACGGAGTGATTCTGCCGTACCGTCCCCGCCGTGGCCCGCTCGAGTTTGCGACAGAAAATCCTATCCATGGGGATAATCCGACACGCAAAATTGAGAGAACCAAGCAAGGACTGCACCTGCTTAAGCCGAACCCTGCATTTGCCTAAACAGTCTGTAATTAAACCCAATAGCTTCCGCACCTTATCCTCGGGCAAGCGACAGCAACCCCCCACCGTGTCAATTTCGATACCTAAATAGCTAAGACACATGCAAGGGCCATCGCACTTATCTAGCGCGACCGGTACCCCTAAAGCGCAGAATAACGACCTGGCCACCGAAAGAATGTCCCCACAGACCGAACTGTCCCCGGGCCCCACAAAAAGAAAGTCGTCCAGGTAGTGAGCCACCCCCGTTTGTCCGGAGGCAGCCTGGACGCACCAGTGCAAAAATGTGCTAAAGCACTCAAAGTAGGCGCAGGAGACAGAGCAACCCATCGGGAGACACCGATCCACGTAAAACTCGCCCTCTAGTTTGAAACCCAGAAACCGAAGGGAATCTGGGTGCAGCGGGAGTAGGCGAAAGGCCGATTCTACGTCCAATTTTGCCAAAAAAAAACCCGGACCACAATCCCGCACTAAGCGCAGAGCGTCGTCAAAAGACTGATAACGTACCCTGCACTTGTCGTCCGGAATGGCGTCGTTGACCGACAATCCCGGAGGGTGCGACAAGTGCTGTATCAGGCGAAACTTGCCCGCGGCCTTCTTGGGCACCACCCCTACTGGGGAAATGCACAAGGAGGGCAGAGGGGGAAAGGCGTAGGGCCCGGCCATGCGCCCCAGGCCAATCTCCCCGTCCACTTTCCGCCGGACCTCCTGCGGGAATTCGCGAGCCGATCTCAAATTCCGGCGCGCCACTACCTGGACCGAATCCGAAATGGGCAAACGAAAACCATGCCGAAAACCCTCCAAGAGAAAAGATGACGCCGCCTCATCGGGGTACAAGCTAAGCCAGCGCTGCAACTCGGGAACTAGAATCGGGGAAAAAGCCTTACTTGCCAATTCCCCCGGCCTCGGTGGCAGCGGCGGGCTTACCGCCTGTCGCCGAGGTGCAATCCTTGGCCGGGTGACTTGCTCCGCACAGCTTACATGAGTGGTGAAAACGACAACTCGCTCCTTTGACGCACTTGCCGTCGTTGTAGGCAAAGCACTTGCCTTTTCCCGTTAGTCGGGAACCAGCCGCCCCGGGCTTCTTGGCCGTGGCGTCCGGGGTGGGTTTGACCTGCTGCGTGACCTCCAACCACACCTCAACATCCTTAAAACCCGCGGGCAGGATGGGGTTGCCATCCTGATTGCGACGAAACTTCTCGTCGTAATCCCGCCACGCGGACCCCTTGGATTTTAAGTACATATCGTGTACTAAAAACAAATATTTAACCAAGTTGGCATACTCCGAGGGCCGCGATTCCGTGTAGCAAGCCATGAAAACCAGAAAACCACGCAGCCACTGGTGAAAATTGCGAAACGCATTTTCCCCAATACCGCCCGGCTTCTTGGCTGCGTCAAAACCTTGCCGCATTTCCTCCGTGAGGGTGAATACGTCTACGTACTTCCCCTTACGGATTTTTTCCCGCATGCACTTGCGAACCCCCCGTGTGACTGCAGTGTTGGCGCAGTGAACCATCTCCCCATAACGGGGGGGATCAGGGGGAAGTACCGGCGCCGGAGCGGCTACCCTATGCGCCTCCTTCGCCATTCGCCGCGCTATGAGTCTAGCTAATTTCCGCGGGCGCCGCGGGGAACCTGAAGACACACTGCTGGAAGATGAGGAACTACATGTTGTAATGTGCAAAGGAAGGTTTAGCTCACCGGTGTTAGAAGGACCCGGAACCGCGTCGTCCGCTGCTACCGCCTCCGTTGATGTCCGCACCTCACCGGTTGCTGTTGCGTTCGTCCGTGACCCTCGCCTCCTGCCGGGCGTAGCCCCTGCATTGAACGGAACCTGTGAGGGAGAAACAGAGGGGACAACAGGCGTAGGGGGGACCAAAACATCATTAACAAGTGGTTGAACCTGCTGCGGAGGAGTCCCCGTCCCGCCGCTCTGCGGCGGATGGCCGCCTGGAAGCTGCAGGGGGGGAACCCCCACCGAGGCGTACCCAACCGACTGTGTAAAGGCAGCCCCGCTCACTGCACCGACACTCGCTGTGTAAGACGGGCGCCACGCTGTATGCGGCGGGCAGCCGCTCGTCCCCGCCCATCCGGCGGACACCGGAAAGAACTGAGGGGGCACCGGGAGAAGAGGCCAACCCTGTGCCACCTGACTCCCCCCGACCAATGACTGTCCCGCCTGCAGGCCCGCAAAGGCCGGAAAGGGGGCCGCGACCCGAGGGCCGCCGACCGACCACGTGGTCTGCACGCCGGCGCCCGCGCCGGTTACGTGCGGGGAAAATTGTGCACCGGACGCAGTCGTGAAACCCATGGAGGGCATGCTGGCGGCTAAGGGGAAAGTCGGTGCCAGGGGCCACGGAAATCCCCCGGGAAAGGGCTGGCTCCCCATGAAGCCCTGTTGCGCTGCCACCGACAGGGACGCGCCGGGTGTCACGTAAGCCGCCGAGACGGCCGACTGCATGGACCCAAACTGAAATGACCCGGGAAGGGCGAGGGCAGGGGTTTGAAACCCTGCGAACGGGGACGCCGCGAAAGCCGGCGGGGGGGCTGACGACCAGGGCCCGCAGACGCAGGCCCCCGACGTCGGGGCCCCATCCGGGAAACTCTGCCATGCTACCGCAGCTGGGGCGGGCGCAGCGGCAGACCCCGCCACGTCCCTTGCCCCAGCAACATCAGGCCTAACCCAACCCTCATTCCCCCGTACGTACTGGGGTGTGGAGGGACCCGCATTAAGGAGGCTTAAATTGGGGCCATGCGCTGCACCGAGGACAGCGGGGGCCTCCCCCCGCTGTCCCGGGCTCATGTTCCCTGGCTGTGAAGTGGCCCCCCTCTCCCCCCCCGCAGCGCCGTCGCGGCCGTCCGGCACCACGTGCGCCGCCGGGCCGCCGCCGAGAGCCGCCCGCGGGGAAGGAGGAGGAGGGCCGGAGCTGATCCCAGCGCCGGAGGAGGGAGAGGCTGAAGGGGGCCGTGCTGATGCGAGCGTCGGTGCCCGCGACCCTGACGGGCCGCGCGGCCCGACGCCACGTGACGAGCGGCCGCTGGCCGCCTGCCTACGTTCGACAGGGAAGCGGGCTGCCACTGCCCGCCCCCGCCGCCTGTCCGTAGCAGGGGAAAACCCTCTCTGGGGCCCTGCACTGGGTGAACGCGAGCGGGGGGTGCTCCCAGCCTCCACGAGGCGGCGGGGAGGGGGGGCAGAACGTCTGGGCCGCGGCATGCTGGAGGGAGGGAGACACTGCAGCACAATCACTGGCACAACAGGAAAATGCACAACAACAGGGGGGAAGGGGAACAAAAAAGAAAGGGGGGTACAAATGCACAGCAACCCAGTAATGTAGGACAACAATAACCAGCAATTCAACTAGCAATTATGTACTTATCCTTCCTGGGCATAAACTGAATGGCAAGAGGAAGTCTAGCAAAATGGCCACCCCCTATATACTAACCTAAGACCCTCCTCTTCATCTTGATGCACAACCCCCTGATCCAATAGGAAAAACCCAACCGGGAAAACTGATCTGCCTAGCAACTACTTAGTCATTTAAACAACCAATCACAAAAAGTTGATCGCTTATATGGCCTCAGGCTTATGCAGCCTTCAGCTTATCTAAATGAAATAAACTAACACTACGCTGCTGAAAAAATGAACACATTACAGATAAACTGTATTCTGTATTCTGTACGCTGTGCAAAGCACATGGCATATTTTTAAAGGAACGTATCCGTGCGATATGTTACCGGTCGGTAAACTGGCGCAATACCCCTGCGCGTTTGTAATCAATACGCATAGCAGCGGGCAGCCGGGTGAGCACTGGTTGGCCGCTTATTTTAACGAACAGCGTGAATGTTACTTTTTTGATTCTTACGGGTTAGCCCCTGAAAGCCCCCTATTCCCAAAAGCAATAATACATTTTTTAAACTTGAATTCAAAAAGTGTTTATCACCAAAATAAGCAGTTGCAAAATTTTAACAGCACCGTTTGCGGTCAATATTGCGTATACTTTATATTTTACATGTGTAAAAAAATACAAATATGTGGATATACTGGCCCGTTTTAGTGATGACACAAAACGTAATGATTGTTTTGTTTAAAATTTTGTAAGACTGCTACCAAGAAGTCATTGTCTGAGTCATTATGCAGATAGATATATACAGAATTGTGTAACTTGTAACCAACGTTGTGTGTGAAGCGTGTTACGTACAACGCTGTATTGTTTGTGTAACTTGTAATCAACATTCTGTTTGATGCGTTTTATGTACAACGTATCATATCTATGATGTTTTTCTAATAAACAACGTTGTTTATTAAACTTTATATCGCGTGCTTGAAATTTCTTCCGTTTACAGCAATAGAAACAAAGAACAAAACGTTGTTTTATAAATCATAAGCATACGCGTAGAGGCCCGAATCGCCATAATTTTTAACAGCGACCATTCTGCTTAGTTAATAAAATTCAGTTTTGCGCCGTCTGAAGTGTAGCTTCATGATCACTTTCCCAAACTTAAATGCCATGTTCTCGTTCTGGTCGTTCTTTATCTCTATGGCTATCGTGTCAAAATGTGTTTTGCACAATGGTACATAATCAGGCTACTCGTATCGTATTGTGACCACCTCATTGTTATAACCCTTCATTTCAACAGTGCGAAGTAGCGGTACATAACTATCCCCGACCCGCTGGTGTTCAATAATGTCTGTGTACACGTACATCGTATATTGGCCGCCTTTGATGTCGGCGCGTGGTTTAGAAATCTTAGTTTTAGGTTGTAAACCCAGTATCCATGTCAGCTTAGAACCGGCGTGGATTTGATACAACAGCTTACTGTCGCATGTTACAACGCGTGCAAACGAATCGTACGTTAGTCTTAATCCAATGTCCAGTTTCAGTTGTACAATTTCAGCGTTGATTACGTTCAGTAACGCTTCGATTGTTTCATAAAAACCCGGTTTAATGCACAAACTCGCGACTCTCGCCACCGGCTGATCCGCCGTTCCATCCCATGATAATTGCAGTCTACAATCTTGTAAATCCAATGTATTCCACGTGTGCGGATATTGTATCTCAGTAAGTGCTACTTCCCATTCACCATTTAAGTCTATCGGTTTAGCCAACTTTGTCGTATAGTTAGAAATCTTATTTTGCGGGAAAGTAACCGCCGAGGCATTGCTGGGTAAGGTTATGTAGAACGACTTGTCATCCATCGCTCGTCTTGTTTAGATAGTGATGAGCTTTATATGTCTTTTATCACCGATGCCGCGACCCAACTGTTAAATTTTGTGGTCATCACTAGTACCCGCGCCACTTGACTAACGCGTATTTTCGGCCTCTGACCGTCTTATTTTTTTAAAATTTTTCCACTTTGTAAACCCTGTTATAGTTTTTTGGTATGCTTTGAAGCTCTTCGGGGTAAAAACTACCTGTTATAACTTCACCGTACAGATCTGCCAACTTATAAAGCGGCTTAAGCCCTTTAGTGTTCACACTATGTACAACAAATATCTCCTCAGAAAAACTCTGTTCGTAACCTTTCTGAAATATGTCCTTATATTTAGAAATATGGACGTGGTCACCAATTCCTAAACAAACGGGGGCATTCTTACTTCTAAAGTAATCACTGTAGGTCGTTTTGAAGACACTCAATGCTTTAGAGTCATTCACATCGTTTGGAGCGCACTTAATCGTTCTATGGTATGTGTTATTATAGCTGCGTATGAAGTCTTGTAAAACGTCTATATATCTGTAGGTATTCTTTGCCGTGAAATAGCGCCACATGCGTGTTTTTAAAGTCCTATTGAAGCGCTCTATAACAGCCGCTTTCACATCGTTATTGGTCGTGAAATGCTTTATACCGTATTTTTCTAACACCTTTTTTAGGTTTCTGTTTAGAAAGTCTTTACCATTATCGGATTGTAGCTTCATCGGCACAGCACCCCGCTGGACTATTTTTTCAAAAGCATTAGCGACTGTTGCGGCGTTCTTAGCGGTCAGACTTTCAGCCCACACCCTCTTACTGAATATATCAATGACTGTTAACATGTATTTAACACCATCATTGTATTTTGACAGATCTATCAGCGAAACCAAATCGCATTGCCACTGTTGGTTTATATCCGATACACAAATCATGTTCCTTTTATAGTTTTTTCTTGCCGGTTTGTGCAGCGTGTATGCGTCTTGTTCTTGTAACCACTTTCTTACGTCGAATCTTTTAAATTTATTTTTAACCGACCCATGATATTTATCAATGCCGCTAAAACTACCTGGTTTTAACACTGTGTAATATGCATCTTTCATCCGCTTGATTTGACGCGCTGCGTTGTGTGACATTCTGCGACTGGTGTTACGTGACACTCTTTTCAAAGCAATTATCTTTTAATACAGTTTAATATTGAGCTCTATAAATTTTATATTACATTTTATATAAAAGCGATATCAAACACTATAATTTAATATTAAAGGGGGCGTTCCCCAGGAGAAAGGGGTGGGGCAACTGTCAGTTTGACAGAAAGGTGGTCTTTCTCTACTCACACCCTTGCGGAGTAGTATGGAAGGCACTGCTCGCAAGCTTATAATCTATAGATTTCTTCTGGTCGAATTAGGTGGATAGATTGAGGAAAGGGAGCTTCCTCTCTTAGTGCAGGCTAAACATATACAGTACTGTAAATACATATTGTGGGGATGATGTACTGAGCCTTGGAGAGTGATAAAGTGGACCAACCAATTGGCTCCTACGCAACTGACATATTACAGGCTGTGTCTGAAAAATTACAGTCAGGGGCTGAGTGGTTGGTAGTTTATCTCCTTTCACTTTATCTCTCTGCAAGGCTTAGTACAGTAAATCTGTCCCTGTTTATGCTAGACACAAAAACAAGATTTTATGTTGTGGGGTGTAATTATTAGATGTCCTTAATCATGGTAAAAAATATGTGTTGGCTTTTGCTATGAAAGGGATGTGGCTTTAGAGCACCCCATGAAGATTCACAAATTTGCGAATGCAGCGGTGGGTGTCTCTTTTCTTTCTGGCCGGCTCTTCACATTATTTTCAGCAGCAGCAGTTTTGGGAAAATCGGTATTTCAGCCTCAATAGTGATCCTTACTGAACTATGGCCCTCATTCCGAGTTGTTCGCTCGTTGCCGAGTTTCGCTATATTGCGATTAGTCGCTTACTGCGCATGCGCAAGGTTCGCAGAGCCCATGCGGTTAGTTATTTTACTCAAAAGTTAGGTATTTTACTCACGGCATAACAAGGATTTTTCTTGGTTCTGGTGATCGGAGTGTGATTGACAGGAAGTGGGTGTTTCTGGGCGGAAACTGGCTGTTTTATGGGTGTGTGCGGAAAAACGCTGCCGTTTCTGGGAAAAACGCGGGAGTGGCTGGAGAAACGGGGGAGTGTCTGGGCGAACGCTGGGTGTGTTTGTGACGTCAAACCAGGAACGAAACTGACTGAACTGATCGCAGTGGCAGAGTAAGTCCCGAGCTACTCAGAAACTGCAAAGAAATTTCTATTCGCAATTATGCAAATCTTTCGTTCGCAATTCTGCTATGCTAAGATTCACTCCCAGTAGGCGGCGGCTTAGCGTGTGCAATGCTGCTAAAAGCAGCTAGCGAGCGAACAACTCGGAATGAGGGCCTATGCCCCTAGTTCATGTAGATCACAGGTTCTCAAACTCGGTCCTCAGGACCCCACACAGTTCAAGTTTTGCATGCAACCTGTAGATTTCTAAAATGTGACAGTTGTTGTGATACACAGTACACCTTCTGGGTAACATGCAAAACGTAAACCGTGTGGGGTTTTGAGGACCGAATTTGAGAACCACTGATTTGGGTCAAAGACCCTCCCCCTCTAAAAAATATAAAACCTTTAGTCACCATTTAATAAAATAGAAAAATAAACCTCCTTTCTTTCTTAGTTAGCATAGTTTAAAATTTAGGGAAAAAAATATGTAAAGTAACCATAAAGGTGAACAGGCAATCAAAAGCACTTGACCATATGTGTTATGGAGTGGAGTTAAAGCAATTTATTGGTCAGCGCAAGTGTGTGTGGAGGGATGGAATATATGGGGATTTGTTTAGTGTTGCAATAGGCCTATGTCAGTTCAAGGAAAAAGGAAATATGTTTTTATTTTGGTAGACTGAGGCAGGGCCTGCCCCCCCACTAACAGAGCTAGCATCTGCCTAATGTGTGTGGTCACCACAGACATAATGCCACATTATGGCCCAGGGGCCTAGTGCCTGACACCCTGGCAGTCTAGGGTGGTATCAGGAGGAATGCGTGCCCCACTGGGACTTTTCTTGCTCTGATTACCTTGTCAGGAACAGAGAGGTACCTTCATTGCAAGGCTTGACTCCACCAGCTACATGACCCTCACCTTCACTTGAATAGCAAGGAGCTTTGTATAAGCACTTTTGAAAAGACCCCTTGCCATCTGGACTTACAGTTGTGACCACTGACATGTAGCCTCTCTGCATGTTAAAAAGCTTTTCAAGGCATTTTAACGTAGTACCGTGGCATGACATGGTAATGCTGAGCGTCTTTACGTGCAACTTTTCTATTAAAATGCATCTTATTCACAAATCAAAATGAAGTTGCAGCAGCAGCTTATGCTGATTAAAATGATATGAGGAATGCCTATATTCTGTGTGTGACTGCGGGTGCCTGCATATGAAATATGAAATAGTAAGTTACACTGTTTCCTAGAAAAGCTTGTGCAAACTAATAAAAGTCCCAACAAATGGGCAGAGTGATGACATGGCAAGCAAATTTGAAAAACCGCAGTTGTTCCTCCTTTGGTGCTGGCATCCAATACCCTGTAACAGCGCTGGTCGCAGATGTGTCTCCATTGGGACTAGAGATGAGCGGGTTCGGTTCTCAGAGAACCGAACCCTACCGGACTTCACGCTCCGAGCCCGGATCCGAGTCAGGCTTGGGTTTTCCCGCCTGACTCGGAAACCAGAACGAGGCAAAACGTCATCATCCCGCTGTCGGATTCTTGCGGGGTTTGGATTCCATAAAAGGAGCCGCGCGTCCCTGCCATTTTCACTCCGGCATTGGAGAGTGTAGAGAGAGGACGTGTCTCCGTTCTCTCAGTATCCTCAGTGTCCGTGTCTGGTGCTGAAATTGTCCAGTCACAGTGCTTGTGTCCTCCGCTGCCATATGTCCAGTGCTACTGTATAGGGTGCTGTGTTGTGCTGCATCAGTTCAGGATGTTGTATTGTTCTGCATGAGTCCATCGCTAGTGTCCTGTGCATCAATCAGTCCAGTGACCATTCACAGTGGTGGTGTCATCTGCTGCCATATGCCCAGTGCTGCTGTATAATTAGCTGTGTTGTCCTGCATCAGACCAGTGCTAGTGTCCTGTGCATCAGTCAGTCCAGTGACCATTCACAGTGGTGGTGTCATCTGCTGCCATATGCCCAGTGCTGCTGTATAATTATCTGTGTTGTCCTGCATCAGACCAGTGCTTGTGTCCTGTGCATCAGTCAGTCCAGTGACCATTCACAGAGTGGTGGTGTCATCTGCTGCCATATGCCCAGTGCTGCATAATTATCTGTGTTGTACTGCATCAGACCAGTGCTTGTGTCCTGTGCATCAGTCAGTCCAGTGACCATTCACAGTGGTGGTGTCATCTGCTGCCATATGCCCAGTGCTGCTGTATAGGGTGCTGTGTTGTCCTGCATCAGACCAGTGCTAGTGTCCTGTGCATCAGTCAGTCCAGTGACCATTCACAGTGGTGGTATCATCTGCTGCCATATGCCCAGTGCTGCTGTATAGGGTGCTGTGTTGTCCTGCATCAGACCAGTGCTAGTGTCCTGTGCATCAGTCAGTCCAGTGACCATTCACAGTGGTGGTGTCATTTGCTGCAATATACCCAGTGCTGCTGTATAATTATCTGTGTTGTCCTGCATCAGTCCATTGCTAGTGTCCTGTGCATCAGTCAGTCCAGTGACCATTCACAGTGGTGGTGTCATCTGCTGCCATATGCCCAGTGCTGCTGTATAATTATCTGTGTTGTACTGCATCAGACCAGTGCTAGTGTCCTGTGCATCTGTCAGTCCAGTGACCATTCACAGTGGTGGTGATGGATTCTGCTGCCATATGCCCAGTGCTGCTGTATAGGGTGCTGTGTTGTCCTGCATCAGACCAGTGCTAGTGTCCTGTGCATCAGTCAGTCCAGTGACCATTCACAGTGGTTGTGTCATCTGCTGCCATATGCCCAGTGCTGCTGTATAATAATCTGTGTTGTCCTGCATCAGACCAGTGCTAGTGTCCTGTGCATCAGTCAGTCCAGTGACCATTCACAGTGGTGGTGTCATCTGCTGCCATATGCCCAGTGCTGCTGTATAATTATCTGTGTTGTCCTGCATCAGACCAGTGCTAGTGTCCTGTGCATCAGTCAGTCCAGTGACCAATTACAGTGGTGGTGTCATCTGCTGCCATATGCCCAGTGCTGCTGTATAATTGGGTGGTCTTCAGTATGCCGGCGGTCGGGCTCCCGGCGACCAGCATACCGGCGCCGGGAGCCCGAAAGCCGGCATACCGACACTTATTCTCCCTCGTGGGGGTCCACGACCCCCCTGGAGGGAGAATAAAATAGTGTGGCGCGTGTAGCGCGCCACCGTGCCCGTAGCGTGGCGAGCGCAGCGAGCCCGCAAGGGGCTCATTTGCGCTCGCCACACTGTCGGTATGCCGGCGGTCAGGCTCCCGGCGCCGGTATGCTGGTCGCCGGGAGCCCGACCGCCGGCATATCGTAGTGAACCCGTATAATTAGCTGTGTTGTCCTGCATCAGACCATTGGTGGTGTCTGTGCATCAGCCATCAGTCATTCCACTGACCAGGCAGTCACAGTGTTATACGCTGCTGCTATATGTCCACTGCTACAGTATAATAATATCAATAACAACAAGTCCCTTACAGTGTAGCTGTGTTGTCCTGCATCAGACCAGTATTAGTGTCTTGTTCATCAGCCATCAGTCATTCCTGTGCAGCATATTGTGTTATATAACTCCTGAAAAATAATGGAGAACAAAAATTTGTAGGATAAAATAGGGAAAGATCAAAAAACACTTCCTCCTACTGCTGAAGCTGCTGCCACTAGCCATGACATAGACAATGAAATGCCATCAACGTCATCTGCCAAGGCCGATGCCCAATGTGATAGTAGAGGGCATATAAAATCCAAAAAGCCAAAGTTCAGTAAAAAGAACCAAAAAAAGAAATTTAAATCATCTGAGGAGAAACGTAAACTTGCCAATATGCCATTTACGACATGGAGTGGCAAGGAACGGCTGAGGCCCTGCCCTATGTTCATAAGTAGTGGTTCAGCTTCACATGACGATGGAAGCCCTCATCCTCCCGCTAGAAAAATTAAATGAGTTAAGATGGAAAAAGCACAGAAAAGAACTGTGCATTCTGAGAAGGTATCACAAATCCCCAAGGAGAATCCAAGTGTATCGGCGGTTGCGATGCCTGACCTTCCCAACACTGGATGGGAAGGGGTGGATCCTTCCATCATTTGCACGCCCCCTGCAAGTGCTGGAAGGAGCACCCACAGTCCAGTTTCTGATATTCAAATTGAAGAAGTCACTGTTGAAGTACACCAGGATGAGGATATGGGTGTTGCTGGCGCTGAGGAGGAAGTTGACAATGTGGATTCTGATGGTGATGTGGTTTGTTTAAGTCAGGCACTGGGGGAGACACCTGTTGTCCGTGGGATGAAGAAGCCCATTGTGATGCCTGGGTAAACTACCAAAAAAGCTACCTCTTCGGTGTGGAATTATTTATCCACAAATCCGGACAACAGGTGTCAAGCCATCTGTTGCCTCTCTCAATCTGTAATAAGTATGGGTAAGGATGTTAACCAGCTAGGAACATCCTCCCTTATACATCACCTGCAGCGCATTCATCATAAGTCAGTGTCAAGGTGTGAAACTTTGGGTAAGAGCATAAACAGTCCACTGACACCTAAATCCCTTCTTCCTCCTGTACCCAAGCTCTTGCAAGCCACACCACCAACTCCCTCAATGTCAACTTCCTCCTCAGTCAGGAACGTCAGTAGTCCTGCAGGCCATGTCACTGTCAAGACTGAGGAGTCCTCTCCTAACTGAGATTACTCCGGAGGATCCTTGAGTGGTACGCCTGCTGTTGTTGCCGCTGGGAGTCAATCATCATCCCAGAGGGGAAGTTGGAAGACTATTTGTACTACTTCAACTAAGCAATTGACTGTCCAACAGTCCTTTGTAAGAAAGATGAAATATGACAGCAGTCATCCTGTTGCACAGCGGATAACTGAGGCCTTGATACTTATGTTGGTGTTAGACGTGCGTCCGGTATCCGCCATTAGTGCAGTGGGATTTAGACAATTGATGGAGGTATTGTGTCCCCGGTACCAAATCCCATCTAGGTTCCACTTCACTAGGCAGGTGATACCGAGAATGTACAAAGACATCAGAAAAAGAGTAACCAGTGTCCTACAAAATGCGGTGGTCTCCACTGTCCACTTAACCACGGACATGTGGACAAGTGGAATAGGGTAGACTAAGGACTATATGACTGTGACAGCCCACTGGGTAGATGTATGGCCTCCCGCAGCAACAACAGCAGAGGCAACAGTAGCAGCATCTCGCAAACGCCAACTAGTTCCTAGACAGGCTACGCTATGTATCACCGCTTTCCGTAAGAGGCACACAGCTGACAACCTCTTACGGAAGCTGAGGGACATCATCGCAGAATGGCTTACCCCAATTAGACTCTCCAGGGGATTTGTGATATCGGACAATGCCACCAATATTGTGCGTGCATTACATCTGGAAATTCCAGCACATCCAATGTTTTGCACATATAATTAATTTGGTGGTGCAGATTTTTTTTTTTTAAATGACGGGTGTGCAGGAGATGCTGTCGGTGGCTCGATAAATTGCGGGCCACTTTCGACATTCTACCACCGCGTGCCAAAGACTGGAGCACTAGCAAACACTCCTGAACCTGCCCTGCCATCAACTGAAGCAAGAGGTGGTAATGAGGTGGAATTCAATACTCTATATGCTTCAGAGGATGGAGGAGCAGCAAAAGGCCATTAAAGCCTATACATCCACCTATGATAAAGGCAAAGGAGGGGGAATGCACCTGACTCAAGCGCAGTGGAGAATGATTTCTCATCCTAACCCTCTGTTCCACGCTCTCTATGTACCCCATCTATGTCACCCCTGTCTGTCTACCCCTCCCCTTAGAATGTAAGCTCTCACGAGTAGGGCCCTCTTCCCTCATGTTCTTATCCTTTTCTTACTTTAATAATCCTGAACTGCCCAAATCTCGCAGTTTTTGGCCACCTGGAACTTATCTCTGTCATTTACTGGTGTAGTTATGCTTAGTTACCCTATATTGTCTTCAACTGTAAGTCACTGTTTTCCTGTTTTGATGATGTGCTTATGTACTCTGTAATTGGGCGCTGCGGAACCCTAGTAGCGCCATAAAAATAAAGGATAATAATAAATAATAATTTCTGTCTTGTGCAAGGTTCTCCAACCCTTCGAACTTGCCACATGTGAAGTCAGTTCAGACACTGCCAGCTTGAGTCAGGTCATTCCCCTCATCAGGCTTTTGCAGAAGCAGCTGAAGAAATTGAAGGAGGAGCTAAGATGGAGCGATTCCGCAAAGTATGTGGGACTTGTGGACTGAGCCCTTCATTTGCTTTGGCAGGATTCAAGGGTGGTCAATCTGTTGAAATCAGAGCACTACATTTTGGCCACCATGCTCGATCCTAGGTTTAAAGCCTATGTTGTATCTCTCTTTCCGGCAAACACAAGTCTGCATATGTGCAAAGACCTACTGGTGAGTAAATTGTCAACTCAAGCGGAACGTGACCCGTCAACAGCCCCTCCTTCAATTTCTCCCGCCACTGGTGCTGCAAGGAAAAGGATAAGATTTGCTAGCCCACCCACTGGCGGTGATGCAGGGCAGTCAGGAGAGAGTGCTGACATCTGATCCGGACTGAAGGACCTGCCAACGATTACTGACATATCTACTGTCACTGCATGTGATTCTGCCACCATTGAAAGAATGGTAGAGGATTATATGAGTGACAGCATCCAAGTAGACAGTCTGTATGTATACTGGCAGGAAAAAGAGGCAATTTGGATGCCCTTGCACAAACTGGCTTTATTTTACCTAAGTTGCCCCCCCTCCAGTGTGTACTCCGAAAGAGTGTTTAGTGCAGCCGGTAACCTTGTCAGCGATCGGCGTAGGAGGTTACTACCACAAAATGCGGAGAAGATGATGTTCATCAAAATTCATTATAAATTCCTCCAGGAAGACCTTTACTAGCAATTGCCTCCAGAAAGTACAGAGGGACCTGTGATGGTGGATTCCAGTGAGGACGAATTAATACTCTGTGAGGAGGAAGATGTACATAGTGAAAGGGGTGAGGAATCGGAGGATGAGGTCGACATCTTGCCTCTGTTGAGCCAGTTTGTGCAAGGAGAGGTTGATTTTCAGCCACAGTCGTGTGGCAGACCCTGTCGCTAAAATGATTGGTTTGTTAAAGTGTGCATGTCCTGTTTATACAACATAAGGGTGGGTGGGAGGGCTCAAGGATAATTCCATCTTGCACCTTTTTTTCTTCTTATCATCATGTGCTGTTTGGGGACTATATTTTTAAAGTGACATCCTTTCTGACACTTCCGTATATGTCGAGTGATACTGCCATTTAATTCCGGTGCTTTGGACGTATAATTCCAATGGGAATTGTTTGTGTCACTTGGCTTAGTCATACAGCTACCTCATTGCACCTCTTCGACATCTTTGCATGAGGTGCTGTTTGGGGCCTAGATTTTGAAAAGTGCCATCCTGTCTGACACTGCCGTATGAGTCCAGGGGTACTGCTGTATTAGTCCTGGGGTACTGCCGTATACTGTAAGTCCACCAATTGCAGAATATTTAAAAAATGACAGGGGTGTGCTGGAGATGCTGTCAGTGGACTGAACAATTGCGGCCCACTCTCGACATTCAGCCACTGTGTGACACTGCTAGATGGGCCAGGTGATTGTGTCGCTTAGCTTAGTCATACAGCAACCTCGGTGCACCTTTTTTTCTTCTTTGCATCATGTGCTGTTTGGGGCCTTTTTTTGATATATGCCCTCCTGTCTGCCACTGCAGTGCCACTCCTAGATGGGCCAATTGTTTGTGTCGCTTGGCTTAGTCATACAGCTACCTCATTGCACCTCTTCTACATCTTTGCATGAGGTGCTGTTTGGGGCGTAGGTTTTGAAAAGTGCCAGCCTGTCTGACATTGCAGTGCCACTTCTTGATGAGGCAGATGTTTGTGCCGCACACTTGTGTCACTTGGCTTAGTCATACAGCAGCCTCGGTGAACCTCTTTTTCTTCTTTGCATCATGTGCTTTTTGGGGACTAGTTTTTGAATAGTGCCATCCTGTCTGCAACTGCAGTGCCACTCCTAGATGACCCAGGTTATGCCGCACACTTGTGTCGCTTCGCTTAGTCATACAGTCACCTTGGTGCAATTTTTCGGCCTAAAAAAATATTGTGAGGTGTGAGGTGTTCAGAATAGACTGGAAATGAGTGGAAATGAATGTTATTGAGGTTAATAATACTTAGTGATGAGCGGGTTCGGTTCCTCGGAAACCAAACCCCCCCGAACTTCACCCATTTTACATGGGTCCGAGGCATACTCGGATTCTCCCGTATGGCTCGGTTAATCCGAGCGCGCCCGAACGTCATCATTCCGCTGTCGGATTCTCGCGAGATTCGGATTCTATATAAGGAGCCGCGCGTCGCCACCATTTTCACTCGTGCGTTGGAAATGTTAGGGAGAGGACGTGGCTGGCGTCCTCTCT
The DNA here is from genome assembly GCF_028390025.1 of Pseudophryne corroboree. Taxonomy (NCBI): domain Eukaryota; kingdom Metazoa; phylum Chordata; class Amphibia; order Anura; family Myobatrachidae; genus Pseudophryne; species Pseudophryne corroboree. The sequence continues at coordinate 893,213,765 of NC_086445.1, read as the reverse complement.
GTTTGTGCTTATTGCTTAATTGTGGGGACTGGGGAGCAGCTGTATTATATAGGAGGAGTACAGTGCAGAGGTTTGCTGATCAGTGACCACCAGTTTTATCCGTTCTCTGCCTGAAAAACACTCCATATCTGTGCTCCGTGTGCTGCATTTATCTGTGCTCACACTGCTTTATTGTGGGGACTGGGGACCAGCAGTATTATATAGGAGGAGTACAGTGCAGAGTTTTGCTGATCAGTGACCACCAGAGGCGGATTGGCCATAGGTTTTACAGGGAAGATTCCCGGTGGGCCGACGCACCCGTGGGGCCTGTTTTGTTTGAGGACATGTGGTCCTTTTTATAGACATAATGAATATGCAAAATAATTTGCATATATGAAAATGACTTTGCCACTTAGCCTGTGATTGCAGATGATCTAGTGTATGCTCGGTCTGCCTGCTTGGCTGACATAAGATTGAGTGAATAGTGATTGGGATACGGTTGGTGTAATAAGCAAGAAAATATATCTTTCTACAGAATGACATAGTTTCCTAAATTCTGAAGGTGTATCATATAATGTGCTCATAATATTTAATTTTATTACTTTTTAACTTCCCCCTTGATGCTGGACATGCCCACTATCTGGAAAGTCTTGGGGGGAGGGTGCTGCTGCCATGGCCCATGGCTAGACCTTACACCTCTGGTGCTGCCCATGTGGGGCCACTAGTACAAATTTTTCCAGGGCCGCTTTTTGTTCCCAATCCGCCCCTGGTGACCACCAGTATACGTTGTCTGCCTGAAAAATGCTCCATATCTGTGCTCAGTGTGCTGCATATATCTGTGCTCACACTGCTTATTGTGGGTACTGGGGACCACCAGTATATTATATAGGAGGAGTACAGTGCAGAGTTTTGCTGACCAGTGACCACCAGTATACGTTGTCTGCCTGAAAAACGCTCCATATCTGTGCTCAGTGTGCTGCATATATCTGTGCTCACACTGCTTTATTGTGGGTACTGGGGACCACCAGTATATTATATAGGAGGAGTACAGTGCAGAGTTTTGCTGACCAGTGACCACCAGTATATATAGTAGTACGGTACGGAAGGCCACTGCTCTACCTACCTCTGTGTCGTCAAGTATACTATCCATCTAGATTCTATACCTGTGGTGCATTTTAGTTTTGCAGTTTGCTGACAGTGACCACTAGTATATATAGCAGTACGGTACGGAAGGCCACTGCTCTACCTACCTCTGTGTCGTCAAGTATACTATCCATCTAGATTGTATACCTGTGGTGCATTTTAGTTTTGCAGTTTGCTGACAGTGACCACCAGTATATATAGTAGTACGGTACGGAAGGCCACTGCTCTACCTACCTCTGTGTCGTCAAGTATACTATCCATCTAGATTCTATACCTGTGGTGCATTTTAGTTTTGCAGTTTGCTGACAGTGACCACCAGTATATATAGCAGTATGGTACGGAAGGCCACTGCTCTACCTACCTCTGTGTCGTCAAGTATACTATCCATCTAGATTCTATACCTGTGGTGCATTTTAGTTTTGCAGTTTGCTGACAGTGACCACCAGTATATATAGCAGTACGGTACGGAAGGCCACTGCTCTACCTACCTCTGTGTCATCAAGTATACTATCCATCTAGATTCTATACCTGTGGTGCATTTTAGTTTTGCAGTTTGCTGACAGTGACCACCAGTATATATAGCAGTACGGTACGGAAGGCCACTGCTCTACCTACCTCTGTGTCGTCAAGTATACTATCCATCTAGATTCTATACCTGTGGTGCATTTTAGTTTTGCAGTTTGCTGACAGTGACCACCAGTATATATAGCAGTACGGTACGGAAGGCCACTGCTCTACCTACCTCTGTGTCGTCAAGTATACTATCCATCTAGATTCTGTACCTGTGGTGAATTTTAGTTTTGCAGTTTGCTGACAGTGACCACCAGTATATATAGCAGTACGGTACGGAAGGCCACTGCTCTACCTACCTCTGTGTCGTCAAGTATACTATCCATCTAGATTCTGTACCTGTGGTGCATTTTAGTTTTGCAGTTTGCTGACAGTGACCACCAGTATATATAGCAGTACGGTACGGAAGGCCACTGCTCTACCTACCTCTGTGTCGTCAAGTATACTGTCCATCCATACCTGTGGTGCATTTCAGTTGTGCGCAGTATATATAGTAGTAGGCCATTGCTATTGATACTGGCATATAATTTCACACATTAAAAAATGGAGAACAAAAATGTGGAGGTTAAAATAGGGAAAGATCAAGATCCACTTCCACCTCGTGCTGAAGCTGCTGCCACTAGTCATGGCCGAGACGATGAAATGCCATCAACGTAGTCTGCCAAGGCCGATGCCCAATGTCATAGTAGAGAGCATGTAAAATCCAAAAAACAGAAGTTCAGTAAAATGACCCAAAAATCAAAATTGAAAGCGCCTGATGAGAAGCGTAAACTTGCCAATATGCCATTTACGACACGGAGTGGCAAGGAACGGCTGAGGCCCTGGCCTATGTTCATGGCTAGTGGTTCAGCTTCACATGAGGATGGAAGCACTCATCCTCTCGCTAGAAAACTGCAGTGCCACTCCTAGATGGGCCAGGTGTTTGTGTCGGCCACTTGGGTCGCTTAGCTTAGTCACACAGCTACCTCATTGCGCCTCTTTTTTTCTTTGCATCATGTGCTGTTTGGGGACTATTTTTTTAAGTGCCATCTTGTCTGACACTGCAGTGCCACTCCTAGATGGGCCAGGTGTTTGTGTCGGCCACTTGGGTCGCTTAGCTTAGTCACACAGCGACCTTGGTGCGCCTCTTTTTTTCTTTGCATCATGTGCTGTTTGGGGACTATTTTTTTGAAGTGCCATCCTGCCTGACACTGCAGTGCCACTCCTAGATGGGCCAGGTGTTTGTGTCGGCCACTTGTGTCGCTTATTTTAGCCATCCAGCGACCTCGGTGCAAATTTTAGGACTAAAAATAATATTGTGAGGTGTTAGGTGTTCAGAATAGACTGAAAATGAGTGTAAATTATGGTTATTGAGGTTAATAATACTATGGGATCAAAATGACCCCCAAATTCTATGATTCAAGCTGTTTTTGAGGGTTTTTTGTAAAAAAAACACCCAAATCCAAAACACACCCGAATCCGACAAAAAAATTTCAGGGAGGTTTTGGCAAAACGCGTCCGAATCCAAAACACGGCCGTGGAACCGAATCCAAAACCAAAACACAAAACCCGAAAAATTTCCGGTGCACATCTCTAATAATACTGCAGGAGCTAATTTACCCCCAATTCTGTGATTTTAGCTGTTTTAGGTTTTTTTTTCAAAAATCATCCAGATCCAAAACCAAAACACGAAAGGGTGGTTTTGGCAAAACCAAGCCAAAACCAAAACACGAAAGTGGAATTAGAACCAAAACCAAAACACAAAAAGTGCCAGCAGCACATCTCAATTACACTTTCATAGCAACAAGAAATGTCCAAATCTATCTGTATATAATATAAATTTAAAATCTGTCTTTTTAACTTGAAATAAAGGTTTTTAATGTTAAGGTTGAAATTAAGGTCTTTATTTTTGTAGTTTAAATAAAGGATTTTATTCTTGTAGTTTAAATAGGTTTTTATTGTTGTAAATTAAATAAAGGTTTTTATTATTGAAGTTTAAAATAAGAATTTACTCACCAGTAGTTCTATTTCTCGTAATCCGTAGTGGATGCTGGGACTCCGTAAGGACCATGGGGAATAGCGGCTCCGCAGGAGACTGGGCACAACTAAAAGAAAGCTTTAGACTACTGGTGTGCACTGGCTCCTCCCACTATGACCCTCCTCCAGACTTCAGTTAGGATACTGTGCCCGGAAGAGCTGACACAATAAGGAAGGATTTTGAATCCCGGGTAAGACTCATACCAGCCACACCAATCACACCGTATAACTCGTGATACAATACCCAGCTAACAGTATGATAACAACTGAGCCTCTCAACAGATGGCTCAACAATAACCCTTTAGTTAAACAATAACTATATACAAGTATTGCAGACAATCCGCACTTGGGATGGGCGCCCAGCATCCACTACGTACTACGAGAAATAGAATTACCGGTGAGTAAATTCTTATTTTCTCTGACGTCCTAAGTGGATGCTGGGACTCCGTAAGGACCATGGGGATTATACCAAAGCTCCCAAACGGGCGGGAGAGTGCGGATGACTCTGCAGCACCGAATGGGCAAACTCTAGGTCCTCCTCAGCCAGGGTGTCAAACTTATAGAATTTAGCAAACGTGTTTGACCCCGACCAAGTAGCTGCTCGGCAAAGTTGAAGAGCCGAGACCCCTCGGGCAGCCGCCCAAGAAGAGTCCACCTTCCTCGTGGAATGGGCTTTCACTGAATTAGGATGCGGCAGTCCAGCCGCAGAATGTGCAAGCTGAATCGTACTACAGATCCAGCGAGCAATAGTCTGCTTTGAAGCAGGTGCACCCAACTTGTTGGGCGCATACAGGATAAATAGCGAGTCAGTCTTTCTGACTCCTGCTGTCCTGGAAACATAAATTTTCAGGGCCCTGACTACATCCAACGACTTGGAAGCCTCCAAGTCTTTAGTAGCCGCAGGCACCACGATAGGTTGGTTCAGATGAAAGGCTGATACCACCTTAGGGAGAAATTGGGGACGAGTCCTCAATTCTGCCCTATCCATATGGAAAATCAGATAAGGGCTTTTACATGACAAAGCCGCCAATTCTGATACACGCCTGGCCGAAGCCAAGGCCAACAACATGACCACTTTCCACGTGAGATATTTCAATTCCACGGTTTTAAGTGGCTCAAACCAATGCGACTTTAGGAAATCCAACACCACGTTGAGATCCCAAGGTGCCACTGGAGGCACAAAAGGGGGCTGAATATGCAGCACTCCCTTAACAAAAGTTTGAACTTCAGGTAGTGAAGCCAGTTCTCTCTGGAAGAAAATCGATAGAGCTGAAATTTGGACCTTAATGGAACTTAATTTTAGGCCCATAGTCACCCCTGACTGTAGGAAGTGCAGGAAACGGCCCAGCTGAAATTCTTCCGTTGGGGCCTTCCTGGCCTCACACCACGCAACATATTTTCGCCATATGCGGTGATAATGGTTTGCGGTTACTTCTTTCCTAGCTTTAATCAGCGTAGGAATGACTTCCTCCGGAATGCCCTTTTCCTTCAGGATCCAGTGTTCAACCGCCATGCCGTCAAACGCAGCCGCGGTAAGTCTTGGAACAGACAGGGCCCCTGCTGCAGCAGGTCCTGTCTGAGCGGCAGAGGCCATGGGTCCTCTGAGATCATTTCCTGAAGTTCCGGGTACCAAGCTCTTCTTGGCCAATCCTGAACAAAGAGTATAGTTCTTACTCCTCTTCTCCTTATTATCCTCAGTACCTGTGGTATGAGAGGAAGAGGAGGGAATACATAAACCGACCGGTACACCCACGGTGTCACTAGAGCGTCCAGAGCTATCGCCTGCGGGTCTCTTGACCTGGCGCAATATTTTTCTAGCTTTTTGTTTAGGCGGGACGCCATCATGTCCACCTGTGGCCTTTCCCAACGGTTTACAATCAGTTGGAAGACTTCTGGATGAAGTCCCCACTCTCCCGGGTGGAGGTCGTGCCTGCTGAGGAAGTCTGCTTCTCAGTTGTCCACTTCCGGAATGAACACTGCTGCCAGTGCTAACACGTGATTTTCCGCCCATCGGAGAATCCTTGTGGCTTCTGCCATCGCCGTCCTGCTTCTCGTGCCGCCCTGTCGGTTTACATGGGCGACCGCCGTGATGTTGTCTGACTGGATCAGTACCGGCTGGTTTTGAAGCAGGGGTTTTGCCTGACTTAGGGCATTGTAAATGGCCCTCAGTTCCAGAATATTTATGTGCAGGGAAGTCTCCTGACTTGACCATAGTCCTTGGAAGTTTCTTCCCTGTGTGACTGCCCCCCAGCCTCGAAGGCTGGCATCCGTGGTCACCAGGACCCAGTCCTTTATGCCGAATCTGCGGCCCTCTTGAAGATGAGCACTCTGCAGCCACCACAGCAGAGACACCCTGGTCCTTGGAGACAGGGTTATCAGCCGATGCATCTGAAGATGCGATCCGGACCACTTGTCCAACAGGTCCCACTGAAAGGTTCTTGCATGGAACCTGCCGAATGGAATTGCTTCGTAGGAAGCTACCATCTTTCCCAGGATCCGCGTGCAGTGATGCACCGACACCTGTTTTGGTTTTAGGAGGCCTCTGACTAGAGATGACAGCTCCTTGGCCTTCTCCTCCGGGAGAAACACTTTTTTCTGTTCTGTGTCCAGAACCATCCCCAGGAACAGTAGACGTGTCGTAGGGACCAGCTGTGACTTTGGAATATTTAGAATCCAGCCGTGCTGTTGTAGCACCTCCCGAGATAGTGCTACCCCGACCAACAACTGCTCCCTGGACCTCGCCTTTATCAGGAGATCGTCCAAGTACGGGATAATTAAAACTCCCTTCTTTCGAAGGAGTATCATCATTTCAGCTATTACCTGGGTAAAGACCCTCGGAGCCGTGGATAGACCGAACGGCAACGTCTGGAATTGGTAATGACAATCCTGTACCACAAATCTGAGGTACTCCTGGTGAGGATGGTAAATGGGGACATGCAGGTAAGCATCCTTGATGTCCAGTGATACCATGTAATCCCCCTCGTCCAGGCTTGCAATAACCGCCCTGAGCGATTCCATCTTGAACTTGAATTTTTTTTATATACGTGTTCAAGGATTTCAAATTTAAAATGGGTCTCACCGAACCGTCCGGTTTCGGTACCACAAACATTGTGAAATAGTAACCCCGTCCTTGTTGAAGTAGGGGCACCTTTACTATCACCTGTTGTGAATACAGCTTGTGAATTGCCTGTAACACTGCCTCCCTGCCTGAGGGAGTTGTTGGTAAGGCAGATTTGAGGAAACGGCGGGGGGGAGACGTCTCGAATTCCAGCTTGTACCCCTGAGATACTACTTGAAAGATCCAGGGATCCACCCGTGAGCGAGCCCACTGATCGCTGAAATTTTTGAGATGGGCCCCCACCGTACCTGGCTCCGCCTGTGGAGCCCCAGCGTCATGCTGTGGACTTAGAGGAAGCGGGGGAGGACTTTTGCTCCTGGGAACTGGCTGTATGCTGCAGCTTTTTCCCTCTACCTCTGCCTCTGGGCAGAAAGGACGCGCCTCTAACCCGCTTGCCCTTATGGGGCCGAAAGGACTGTACCTGAAAATACGGTGCTTTCTTTGGCTGTGAGGGAACATGGGGTAAAAATGTAGACTTCCCAGCTGTTGCTGTGGAAACGAAGTCCGAGAGACCATCCCCGAACAACTCCTCACCCTTATAAGGCAAAAATTCCATGTGCCTTTTAGAATCTGCATCTCCTGTCCACTGAGTCCATAACCCTCTCCTGGCAGAAATGGACATTGCACTTATTTTAGATGCCAGCCGGCAAATATCCCTCTGTGCATCCCTCATGTATAAGAGTGCATCTTTAATATGCTCTACGGTTAGCAATATAGTGTCCCTGTCTAGGGTATCAATATTTTCCGACAGGGAATCTGACCACGCAGCTGCAGCACTGCACATCCATGCTGAAGCAGTAGCTGGTCTCAGTATAACACCTGTGTGTGTATATATAGACTTCAGGATAGCCTCCTGCTTTCTATCAGCAGATTCCTTCAGGGCGGCCGTATCCGGAGACGGTAGTGCCACCTTCTTTGACAAGCGTGTGAGCGCTTTATCCACCCTAGGGGATGTTTCCCAACATGACCTATCCTCTGGCGGGAAAGGGTACGCCATTAGTAACCTCTTAGAAATTACCAGTTTCTTATCAGGGGAAGCCCACGCTTCTTCACACACTTCATTTAATTCCTCAGATGGAGGAAAAACAACTGGTAGTTTTTTCTCTCCAAACATAATACCCTTTTTTGTGGTACCCGGGGTAACATCAGAAATGTGCAACACATTTTTCATTGCCTCAATCATGTAACGTGTGGCCCTATTGGAAGTTACATTAGTCTCATCGTCGTCGACACTGGAGTCAGTATCCGTGTCGACATCTGTGTCTGCCATCTTAGGTAGCGGGCGTTTTGGAGCCCCTGATGGCTTTTGAGACGCCTGGGCAGGCACAGGCTGAGAAGCCGGCTGTCCCACATTTGGTATGTCGTCAAACCTTTTATGCAAGGAGTCGACACTGTCGCGTAATTCCTTCCACAGAACCATCCACTCAGGTGTCGACCCCGCAGGGGGTGACATCACATTTATCGGCATCTGTTCCGCCTCCACATAAGCCTCCTCATCAAACATGTCGACACAGCCGTCCCGACACACCGCATACACACAGGGAATGCTCTGACAGAGGACAGGACCCCACAAAGCCCTTTGGGGAGACAGAGAGAGAGTATGCCAGCACACACCAGAGCGCTATATAACACAGGGATCCCACTATAAATGAGTGTTTTTCCCTTATAGCTGCTTATATTATATATACTGCGCCTAAATTTAGTGCCCCCCCTCTCTTTTTTACCCTTATGTAGCTTGACACTGCAGGGGAGAGCCAGGGAGCGTACTTCCAGCGGAGCTGTGAGGGAAAAATGGCGCCAGTGTGCTGAGGGAGATGGCTCCGCCCCTTTCGGCGGACTTCTCCCGCTTTTTCTGGAATTCTGGCAGGGGTATTTTTACACCTATATAGCCTTCCTGACTATATATGATGTAGATTTGCCAGCCAAGGTGTCTTATATTGCCCTCAGGGCGCCCCCCCCCCCCCCCCCAGCGCCCTGCACCCATCAGTGACCGGAGTGTGAGGTGTGCATGAGGAGCAATGGCGCACAGCTGCAGTGCTGTGCGCTACCTTGTTAAAGACAGAAGTCTTCTGCCGCCGATTTTCAGGAACACTTCTTGCTTCTGGCTCTGTAAGGGGGCCGGCGGCGCGGCTCCGGGACCGAACATCGAGGTCGGGTCCTGTGGTCGATCCCTCTGGAGCTAATGGTGTCCAGTAGCCTAAGAAGCCCAAGCTACCACCAGTTAGGTAGGTTCGCTTCTTCTCCCCTTAGTCCCTCGCTGCAGTGAGTCTGTTGCCAGCAGATCTCACTGTAAAATAAAAAACCTAAAATATACTTTCTTTCTAGGAGCTCAGGAGAGCCCCTAGTGTGCATCCAGCTCAGCCGGGCACAAGATTCTAACTGAAGTCTGGAGGAGGGTCATAGTGGGAGGAGCCAGTGCACACCAGTAGTCTAAAGCTTTCTTTTAGTTGTGCCCAGTCTCCTGCGGAGCCGCTATTCCCCATAGTCCTTACGGAGTCCCAGCATCCACTTAGGACGTCAGAGAAATAGAGGTTTACATTGATGAATCCATTCTGCAATAATTCATCTGGGACCATAGGAACAGGGCACCAGAGCAAACAACAAGTGTGAATGCAGTGCTTAATCTAGGTCTGCCAGCATCCATCATGGAGGAGGGGATTCAGTCAGGATCCTAGCTGTCAAAACATCAATGCTAGAATCCCGACATAAAACGTAATGGTGGTGCCAAATTCCCGAAAGGGATCACAATCCCGGCGCTGGCTTCCTGACACCCGGGATCTCAGTCACTACACTGCTGTGCCCCCAGAGAGGCAAGCCGCGCTGGGTGGTTGAGTGGGTGTAGCTTAGGTTTGAGCTGGGGGGGGGGGTTAGGGTTAGGCTGTGGTCTAGGGAGGTTAAGGTTAGACTGCAGGGAGTAGCGGTTAGAGTTAGGTACCCCCCTGGGAGGGTTAGTGTTAGGCTGCTATGGGGAGGGGGGGGGGGAGAGTTAGTGTTAGGCTGCGGAGAAGGGGGCATATGGTTAGGCACCACTGTGGAGGGTTAGAGTTAGGCTGTGTGTGTGTGTGTGGGGGGGGGGTTTGGGCTAGGCTGCAAGCAGGGAGGGTTGGGCTGCTATGGGAAGGGGGGGAGAGTTAGCGTTAGGCTGCGGAGTAGAGATGTGCACTTGAAATTTTTCGGGTTTTGTGTTTTGGTTTTGGGTTCGGTTCCGCGGCCGTGTTTTGGGTTCGACCGCGTTTTGGCAAAACCTCACCGAATTTTTTTTGTCAGATTCGGTTGTGTTTTGGATTCGGGTGTTTTTTTCAAAAAACACTAAAAAACAGCTTAAATCATAGAATTTGGGGGTCATTTTGATCCCAAAGTATTATTAACCTCAAAGACCATAATTTCCACTCATTTTCAGTCTATTCTGAACACCTCACACCTCACAATATTATTTTTAGTCCTAAAATTTGCACCGAGGTCGCTGGATGACTAAGCTAAGCGACCCTAGTGGCCGACACAAACACCTGGCCCATCTAGGAGTGGCACTGCAGTGTCACGCAGGATGGCCCTTCCAAAAAACACTCCCCAAACAGCACATGACGCAAAGAAAAAAAGAGGCGCAATGAGGTAGCTGTGTGAGTAAGCTAAGCGACCCTAGTGGCCGACACAAACACCTGGCCCATCTAGGAGTGTCACTGCAGTGTCACGCAGGATGGCCCTTCCAAAAAACACTCCCCAAACAGCACATGACGCAAAGAAAAAAAGAGGCGCAATGAGGTAGCTGTGTGAGTAAGCTAAGCGACCCTAGTGGCCGACACAAACACCTGGCCCATCTAGGAGTGGCACTGCAGTGTCACGCAGGATGGCCCTTCCAAAAAACACTCCCCAAACAGCACATGACGCAAAGAAAAAAAGAGGCGCAATGAGGTAGCTGTGTGAGTAAGCTAAGCGACCCTAGTGGCCGACACAAACACCTGGCCCATCTAGGAGTGGCACTGCAGTGTCACGCAGGATGGCCCTTCCAAAAAACACTCCGCAAACAGCACATGACGCAAAGAAAAAAAGAGGCGCAATGAGGTAGCTGTGTGAGTAAGCTAAGCGACCCTAGTGGCCGACACAAACACCTGGCCCATCTAGGAGTGGCACTGCAGTGTCACGCAGGATGGCCCTTCCAAAAAACACTCCCCAAACAGCACATGACGCAAAGAAAAAAAGAGGCGCAATGAGGTAGCTGTGTGAGTAAGCTAAGCGACCCTAGTGGCCGACACAAACACCTGGCCCATCTAGGAGTGTCACTGCAGTGTCACGCAGGATGGCCCTTCCAAAAAACACTCCCCAAACAGCACATGACGCAAAGAAAAAAAGAGGCGCAATGAGGTAGCTGTGTGAGTAAGCTAAGCGACCCTAGTGGCCGACACAAACACCTGGCCCATCTAGGAGTGGCACTGCAGTGTCACGCAGGATGGCCCTTCCAAAAAACACTCCCCAAACAGCACATGACGCAAAGAAAAAAGAGGCGCAATGAGGTAGCTGTGTGAGTAAGCTAAGCGACCCTAGTGGCCGACACAAACACCTGGCCCATCTAGGAGTGGCACTGCAGTGTCACGCAGGATGGCCCTTCCAAAAAACACTCCGCAAACAGCACATGACGCAAAGAAAAAAAGAGGCGCAATGAGGTAGCTGTGTGAGTAAGCTAAGCGACCCTAGTGGCCGACACAAACACCTGGCCCATCTAGGAGTGGCACTGCAGTGTCACGCAGGATGGCCCTTCCAAAAAACACTACACAAACAGCACATGACGCAAAGAAAAAAAGAGGCGCAATGAGGTAGCTGTGTGAGTAAGCTAAGCGACCCTAGTGGCCGACACAAACACCTGGCCCATCTAGGAGTGGCACTGCAGTGTCACGCAGGATGGCCCTTCCAAAAAACACTCCCCAAACAGCACATGACGCAAAGAAAAAAAGAGGCGCAATGAGGTAGCTGTGTGAGTAAGATAAGCGACCCTAGTGGCCGACACAAACACCTGGCCCATCTAGGAGTGGCACTGCAGTGTCACGCAGGATGGCCCTTCCAAAAAACACTCCCCAAACAGCACATGACGCAAAGAAAAAAAGAGGCGCAATGAGGTAGCTGTGTGAGTAAGCTAAGCGACCCTAGTGGCCGACACAAACACCTGGCCCATCTAGGAGTGGCACTGCAGTGTCACGCAGGATGGCCCTTCCAAAAAACACTCCCCAAACAGCACATGACGCAAAGAAAAAAAGAGGCGCAATGAGGTAGCTGTGTGAGTAAGCTAAGCGACCCTAGTGGCCGACACAAACACCTGGCCCATCTAGGAGTGGCACTGCAGTGTCACGCAGGATGGCCCTTCCAAAAAACACTCCCCAAACAGCACATGACGCAAAGAAAAAAAGAGGCGCAATGAGGTAGCTGTGTGAGTAAGCTAAGCGACCCTAGTGGCCGACACAAACACCTGGCCCATCTAGGAGTGGCACTGCAGTGTCACGCAGGATGGCCCTTCCAAAAAACACTCCCCAAACAGCACATGACGCAAAGAAAAAAAGAGGCGCAATGAGGTAGCTGTGTGAGTAAGATAAGCGACCCTAGTGGCCGACACAAACACCTGGCCCATCTAGGAGTGGCACTGCAGTGTCACGCAGGATGGCCCTTCCAAAAAACACTCCCCAAACAGCACATGACGCAAAGAAAAAAAGAGGCGCAATGAGGTAGCTGTGTGAGTAAGCTAAGCGACCCTAGTGGCCGACACAAACACCTGGCCCATCTAGGAGTGGCACTGCAGTGTCACGCAGGATGGCCCTTCCAAAAAACACTCCCCAAACAGCACATGACGCAAAGAAAAAAAGAGGCGCAATGAGGTAGCTGTGTGAGTAAGCTAAGCGACCCTAGTGGCCGACACAAACACCTGGCCCATCTAGGAGTGGCACTGCAGTGTCACGCAGGATGGCCCTTCCAAAAAACACTCCCCAAACAGCACATGACGCAAAGAAAAAAAAGAGGCGCAATGAGGTAGCTGTGTGAGTAAGCTAAGCGACCCTAGTGGCCGACACAAACACCTGGCCCATCTAGGAGTGGCACTGCAGTGTCACGCAGGATGGCCCTTCCAAAAAACACTACCCAAACAGCACATGACGCAAAGAAAAAAAGAGGCGCAATGAGGTAGCTGTGTGAGTAAGCTTAGCGACCCTAGTGGCCGACACAAACACCTGGCCCATCTAGGAGTGGCACTGCAGTGTCACGCAGGATGGCCCTTCCAAAAAACACTCCCCAAACAGCACATGACGCAAAGAAAAAAAGAGGCGCAATGAGGTAGCTGTGTGAGTAAGATAAGCGACCCTAGTGGCCGACACAAACACCTGGCCCATCTAGGAGTGGCACTGCAGTGTCACGCAGGATGGCCCTTCCAAAAAACACTCCCCAAACAGCACATGACGCAAAGAAAAAAAGAGGCGCAATGAGGTAGCTGTGTGAGTAAGCTAAGCGACCCTAGTGGCCGACACAAACACCTGGCCCATCTAGGAGTGGCACTGCAGTGTCACGCAGGATGGCCCTTCCAAAAAACACTCCCCAAACAGCACATGACGCAAAGAAAAAAAGAGGCGCAATGAGGTAGCTGTGTGAGTAAGCTAAGCGACCCTAGTGGCCGACACAAACACCTGGCCCATCTAGGAGTGGCACTGCAGTGTCACGCAGGATGGCCCTTCCAAAAAACACTCCCCAAACAGCACATGACGCAAAGAAAAAAAGAGGCGCAATGAGGTAGCTGTGTGAGTAAGCTAAGCGACCCTAGTGGCCGACACAAACACCTGGCCCATCTAGGAGTGGCACTGCAGTGTCACGCAGGATGGCCCTTCCAAAAAACACTCCCCAAACAGCACATGACGCAAAGAAAAAAAGAGGAGCAATGAGGTAGCTGTGTGAGTAAGCTAAGCGACCCTACAGCCGTGGACTACCGTACTGTGTCTGCTGCTAATATAGACTGGATGATAATGAGATAAAAATAAAATATATATATATATCACACTAGTACTGCAGCCGGACAGGTATATATTATGTAATGACGGACCTGCTGGACACTGTCTGTCAGCACTGCAGACTCCTAAAGTAAGCTACTAGTATCAAGAAGATAGAGAAAAAAAAAAACATGGGTAGGTGGTATACAATTATGGATGGATGAGCGACTGCCGACACAGAGGTAGCTACAGCCGTGGACTACCGTACTGTGTCTGCTGCTAATATAGACTGGATGATAATGAGATAAAATTAAAATATATATATATATCACACTAGTACTGCAGCCGGACAGGTATATATTATGTAATGACGGACCTGCTGGACACTGTCTGTTAGCACTGCAGACTCCTAAAGTAAGCTACTAGTATCAAGAAGATAGAAAAAAAAAAAAAAACACGGGTAGGTGGTATACAATTATGGATGGACGAGCGACTGCCGACACAGAGGTAGCTACAGCCGTGGACTACCGTACTGTGTCTGCTGCTAATATAGACTGGATGATAATGAGATAAAATTAAAATATATATATATATCACACTAGTACTGCAGCCGGACAGGTATATATTATGTAATGACGGACCTGCTGGACACTGTCTGCAGAATGCGTTTATAAAAAAAAAAACCACACGACGAGTGTTTAACTTTTTCAGGCAGACAATCACAATATACTGGTGGTCAGCAGACAATCACAATACTGGTGGTCAGTGGTCACTGGTCAGTCACACTGGCAGTGGCACTCTGGCAGCAAAAGTGTGCACTGTACTTAAAATATGTACTCCTGCTATAACTGCTCCCCAGTCTCCCCCACAATTAAGCTTTGTGAGCAGTGAGCACTCAGCACAGTCAGATAATGATATACAGTATTACATATGATGCAGCACACTGGGCTGAGCACAGATATGGTATGTGACTGTGTCACACTGTGTATCGTTTTTTTTCAGGCAGAGAACGGATTAATTAAACTGGTGGTCACTGGTCACACTATCAGCAGCAAGTAGTACTCCTCCTAATAATATGCTCCCCAAAATTTGTGTCTCTCTCTAGTACTCTAGTCTAAACGGAGAGGACGCCAGCCACGTCCTCTCCCTATCAATCTCAATGCACGTGTGAAAATGGCGGCGACGCGCGGCTCCTTATATAGAATCCGAGTCTCGCGATAGAATACGAGCCTCGCGAGAATACGACAGCGGGATGATGACGTTCGGGCGCGCTCGGGTTAACCGAGCAAGGCGGGAAGATCCGAGTCGCTCGGCCCCGTGTAAAAAAACCTGAAGTTCGGGCGGGTTCGGATTCCGAGGAACCGAACCCGCTCATCTCTACTGCGGAGAGGGGGGCATATGGTTAGGCACCACTGTGGAGGGTTAGAGTTAGGCTGTGTGCGTGTGTGGGGGGGGGGGAATTGGGCTAGGCTGCAAGCAGGGAGGGTTAGGCTGCTATGGGAAGGGGGGGAGAGTTAGCGTTAGGCTGCGGAGAGGGGGGCATATGGTTAGGCACCACTGTGGAGGGTTAGAGTTAGGCTGTGTGTGTGTGGGAGGGGGGGGGGAGGTTAGGCTGCAAGCAGGGAGGGTTAGGCTGCTATGGGGATGGGGGGGAGAGTTAGCGTTAGGCTGCGGAGAAGGGGGCATATGGTTAGGCACCACTGTGGAGGGTTAGAGTTAGGCTGTGTGTGTGTGTGTGTGTGTGTGTGTGTGGGTGGGGGGGTTCGGCTAGGCTGCAAGCAGGGAGGGTTAGGCTGCTATGGGAAGGGGCCGGGGGGGAGAGTTAGCGTTAGGCTGCGGAGAGGGGGGCATATGTTTAGACACCACTGTGGAGGGTTAGAGTTAGGCTGTGTGTGTGTGTGTGGGGGGGGGGGGGGGGGTTGGGCTAGGCTGCAAGCAGGGAGGGTTAGGCTGCTATGGGAAGGTGCCGGGGGGGAGAGTTAGCGTTAGGCTGCGGAGAGGGGGGCATATGTTTAGGCACCACTGTGGAGGGTTAGAGTTAGGCAGTGTGTGTGGGGGGGGAGGGGAGGTTAGGCTGCAAGCAGGGAGGGTTAGGGTTAGGGAGCCATTGGGGGAAGTTAAGTATACTTGTTGGGATTTTGGTCTTTGAGATGCCACGGTCGGTATTCTGACCGCTGACATACAGTCAGCCATGATATCCACTCTAACCCCTTCAGAGACTAAATCATTATGTCATATTGCCCGGTCATCCAGTTGGCTGTACATTACACACTACAAGATGTGTACCATATCATTCACAAAATCTTCTGATCAGTGGTGGCTGCTACCTGTGGGCTGCAGTGCTGAGCACACAGTGCATGGCGGGGAGTTAACACATATAAACATGCATGTAATGTTGTATTTAATATATGTGCTGGAGATCGCACCCGGGACTCAGCATTTGGTTTCACTTCTCCTTTCTCTATAAGCTGGGACTCAGACTTCCTCTATAATCCCGCCCCAGTTCCAGTGAAACTAGCAAATGATTGTCAGGGGACAGGCTTAGGAAGATGAATTCAATGCTGAATCCTAGGTGCAGTGGCGGCTGTGAACCCCCCCCCCCCCCCCCATGCAATGTGTGCTCTGTGCTGCATCCCACATACAGCAGCCGCCACAGCCAACCAGAAGATGTTAGATACAATGCACAGGAGCGTGCACTTTAGCATATACACTGATGTGGACAATGGGGGTCATTCCGAGTTGACCGCTCGCTGCCGATTTTCGCAGCGCAGCGATCAGGAGGAAAAACTGCATTTATGTGCATGTGTATGGCCCACAATGCACATGCGCGATGTACGGGTACAAAGCTCTTTGTGGTGGTGCTCAGGTTCTAGCGAAGTTTTCCTTCGCACTGATGGCATGTCTGAAAAAACACAGGCGTGTCCGGGCGTTCGCTGGGCGGGTGTATGACATCAAATCCGGACACGAATAGGCTGAAGTGATCGCAAGCGCTGAGTAGGTTCAGAGCTACTCAGAAACTGCACAAACTGTTTTTGCAGAGCTCGGCTGCACATGCGTTCGCACTTCTGCTAAGCTAAAATACACTCCCCAGTTGGCGGCAGCATAGCGTTTGCACGGCTGCTAAAAACTGCTAGCGAGCGATCAACTCGGAATAACCCCCTATATCTCGTTCCAATTTGCCTCAAAATTACATATTGTGGTGATATTGCTCTAGTGTGTACAATACGTGACCTTATTGCTATAATATTACTATATGACTTTACTGTTTATTCTGCCAATGCCCATGGAGATACTGGAGCTTTGCAATTCTTTTAGAAAATAATAAAACAAAAATAAAATAACATAGTATAAAATAGAGATGAAACTGCCGAGACTCATTACACTAAGATAACAAATTGTCTTATGCCACTTCATTTGAAAAAATATAACAACACACACACACACACACACACACACACACACACACAAACACACACACACACACACACACACACACACACACACACACACACACACATGAACTGCTGGCAGTACTGATCCAGACTGGGTCCAAGGTGAGGACAGCCTTGAGGCAAATATGCTTCAAACGCAGATGAGGATTTATGCTTACATTCTGTCTTATACTATTAATCTGCACTGGAAGTCAAGCTCTGACCTCTGAAAAGTCAAATTTCATAAACCCTTCCTAGTATATCAGTGTCTTAGCTCCAGCTATAAAGTTGTATACAGTTATTCTCTTTTTAACCTAAATGTACTATAGGCAACTACCAAAATAAAGGAAACACATCAGTAATTGAGATATACAAACATACTGAATGAAATTCAGTAGTTTCCAGCAGTGGCAGAACTAGCGAGCCGAGGGCCCATGTGCGACAAAATGCTTTGGGCCCCCCCCCATCCCCATCTAAGTCCACCGTCTCACCCCTGGAGTGGAGAGGATCTGGTGAGGGGGACCTGCTCAGGGCCAGGGAAATGGATACCTAGCAACAGTGCCATAATTAGTCATTTTAGTGCTGTGTGCAAGAAACGGCATCGGAGCCCCGCTAGTCTATGTAAAGAAGGGGCAGTGCGCGCCGCAGTCGCGCAAAAAAATAGGGGTGTGGCTTCATGGGGAAGGGGTGTGGCCACAAAATAATACCAATTCATATAACGGTGCACAGTAGTCTCCATTATTAAAATTACGCCGCACGGTACTACCACTACACCATGTAGAGACCCTTTTACACATTATAGCGGACAGCTTACCCTTTTTTACACATTACGGCAGACAGCGTCCCCCTTTTTACACATTACGGCAGACAGTGTCCACTTTTTACACATTACGGCAGACAGCGTGCCCTTTTTACACATTACGGCAGACAGCATCCCCTTTTAACACATTACGGCAGACAGCGTCCCATTTACTACACATTACGGCAGATAGCGTCCCATTTTTTGCACATTACGGCAGACAACGTCCCATTTATTACACATTACGGCAGACAGCGTTCAATTTTTTGCACATTACGGCAGACAGCGTCCCATTTTTTGCACATTACGGCAGACAGCGTCCCCATTTTACACATTACGTCAGACAGCGTTCCTTTTTTAAACATTACAGCAGACAGTGTACCATTTTTTGCACATTACGGCAGACAGCGTACCATTTTTTGCACATTACGGCAGACAGCGTACCATTTTTTGCACATTACGGCAGACAGCGTACCATTTTTTGCACATTACGGCAGACAGCGTCCCATTTTTTGCACATTACGGCAGATAGCGTCCCATTTTTTGCACATTACGGCAGACAGCGTCCCATTTTTTGCACATTACGGCAGACAGCGTTCCATTTTTTGCACATTACGGCAGACAGCGTCCCATTTTTTGCACATTACGGCAGACAGCGTCCCATTTTTTACACATTACGGCAGACAGCGTCCCATTTTTTGCACATTACAGCAGACAGCGTCCCATTTTTTGCACATTACGGCAGACAGCGTCCCATTTTTTACACATTACGGCAGACAGCGTCCCCTTTTTACACATTACGGCAGACAGCGTTCCTATTTTACACATTACAGCAGACAGCGTCCCATTTGTACACATTACGGCAGACAGCGTCCCATTTTTTGCACATTACGGCAGACAGCGTCCCATTTTTTGCACATTACGGCAGACAGCGTCCCATTTTTTGCACATTACGGCAGATAGCGTCCCATTTTTTGCACATTACGGCAGACAGCGTCCCATTTTTTGCACATTACGGCAGACAGCGTCCCATTTTTTGCACATTACGGCAGACAGCGTCCCATTTTTTGCACATTACGGCAGACAGCGTCCCATTTTTTACACATTACGGCAGACAGCGTCCCATTTTTTGCACATTACGGCAGACAGCGTCCCATTTTTTGCACATTACGGCAGACAGCGTCCCATTTTTTACACATTACGGCAGACAGCGTCCCCTTTTTACACATTACGGCAGACAGCGTTCCTATTTTACACATTACAGCAGACAGCGTCCCATTTGTACACATTACGGCAGACAGCGTCCCATTTTTTGCACATTACGGCAGACAGCGTACCATTTTTTGCACATTACGGCAGACAGCGTACCATTTTTTGCACATTACGGCAGACAGCGTACCATTTTTTGCACATTACGGCAGACAGCATCCCATTTTTTGCACATTACGGCAGACAGCGTCCCCTTTTTACACATTACGGCAGACAGCGTTCCTTTTTTACACATTACAGCAGACAGCGTCCCATTTTTTGCACATTACGGCAGACAGCGTACCATTTTTTGCATATTACGGCAGACAGCGTCCCATTTTTTGCATATTACGGCAGACAGCGTCCCATTTTTTACACATTATGGCAAACAGGATAGATAGATAATAAGATTTTACTTACCGATAAATCTATTTCTCGTAGTCCGTAGTGGATGCTGGGGACTCCGTCAGGACCATGGGGAATAGCGGCTCCGCAGGAGACAGGGCACAAAAGCAAGCTTTTAGGATCACATGGTGTGTACTGGCTCCTCCCCCTATGACCCTCCTCCAAGCCTCAGTTAGGTACTGTGCCCGGACGAGCGTACACAATAAGGAAGGATCTTGAATCCCGGGTAAGACTCATACCAGCCACACCAATCACACCGTACAACTTGTGATCTGAACCCAGTTAACAGTATGATAACAATGAAGTAGCCTCTAAAAAAGATGGCTCACAACAATAATAACCCGATTTTTGTAACAATAACTATGTACAAGTAATGCAGACAATCCGCACTTGGGATGGGCGCCCAGCATCCACTACGGACTACGAGAAATAGATTTATCGGTAAGTAAAATCTTATTTTCTCTAACGTCCTAGTGGATGCTGGGGACTCCGTCAGGACCATGGGGATTATACCAAAGCTCCCAAACGGGCGGGAGAGTGCGGATGACTCTGCAGCACCGAATGAGAGAACTCCAGGTCCTCCTCAGCCAGGGTATCAAATTTGTAGAATTTTACAAACGTGTTCCCCCCTGACCACGTAACTGCTCGGCAAAATTTTAAAGCCGAGACCCCCTCGGGCATCCGCCCAAGATGAGCCCACCTTCCTTGTGGAATGGGCACTTACAGATTTTGGCTGTGGCAGGCCTGCCACAGAATGTGCAAGCTGAATTGTACTACAAATCCAACAAGCAATAGTCTGCTTAGAAGCAGGAGCACCCAGCTTTTTGGGTGCATACAATATAAACAGCAAGTCAGAATTTCTGACTCCAGCCGTCCTGGAAATATATATATATATATATATATCTATATATTTTTAGGGCCCCGACAACGTCTAGCAACTTGGAGTCCTCCAAGTCCCTAGTAGCCGCAGGCACCACAATATGTTGTTTCAGGTGAAACGCTGACACCACCTTAGGAAGAAACTGGGGACGAGTCCGCAGTTCTGCCTTGTCCGACTGGAAAAACAAATATGGGCTTTTTTAAGACAAAGCCCCCAATTCTGACAATCGTCTGGCCGAGGCCACGGCCACAACATGGTCACTTTCCATGTGAGATATTTCAAATCCACAGATTTGAGCGGTTCAAACCAATATGATTTTAGGAATCCCAACACTACGTTGAGATCCCACGGTGCCACTGGAGGCACACAAGGGGCTGTATATGCAATACTCCCTTGACAAACGTCTGGACTTCAGGAATTGAAGCCAATTTTTTCTGGAAGAAAATCTACAGGGCCGAAACTTGAACCTTAATGGACCCCAATTTGAGGCTCATAGACACTCCTGTTTTCAGGAAGTGCAGAAATCGACCTAGTCGAAATTTTTTCGTGGGGCCTTCCTGGCCTCACCCACGCAATATATTTTCACCACATGTGGTGATAACGTTGTACGGTCACCTCCTTCCTGGCTTTGACCAGGGTAGGTATGACTTCTTCCGGAATGCCTTTTCCCTTAGGATCCGGCGTTCAACCGCCATGCCGTCAAACGCAGTCGCGGTAAGTCTTGGAACAGACAAGGTCCCTGCTGGAGCAGGTCCTTTCTTAGAGGCAGATGCCACGGTTCCTCTTGGAACAGACATGGTTCTTGCTGAAAGCAAATCCCATCTTAGCTCCCGAGGCCATTAGTCCTCTGTGAGCATCTCTTGAAGTTCCGGGTACCAAGTCCCTCTTGGCCAATCCGGAGCCACGAGTATTGGCCCTCATTCCGAGTTGATCGGTCGCAAGGCGAATTTAGCAGAGTTACACACGCTAAGCCGCCGCCTACTGGGAGTGAATCTTAGCTTCTTAAAATTGCGACCGATGTATTCGCAATATTGCGATTACTAACTACTTAGCAGTTTCAGAGTAGCTTCAGACTTACTCTGCCTGTGCGATCATTTCAGTGCTTGTCGTTCCTGGTTGACGTCACAAACACACCCAGCGTTCGCCCAGGCACTCCCACCGTTTCTCCGGCCACTCCTGCGTTTTTTCCGGAAACGGTAGCGTTTTCAGCCACACGCCCCTGAAACGCCGTGTTTCCGCCCAGTAACACCCATTTCCTGTCAATCACATTACGATCGCCGGAGCGAAGAAAAAGCCGTGAGTAAAAATACTTTCTTCATAGTAAAGTTACTTGGCGCAGTCGCAGTGCGAACATTGCGCATGCGCACTAAGCGGATTTTCACTGCGATGCGATGAAAAATACCGAGCGAACAACTCGGAATGAGGGCCATAGTTCTTACTCCTCTACGTCTTATAATTCTCAATACCTTGGTTATGAGAAACAGAGGAGGGAACACATACACCGACTGTTACACCCACGGTGTTACCAGGACGTCCACAGCTATCGCCTGAAGGTCTCGTGACCTGGCGCAATACCTGTCACGTTTTTTGTTCGGGCGGGACGCCATCATGTCCACCTTTGGTCTTTCCCAACGGTTCACAATCATGCGGAAAACTTCCCGATGAAGTTCCCACTCTCCCGGGTGGAGGTCGTGCCTGCTGAGGAAGTCTGCTTCCCAGTCATCCACTCCCGGAATGAACACTGCTGACAGTGCTAACACATGATTTTCCGCCTAGCGAAAAATCCTTGCAGTTTTGACCACTGCCCTCCTGCTTCTTGTGCCGCCCTTTCTGTTTACGTGGGCGACTGCCGTGATGTTATCCCACTGGATCAATACCGGCTGACCTTGAAGCAGAGGCCTTGCTAAACTTAGAGCATTATAAATTTGCTCTTAGCTCCAGTATATTTATGTGGAGAGAATTCTCCAGACTTGATCACACTCCCTGGAAATTTTTTCCCTGTGTGACTGCTCCCCAGCCTCTCAGGCTGGCCTCCGTGGTTACCAGCATCCAATCCTGAATGCCGAATCTGCGGCCCTCTAGAAGATGAGCACTCTGTAATCACCACAGGAGAGACACCCTTGTCCTTGGATATAGGGTTATCCGCTGATGCATCTGAAGATGCGATCCGCACCATTTGTCCAGCAGATCCCACTGAAGAGTTCTTGTGTGAAATCTGCCGAATGGAAGCGCTTCGTAATAAGCCACCATTTTTACCAGGACTCTTGTGCAATGATGCACTGACACTTTTCCTGGTTTTAGGAGGATCCCGATTAGCTCGGATAACTCCCTGGCTTTCTCCTCTGGGAGAAACACCTTTTCCTGGACTGTGTCCAGAATCATCCCTAGGACCAGCAGACGTGTCGTCGGAACAACTGCGGTTATGGAATATTTAGAATCCACCCGTGCTGTCGTAGAACTACTTGAGATAGTGCTACTCCGACCTCCAACTGTTCTCTGGACCTTGTTCTTATCAGGAGGTCGTCCATTCTCTTTGACGACGAATCCTCATTTCGGTCATTAACTTGGTAAGGACCCGGGGTGCCTTGGACAATCCAACGGCATCGTCTGAAACTGATAGTGACAGTTCTGTACCACGAACCTGAGGTACCCTTGGTGAGAAAAGCAAATTTTTGGGACATGGAGGTAAGCATCCCTGATGTCCCGGGACACTATATAGTCCCCTTGTTTGCTATCACTGCTCTGAGTGACTCCATCTGAATTTGAACCTTTGTAAGTGTTCAAAAAAATTTTTTGATTTAGAATCGGTCTCACCTAGCCTTCTGGCTTCAGTACCACCATATAGTGTGGAACAATACCCCTTTCCTTGTTGTAGGAGGGGTATTTTTATTATCACCTGCTGGGAATACAGCTTGTGAATTATTTTCAATACTGCCTCCCTGTCGGAGGGAGACATTGGTACAGCAGACTACAGGAACCTGCGAGGGGGGAAACGCCTCGACATTCCAATCTGTACCCCTTGGATACTACTTGTAGGATCCAGGGGTCCTGTACGGTCCCAGCGTCATGCTGAGAACTTAGTAGAAGCGGCGAAGGGCTTCTATTCCTTGGAATGGGCTGCCTGCTGCAGTCTTCTTCCCTTTTCTCTATCCCTGGGCAGATATGACTCTTATAGGGACGAAAAGACTGAGGCTGAAAAGACGGTGTCTTTTTCTGCAGAGATGTGACTTAGGGTAAATAACGGTGGATTTTCCAGCAGTTGCCGTGGCCACCAGGTCCCATGGACCGACCCCAAATAACTCCTCCCCTTTATACGGCAATACATCTTTGTGCCGTTTGGAATCTGCAACACCTGACCACTGTCGTGTCCATAAACATCTTCTTGCAGATATGGACATCGCATTTACTCTTGATGCCAGAGTGCAATATCCCTCTGCGCATCTCGCATATATAGAAATGCATCCTTTAAATGCTCTATAGTCAATAAAATACTGTCCCTGTCAAGGGTATCAATATTTTTAGTCAGGGAATCCGACCAAGCCACCTCAGGTCTGCACATCCAGGCTGAGGCGATCGCTGGTCACAGTATAACACCAGCATGTGTGTGTATACATTTTAGGATATTTTTCAGCCTCCTATTAGCTGGCTCCTTAAGTACGGTCCTATCTGTAGATGGTACCGCCACTTGTTCTGATAAGCGTGTGAGCGCCTTATCCACCCTGAGGGGTGTTTCCCAACGCGCCTTAACTTCTGGCGGGAAAGGGTATACCGCCAATAATTTTCTATCGGGGGAAACCCACGCATCATCACACACTTCATATAATTTATCTGATTCAGGAAAAACTACAGGTAGTTTTTTCACCTCACACATAATACCCTTTTTTGTGGTACTTGGAGTATCAGAAATATGTAACACCTCCTTCATTGCCCTTAACGTGTGGCCCTAAAGGAAAATACGTTTGTTTATTCACCGTCGACACTGAAATCAGTGTCCTTGTCTGGGTCTGTGTCGACCGACTGAGGTAAATGGGCATTTTACAGCCCCTGACGGTGTTTGAGACGCCTGGACAGATACTAATTTGTTTGCCGGCCCTCTCATGTCGTCAACCGGCTTACAGCGTGTTGACATTATCACGTAATTCCATAAATAAGCCATCCATTCCGGTGTCGACTCCCTAGAGAGTGACATCACCATTACAGGCAATTTGCTCCGCCTCCTCACCAACATTTACCTCATACATGTCGACACACACGTACCGACATACAGCACACACATAGGGAATGCTCTGATAGAGGACAGGACCCACTAGCCCTTTGGGGAGACAGAGGGAGAGTTTGCCAGCACACACCAAAACGCTATAATTATCCAGGGACAACCTTTATATAAGTGTTCCTCCCTTATAGCATTTTAATATATGTACATATCGCCAAATCAGTGCCCCCCCTCTCTGTTTTAACCCTGTTTCTGTAGTGCAGTGCAGGGGAGAGCCTGGGAGCCTTCCCACCAGCATTTCTGTGAGGGAAAATGGCGCTGTGTGCTGAGGAGAATAGGCCCCGCCCCCTTTTCGGCTGGCTTCTTCTCCGGAGTTTTTGATATCTGGCAGGGGTTAAATACATCCATATAGCCTCAAGGGCTATATGTGATGTATTTTTCGCCATACAGGTATTATACATTGCTGCCCAGGGCGCCCCCCCCCAGCGCCCTGCACCCTCCGTGACTGCTGTGAGAAGTGTGCTGACAACAATGGCGCACAGCTGCAGTGCTGTGCGCTACCTGATGAAGACTGAAAGTCTTCTGCCGCCTGGTTCCGGACCTCTTCATCTTCAGCATCTGCAAGGGGGGTCGGCGGCGCGGCTCCGGGACGAACCCCAGGGCGAGCCCTGTGTTCCGACTCCCTCTGGAGCTAATGGTGTCCAGTAGCCTAAGAATCCAATCCATCCTGCACGCAGGTGAGTTGAAAATCTCTCCCCTAAGTCCCTCGATGCAGTGAGCCTGTTGCCAGCAGGACTCACTGAAAATAAAGAACCTAAAAACTTTTTCTAAGTAACTCTTTAAGAGAGCCACCTAGATTGCACCCTACTCGGACGGGCACAAAAACCTAACTGAGGCTTGGAGGAGGGTCATAGGGGGAGGAGCCAGTACACACCATGTGATCCTAAAAGCTTGCTTTTGTGCCCTGTCTCCTGCGGAGCCGCTATTCCCCATGGTCCTGACGGAGTCCCCAGCATCCACTAGGACGTTAGAGAAAGATAGATAGACAGACAGACAGACAGACAGACAGACAGACAGACAGACAGATAGAATAGATAGATAGATAGATAGATAGATAGATAGATAGATAGATAGATAGATAGATAGATAGATAGATAGATAGATAGAATAGGTATACTTACCGTTTCCGCTGGCTCAGGCTCCTCTTGCAACTTCTGGCAGGGGAGAAGAAGGAGGAGGGGGGTGGAGGAGGGAGCCGCAGCAGCGCTATGTCATTGTTAGAAGCGCTGCTGCTGCTGGCCCTCTTCTTTACCGTAGGCTGCCCTCCGCCGCTGTGAATGCTGGGATGTGAATTATGAAGAATCCATTCGCACAGCCGATCGCAAGGTGATTGACAGGAAAAAGGCGTTTGTGGGTGTCAACTGACCATTTTCTGGGAGTGGTTGGAAAAATGCAGGCGTGTCCAAGTGTTTGCAGGGCAGGTGTCTGACGTCAATTCCGGCCCTCGACAGGCTGAAGTGATTGCAGCGGCTGAGTAAGTTCTTGGCAACTCAGAAACTGCACAAAGTTTTTTTGTACCGCTCGGCTGCACATGTGATCACACACTTGCACAGCTAAAATACACTCCCCGGTGGGCAGCGCGCCAGACGATACTGCTGTATGCGCTTTGTGCATTTGTTAAAACCCCGATGTTAGCCGCTTCTTACATAGCGCACGTTCTTACGTCTACCCCAGTATGAGCCGAAATTAACATTATAGCACATGGTATGAGCAGAAATTCACAATATGCCCAGTATGATCCAAAATTCAGGGACAGGGAGAGTGACAGCAGGGACATAGGGACAGGGAGAGTGACAGAGGTACAGTGGCAGAAGGGACAGTGACAGCAGGGAAAGTGAGTGACAGCAGTGACAGGGACATAGGGAAGCAGGGTAAGTACCTAAGCAGCGGAGGGGGGTGTAATTGGCGGTGGTGCAGAGTTGATGGCCCTGGGCAGCAGAGGAAGTGGGCGGCGGTGTGCAGAGCATGGCCGGCAGCGGTGAGGAGAATGGCAAGCCGCAAGCAGTGCCGGCGCGCATGATGACGTCATGACGAGTGACGTACAGCGACCGGGATCCTGGTTGAGGAGACTGTCAGTAACCCTGTCAGTACGGACCCGGCGGCGGTGGTGTTCAGGCAGGGGTTTGAGTCAGCAGTGGATGCGATCATAACTGTGCGACATCCTCTTGTTGCAGGTGGGGGTGTATGATTTTGAGTCGGCGGGGTGTGATCGTAACTGTAGTGCTTGGTGCCGGACGGCAAATAGAGCACTGCAGTTACGATCGCACTCCCGCCAACTCAAAATCATACACACCCCACCTGCAACAAGAGGACGCCGCCTGCCGCGGCACAGTTACGATCGTGCAACCCCCCCTACCGCCCCAGCAGGTGCGTGTGCGCCGCGGCCGGGTCCGTGCTGTCTGACACATTGACAGTGTCAGTGTCATGACAGGAATGCAGCAGGTGCGAGGTGTGCAGCTTTTGTTTGGTGTCACCCCATTGAAGGGTAACACTCGGGTGCGGGCCGCACCCTCCGCACCCGCCTCATGACGCCACTGGATCTAAGGTATGAAGTGTTGGGTTGTGTTTAAATATGGAGATCACTACTGCACAGTGGGGGTCACTCCGAGTTGATCGCTCGCTAGCTACTTTTTGCAGTGCTGCGATTAGATAGTCGCCGCCTATAGGGGAGTGTATTTTCGCTTTGCAAGTGTGCGAACGCCTGTGCAGCCGAGCTCTGCAAAAACATTTTGTGCAGTTTCTGAGTAGGTCTGAACTTACTCAGCCCTTTGCGATCACTTCAACCTGTCTGGTCCTGGAATTGATGTTAGACACCCGCCCTGCAAATGCTTGGACACGCCTGCGTTTTTCCAAACATTCCCAGAAAACAGTCAGTTTACACCCATAAAGCCTTCTTCCTGTCAATCTCCTTGCGATCGGCCGTGCGAATGGATTATTTGTTAAATCCATCGCTCAGCAACGATCCGCTTTGTACCCGTATTACGCACCTGCGCATTGCGGTGCATACGCATGCGCAGTAGTGACCTGATCGCTGCGCTGCGAAAAACGGCAGCATGTGAACAGGTCAGAATGACCCCCAGTCTCCATGTTGCTCCTTCGAGAATGCATCAAGTCCTTTACCAAGATGGTCGCCTTTTTGTCTTCTACAAATGCACTGCACCATCTGTATGCTTCGCTCCATTCAAGAGTTTGTACATGCTTGAGTCCAGATGATTAAATCAAAATGGACTGAGGAATGAATTAATTCACCTGTGATCAAGAATAAATATTCTTAAAACCTGGACTATAATGGCACAGTTTGAGAAACTGTGGGTAAAGCATTTGGCTGTTTGATAATTCTCAGGGTTACCATGTTATTGCCATCACCACTAGTACACACATATCAACAGATGTATAAATTAAATGATTGGGAAGGAACATGGTGCAGAAACAATAGCAGCCCAATCAAAAATATCTGATCCTGCCCAATCAGGAGAATAAATGAATACAAATAAATAGCTGTATTGTAGATATATGATAAAACATGCTATAAACACTAGTGTAAAGATATATAAGACTAGGGCTAGCTCCAGACCTACTAGCACCCTGAGTGAGATTTTTTAAGCACCCACCCTCCAATGCACGCAGTCTTACACATAATACCCATAGTAGTGCTCCTTACACGTAATGCCCCTAGTATAGTTCCAGATACACATATTGCTCCCAGTATAGTGCCAGTTATATGGAATGACATAGGATAGTATCAAATATACATAATGCCCCAGTATAGTGCCAGTTACACATAATGCCCCAAGTATAGTATCAGATACCCATAATTACCCAGTATGGTGCAAGATACATGTAATGCTCCCAGTATAGTGCCAGTTACATGGAATGTCCCCAATATAGTGCCAGTTACACATAATACAACAGTATAGTGCCAGTTACACATAATGCCTCAGTATAGTGCCAGTTACACATAACGCCCCATGTATATATTAGATACACGTAATGCCCTAGTATAGTGCCAGATACATGTAATGCTTCCTGTATAGTGCCAGTTACATGTAATTCTCCAGTACAGTACC
This sequence comes from Pseudophryne corroboree, assembly GCF_028390025.1. NCBI lineage: Eukaryota > Metazoa > Chordata > Amphibia > Anura > Myobatrachidae > Pseudophryne > Pseudophryne corroboree. The sequence goes on along the minus strand of NC_086445.1, from coordinate 893,184,883 downwards.
AGTTACATATAAAGCCCCATTATAGTGCCAGTTACAAATAATACCCCAGTACAGTGCCAGTTACACATAATGCCCCAGTATAGTGCCAAATACGTGTAATGCCCCAGTATAGTGATACATGTTATACCCCAAGTGGTGCCAGTTACATGTAATGCCCCTAGCAGTGCCAGATATACGTAATGCACCCTTGTGTTGCCAGATACATGTAATGCACCCTGTAGTGCCAGTTACATGTAATGCTCCCTTTAGTGCAGTTCCACACAATGCCTCCTATTGTGCCAGTTACACATGATGCCCCCTGTAGTGCCAGTTATACATGATGTCCCCTGTACTGCCAGTTACACATAATGACCCTGTAGCACTAGTTACACATAATGCTCCCTGTAGTGTCAGCTACACGCAATGCCCCCTGTAGTGCCAGTTACATCTTATGTTTCCTGTATTGTCAGTTACATGCGATGCTTCCTGTAGTGCCAGTAACATGTGATGTCCTCTGTAGGACTAGATACACATAATTCCCACTGTGGTGCCAGTTACACGTAATGTCCCCTTTAGTGTCTGTTAAACGTAATGCTACCTTTAGTGGCAATTACATGTAATGCCCCCTTTAGTGCCAGTTACACATAATGCCCCCTGTAGTGCCAGTAACACGTAATGTCCCTGTAGTGCCAGATACATGTAATGCACCCTGTAATGCCAGTTACATGTAATGCTCCCTGTAGTGCAGTTCCACACGATGCCTCCTATTGTGCCAGTTACACATGATGCCCCCTACAGTGCCAGTTACGCATGATGCCCACTGTAGTGCCAGTTACACATAATGCCCCTGTAGTGCAAGTTACACATAATGACCCTGTAGCACTAGTTACACATAATGCTCCCTGTAGTGTCAGTTACATGCAATGCCTCTTGTAGTGCCAGTTACATGTTATGTTTCCTGTATTGTCAGTTACATGCGATGCTTCCTGTAGTGCCAGTAACATGTGATGTCCTCTGTAGGGCTAGTTACACATAATTCCCACTGTGGTGCCAGTTACACGTAATGCCCCCTTTAGTGTCTGTTAAACGTAATGTCCCTGTAGTGCCAGATACATGTAATGCACCCTGTAATGCCAGTTACATGTAATGCTCCCTGTAGTGCAGTTCCACACGATGCCTCCTATTGTGCCAGTTACACATGATGCCCCCTATAGTGCCAGTTACGCATGATGCCCACTGTAGTGCCAGTTACACATAATGCCCCTGTAGTGCCAGTTACACATAATGCTTCCTGTAGTGTCAGTTACACATAATGTGCCATGTAGTGCCAGTTACATGTAATGCTTCCTGTATTGTCAGTTACATGCAATGCTCCCTGTAGTGCCAGTTACACATAATGCTTCCTGTATTGTCAGTTACATGCGATGCCCCCTGTTGTACCAGTTACATATGATGCCCTCTGTTGTGCCAGTTACACATGATGCCCCCTGTACTGCCAGTTACATGCATTGCCCCCTGTAGTGCCAGTTACACGCGATGCACCCTGTAGTGCTAGTCACACGTAATGCCACTTGTAGTGCTTAACACTGAGGTGCTTCTGATTCTGCCACCACTGCTGCTGGACTGCCGCTGCTGGGTGGATGAGGGGAAAAGAGGGGAGGACAGCACAGCACGCGCCTCTCCTACCCTAACTGAAGTCCAGTCTCTGGCCATTTGAAATATGGTGTCTACTCATGAGCCAATCAAAACTCATGGCCCGGCAGCCAATCAGGGACCACAGCTGCTGATCTGCCAGCTCTGTTTGGTTGGCAGCTGGCACTACATTAAAAATGGCCAGGCGCCTTAGTATCCCAGTGCCCCACGCGATAGCTACTATGGAACGTGCCTGGAGCTGGCACTGTATAAGACAAGCTAGGAATGGATGAAAGGAATTATCCAGATATGTTATCCATATCAATACAGCCAATAATCAAAATCACCAATAGGAATAATACTCTCATAAATCAAAGTTGACTCCAGATGGTGTTTGTGATTCCTTTTCCAATTCTCCCCATGTATGGTTCTTGTGTTTATTTAAAAGCATTAAAAGACCAGAGAAAACAGACAATACATAGCGCTGTACAAAAGATATATATATATATATATATAGAGAGAGAGAGAGTATATATATATATATATATATATAGAGAGAGAGAGAGAGAGAGAGAGTGTATATATATATATATATATATATATATATATATATATACCCCAGCTGTGAATGGATAGAGAGGTAATCCTGGGGATTCCTATATGGCTATAACCAAAAATCCTTGGCCACTGCACACCAAGTAATATTGGGAATAAGACTCAAAATACAGGTAAATGTAGAGACATAATCAGAGTGTTTTTCCAATGCAGAATAGTAAATATCTTCCATAACTCTATAAAACTCAATACTTTGGAACCATTCCCAGACCGTGGGAGGGTTTTGAGACCGCCAATGAACCGGTATTACAGCCCTCGCTGCATTATTAAGGTGTTTGAGAAGGGATTGTTTATACGTGGTTAATGAAGTGGAAATGTGGGAGAGCAACCAAAATTCAAGTTCCGTAGGAGCCTAGAACCCTAAGATTCAGAGGAAAGTCGGATAACTTCAGTCCAAAAGACAGTAATCAGAGGACAGTCCCACAATATATATGGATGAGAGTGCCAATTTCTTTACCACACCTCCAACAAAGGGGGGATACAGAAGGGAAGACTTCATGCAAAAGGGAGGGGCATTGGTACCACCTAGTAAGCAGTTTATTTAGGGTTTCTATCACCTTCAGGCTTGTGGAACAACATGACATACTTTCACAGTGGGTACTTCAATTAACACAAATCCCTCGAGGAATGAGTTCAGCGTCCCACCTTTTACAAAAAGAGGGGTCTTCAGTGGAATAACCATGTAAAAGTATCTTATATATGCCTGATAAAACATGAGTGGGTTCAGAAGACTGGGAGCACAGTGTCTCGAAAGGTGTGAGGTTTTGTGTCAGTGCAACCGCTGTCCTTTGTGAGGAAATGAAGTGACGTATTTGGAGGTAGAACCAGAAGTCTGTCGCAGGAATAGCAGAGCTTTCACAAAGAACACTGAAAAGTTTAATCTGTCTCTTGGAGAGGAAATGTGTTTTTCTAGAGAAACCCGCTAATCTCCATTTAGCAGCCACACTCCCCTTAATACCTGGCACGAACAATGGATTGTGAATAAATGGAAAAAGCAGGGAATTTGATGAAGAAAGACCCATTTTGTAGCGTAATGATTTCCAGAGAGTCAAAGAAGGTCCAACCGTCAAATGCAGGGAGCGGTCAATGGTCCGAAGCCAAGGGACCGCTAGCAAGCATAAACCGGAGGACCATGTCTCCAAGTCAACCCATTGTTTAGAACTAATAGCAGGTCTTGACCAATCTAAAATTCTGTGTAAAATTGTGGCCTGATAGTACGACGATATCATCGGTAACTGTTGACCTCCTTGGGCTTTTCTACGAAATAGATAGCAATGCTTAAATCTAGGTTTCCTGCCACCCCAAACAAATCGGCTAATTGCTTTATGTGTGTCTAAAAACTGGGGGGGGGGGGGGGGGGAGAGAGCTTTAAGGGAATAGTTTGAAAAAGATATAACAGTCTCGGCAGAATATTCATTTTCACAATGTTTATACGGCCTAGCCAAGAAAACTTCTGTGTAAGCCATTGCAATAATTCCCTACGAATCTTTCGCGGTAAAGGAATATGATTAATGGTCACTGTAGTGGGCAGGGAGGAGGGGAGTAAAATAACTAAGTACTTAATATGAGTGGGATGCCAGGTGAAGGGGAGCGCGACACTCAGAGAAGAAAGTAACTCTACAGGAAGGGAAATATTAAGAGCTGTTGATTTAGCATAATTAATCTTAAAATTGGACAATGCCCCAAAGTGTGAGAATTCTCTCATGAGATTGGGCATTGACACAGCAGGGTTTGTAATAACTGCGAGGAGGTCGTCAGCAAATAGAGCAATACTATGTTCGGTATCCCCAACTGTCAGGCCTGAGATATCTGGATTGAATCTAATGGCTCTGGCTAACGCTTCCATGCAAATGACAAATATAAACGGTGACAGTGGGCAGCCCTGTCTGGTCCCATTAGAAATGGTAATCGGGTCAGAGAGCAGTCCGTTCGCTCTCACCCGTGCCGAAGGAGCCCTATACACTGCTAGGATTCTGTGCAGAAATACCTCGCCTAAACCCAAGCGTCGCAGCGTCACCTCCATAAAGACCCAATCTATACGGTCGAAGGATTTCTCTGCATCTGTAGATAGGAGCATCATAAGAGTATTAACCGACTGGGCATGCGCTATCAGATCAATCACCCTAATAGTGTTGTCTCTCACTTCTCTACCTCGAACAAAACCAACCTGATCTGGATGAATCACCTGCGGTAGCAATAAATTCAGGCGATTTGCCATGAGTTTGGCATATAATTTAACATCAACATTTAGTAAAGAGATTGGCCTATAACTAGAAGGTAAAGACGGGTCCTTGCCGTCTTTTGGTATGACAGTGATGTGCACTTCTAGGGACTGGTTAGAAAAAGGGGTCTCTGGGGAAACTGAGTTGCAAGCACGGAGCAGCAGAGGGAGAAGTTTATCCCAAAACATTTTATAATATGTTATGGGAAAACCGTCAGGGCCCGGGCTCTTACCAGATGGGGAGGCCTTCAGAGCAGCTAGGAGTTCAGTGTCTGTAAAAGGATCTTCCAAATCCTCCTCTAAGAAATCTTTTACTGCAATCTCATGCATGGTACGCTCACATTGGGAGCGGTGCGAAGACAGATTGTAGAGGTCTGTATAATATCTATGAAAAATCTCAGCCATCTTTTTATCAGAAGCATGAGAAGCACCGGAAGAATCCTTAATCTCTTTAATATAAGTCAATGATCCCTGGGCTCTTAATGCTCGTGCAAGCAACTTCCCGGGTTTATTGCCCCACCTATGGTATTTATGGCGACAGCAACGAAATGCCCTATGGGTGCCCTCGTTCATTAAACTATTTAGAGATGACCGTGCCCAGAGCCCGCCCTAACCAATATGATGCCCTAGGCAAGATTTTGGCTGGTGCCTCCTAGCACCACCGCTAGTTCCGCCTCTGACCCTGCACCCCTTTCCCAGCACCATCACCCCCCCCCCCCCCCCACCCATAGCAGTCCTTTTTTTTTTTTCGTACCCCTGTAATTTAAATAAGAACAATGTGCACATTTGTCGCACAGCCCAAAACAGTATGTGTTTTTGCTGGCAAGGGGCATGGCCACACAATAGTACCCCCAGCAGTGCAACTTTATTCACAATTTATCATACGATAGTATCCCTTATTCACATTACATCACACAGTAGTACCACTTTACGTTATATACGTTACTCCTCACAGTAGTGCCCCTCATTCACATAACAACCTACTGAATTGCTCCTTATTCACATTACACCACACCATATTGCTCTTTGTTCTCATTACATCACACAGTAGTGCCCTTTCTATACATTACGCCACACAGTAGAGCACCTTATACACATAATGCCACACATAGGTAATGCATTTATACACATAATACCACACAGTAATGCCCCTTACACATGACACACATTATTACTGTCCTTATAAACATAGTGCGCCTTACACATTATGCCAACCCTAATTAATGCCCTTTTACACATAATTTTCCTTACACATATGCCACACATTATTAGTGCCCTTATACACATAATGACACAGATAGTTCCTGGCGTGAGTCAACTGGCAGCTCTGCTAATGTCAGGTGCCTATTTTTTATGAAAATGCATCTTATTTGCATTGCTGTGTGGATAGGATGCACAAGCAGCTTCTGCTGATTAAAATTATATGCGGCATGCCTATGTACTGTGTGCGACTGTGGCTGTATCTGCATATGAAATGCTACACACAGAATATAGGCATGCCGCATATCATTTTAATCAGCAGAAGCTGCTTGTGCCCCTATGCATACCAGATGCCCTAGGCAATTGCCTAGTTTGCCTATGCCAAGGGCCGTCTCTGACCGTGCCTCTTGTAGCTCCGCCAAGACATCAGAAGTTAGTGTAGATTTATGTGTCATTTCCAGATCCCTAATTTTAGCAAGTAAGCATCTCGGCATTCAGTTTTTTGCTTTTTAAGATGGGAGCCCAGTTGTATACATTTCCCCCTGACTACACATTTATGTGCCTCCCAAATCGTCACTGGTGAGACCCCATCAGTTAAATTAAAATCAATATAGTCATCTATAGTCTCTTCTAATTGGGCCCGACAGTAGGAGTCGCGGAGAAATTGTTCATTAAAGCGCCATCTCCAATGACAGGGGGGGGAAGGTGACGTAAAGACAGGTCAAGAGAAATAGGGGCATGATCAGAGCCAACTATTTGTCCAATTGTGGCATCTATGAGAAGGTCTAATGACTTGTGGTCTACACAGAGACAATCAATGCAAGTATAAGAATTATGTGGATGTGAGTAAAATGTGTAGTCCCTATCAGTAGGGTGTAGCAGGCGCCAGGTGTCTATCAGCTGGAAATCATGGAATGTTGACCTAAAGCATTCGATATCTTTCAAAGAGGAGCAGGGCGCGCCAGTAGAGGTATCTATAGGAGGCTCTAGTGCCCAATTAAAATCACCAACTACCAACACACCTTCCAAATTCTGCTCTATCAGTTCTAAAGCATCTCTCAGAAATCGTAACTGATTGGGGAGATAGAGATTAATGAATGTAAAAATTTGATTAGCAATGGTAGCCTTAACTAGCAGGCCTCTCCCATCCCCAATAGAGATTTCCAATACATCGCTCAATCTAAGTGTTTGGTGAACAGGATGGCAACACCTTTAGCCTTAGCCCCTGAGAGATTCTTAAAATATCCCTGCGGGAAATGGCGGGAATATAATTTCGGGAAGGCACCTTTTTTAAATTGCGTCTCTTGGAGGAAAACTACATCCGCCTTATCAGTGTGCAAGTAATGTAGGAGCCTAGATCTTTTCTCAGGAAGATTAAGGCCCTTCACATTACACGATATCAGTTTTAAGGAAGAGATTAGCAGACACCGCCAGAGCACCCACAACAACATTGTACCTTGTAAAGAGAAGAATCCATCATAACAACACGCCCAATTGGGGGAGGGGGGAGTGATGCAAAAGCAGGAAAACACAAGAGGAAATATTGGGGGAAAAGACAGACAATGAAAAACAAAAAAAGACTACCATGGGCATAAAAACACTCTGCATTGGAAAACCAAAGAGGGCCCATGATCTACAAGTGGTACAGCTGAGCATGGGAGCAGAGGGGAACAAGGACACACCACCAGCACATATTAACAAAATATTAAATAAAATTATTAGTAAAGAAGCCGCTCAAAGTAACTGTAAAAAATAGGACCGATATGATACGATACCAAGTGAAAAATTGAAGACCTTAGAAAAAACTAGTATAGCAATTAAGAAGACACTCGCCTAAAAGACAGCATACCCAAAGATAATCCTATAGGGGATGACAAGGTCTACACAGCCCCTAAAGAGCAGCTGTACATTCACGGACAGTAATTTGCATATTCATCAATGAAGAAGTACAAAGAGATACAACAGAAATAGAATAGACATAGCCAATATTCACGTGTCCATGGAGACTTTATAGGACATTTCGGCACGCTGAGTACATCCCGTGATGTTTTTATCTGCAGGGAGGACATCAGAGGGTTCAGTACGTCATCGCCGTCTAGTGTTGGGGGCCTTCTGCCATTGTTCTCTACGAGGTAGAGACGAAGTCGAAAATTCAAATGGGTCCAGCCAATTCGGGAGAACCGGGATGGGAATTCCCAAGGCAGAACAAAAGTCTTTCAGACCCTGAAAGTCCTGCAAAACAAAAAGGGCCCCCTTATGGGTCACTTGAATGCTCATGGGGAATCCCCAGCGGAATTTGATATCATGTTTCTTGAGTTCCTCTGTAAGAGGGCACAAGAGGCGCCTTTGCTGTAAGGTAGACCACGAAAGGTCTTGAAATATTTGTATGCTATGGCTATTGAAATCGATGTCCGGAGTACGCCTAGACACCCGAAGAATCTCCTCCTTTTCTTGGAAATAGTGGAGTCTACAGATGACGTCACGTGGGCTCTCCGTTAGGGCGTAAGGCCCGATGTGCTCTGTCAAACACAATCTGGTAGTCAGGATCCACACCCAAGAGTTCATTAAATATTTTTGTCAAAGCATGTACAATATTTTGGGGAGCAACATCCTCAGGTTGGCCCCGCACCCTCAAATTATTTCTATGACCTCTGTTGTCCATATCATCCAATCTGCGACCCATGGTGAGCAGAGAGTGGAATTGACAGGAAATGAGATCATGCAAATCAGATATCTTAGAGTCCACCTCCTCGCTGTGGTCCTACAACGTCACCACTCTATCCGCTACTTGTGTAACGTCGGACTGAATAGAAGAGATATGAGCCTGTATGGACTCCTGTATCCGTTGTTCCATGGACTGGAGGTCTTGCTGCAGAACCTGACGGGTTGGAAGAGATTGCAGTTTGGAAAGAATGGTAGACAAATCTGAGGACTCCACTGAAGATGTAGATGGTTGAGAGAGAGCAGGGGTCCCCTCCGCCCCGCCCTTCGCCATGATGGTGGAGGCTAGAGAAGGGGACGAGGGGGCTGATGAGGTGGAATCAAAAGCAGGAGTCCCAAACAATGAGCGAAAATGCAGTAGCCTGAGAGGAGCTGGCTGGAATATTAGATCATTTCTTGGAGGAATGACGTCTCGGCATGAGGCAAGGTCTGAAGAGCAATCAGAAAGAAATATCCTTGAGCTGGATAGCAACGTGCAGGTGATACATCACAAGTTCCCCTCAGTGTGACCTGGCTAGGGCATTGTAACTCAGAGCACCAACATCACACTCCAGAGGAAAGGAAGTCCCTTGTTCAGAGATTAGAGCATGTAAGTCAGTGACGTAGCATTCGTCCAGCTAAGAAGACACTGTATTAGCGGACAGTAAAGACAGAGGAGGTTTGGGAGTGGTGAAGGCTGAAATTAGCCAGAGGACGCTGGAAGGCGATGCCAGCTACCGGATCCTCAGTATCATGCCAACTCCTCTGTCACCAGGGCAGGAAAGGCGGACGGTGACAGATAAACCCACGGGGACCAGTGACCCGTATAGCTGATGCAAGGGTGGTCCTACAGCGGACAGAGACACCCCCGTGGTTAATATGGAAGATGCGCCTAATCACTTCACCGGATTCGTTCCACAGCCGGGCACCACCCGAAATGTACAGCCGCAGCGTCACTAGGGAGGTCGGGCTGCAGTTCGTTGGAGGCAGCTGCTGGGTCTCCATATTACAGGGATAGGTCCGCAGGGCCCAGTGGGGACATACAATACCTCAGGGTGCCACCGTGGTACAACAGTTGTGGCGCATCTACTTCTGCGCCGGACACCTCCCGTCACCGGGTCCCGCCAGATACTTCAGACTGCGGCTTCACTCGGGAAGCCAGGCCTCTACTCGAGGGCAGCAACTACAGGCATAGGCGTGCGCACGGGGGGTGCCTGGTGCGCACAGGCACCCCCTAATGTCCGGCACCCCCCCCAGCACGTCACGCCGATCATCGCTGTCTGCGTGCTGCTGCAGTAGCACACTGATACAGCGATGATCGGATAACCTCCTCCTCCTGACTGCAGCATCGCTCGCGCTGCCCTAACATCATTGATTTAATTCACTCCCTCCCGAGTCCCGCTGCGCTGCCGCCGCCCGCCGGTCACACACTCACACACAGAGCTGCCTGTCACTGTCAGCTGTGCGGCAGCGGCTTCTTCCTGGACTGGTGGGCTGGCCACATACAGCCCAGCCCACCCACCACCACTGTTATAAGCCGACTGCCTCGCGGTGTGAGTGTGACGTCATCACGTCACACCGCGCGCCCTCCCTCCCTTCCTTCCCGCCCTGGCTGAGTGGCTGCGCTGTGGGCTGTACTCCCGGCTCCCAGCTCCCAGCTCCGGGCGGGCTAAGTAAAAGTTAACATTAACATGCTAATTTCAAGTGTGTGTGTGTGTGTGTGCCCTGCTCTGCCGCCCGGCCCGGACATTGTCGACCGCTGGAGGAGGACTCGGAGAGGAAGACAGTAGTCGTCCCACCATCCTGCCTGAGCCTGCCTAATGTGAGTGAGAGACTCACTCACTGTCTCTCAGTCTCTGTGTTCATGCGGGGGTGGGGGTTGGGATAAAATTTGCCACAATAAAATAAAGGTTTATCACACTATATATATATATATATATATATATATATATATATATGTATATATGTATATATATGTGTGTGTGTATATATATATATATATATATATATACACGTATATGTATATACGTATATAAATATATGTATATATATATATATATATGTATCTCTGAGTGCCAGTTATTTTTGGAGATTTTATATATATATATCCACACCAATCGCCGGCACTCGATCCGCCCCTCTGGGCTATCTTGCTCTGGTGCCCTCCACTAGGGTGCTAACCCCATATACATACGGCAAAGAATGAGGCGGCACTCAGAGGCTGAAGTTGCAAAGTGACTTTAGTGCAGCTTTTGCACTAAAGTCACTTTGCAACTTCAGCCTCTGAGTGCCGCCTCATTCTTTGCCGTATATATATATATATATATATATATAATTGTGTGTGTATGTATATATATATATATATATATATATATATACATACATATGTGTGTGTATTTTTTTTTGGTGGTCGGCACTCACTATATACATCCAATAATGTTTGTATACTGGCCCTGTTGCCCTCCTTTTAAAGTGCACTCACACATCGTAGATGTCACAAATACATACAGGGAATCTCGATCAATGGGTGTCAGACTATACTTAATGACAACATATGACAGCGCATATTTCTGCTGCGGGGTACATTGGGCTCCACTGGGAATGACATTGGGGTGTAGCGTAGGATCTTGATCCGAGGCACCAACAGGCTAAAAGCTTTGACTGTTCCCAGAATGCATAGCGCCGCCTCCGCATATTTTAATGTTAGCTATTATGCATAAAATTGATTCTTATCTCAGTGGATTAATGTTACTGAGCATTTACGATATAATTAGCTCTGTCAACATTGAAACATTTGTATTTGTTTATGTATTATTGTTAGTCTGGAGACGGGCACTGTGGTGACGTCCGTATCCGACGCCTTTACAGCGGGAGACGCCGTAGACCCGGCAGGAGATTCGTGCACTATATAGGTGAGTGTTTGTGAATATGTCTGTTATCTTGCTGAAAATGCTTATGCATTGAAACGTTGATCAGAAGCTTTGCAGCGTCTAGTCCGGCACTCCTTAGATGTCACAGAGTAGTTGCCCGGGTGCCCTCAGTACGATGGGATAGATATATATATATATATATATATATATATATATATATATATATGGGGTTTTTTTAGCTAAGCAATGAGTAGTTTACTGAGTGCACCTTTAGACTATAATCTATAGGTGCACTCGGTAAACTACTGATTGCTTCATATAGTCTCTCTACTATAGATATATAGATCAGTGAGAGGCTGCTGCACTCACAGGTCTTGTAATCCGTAAGCATGTTATATACTTGTCCACCTCATCTTAGCAGGACACTCCAGTCCATATACAGGTCAAAGTTTCATTTTATTGCATTACATTTTGTCATTTACAATACAGGCAATACAATATATCTGCTGTAATGTAGGGGGCAACGGACAGATGTCAGCGAGGTCCCAGGCTTACAGCTTGTTAGGTTTAATAAACCTCTGCCAGCCCTCACTGTACACTCTAATCAAATTCCCTGTATTATTTAGTTTGCTTTGACTGCTAATATATGGTGCTGGTTAGTAGGCGGGGCTAGGCACGCCCAGTAGGCAGGGCTAGGCACGCCACTCCAGTCGTGCACCCCTAATAAAATGTGCTGCGCACGCCTATGTAACTGAGTAGCATACCCTACTCACTTTAATACAGAAAGAATGATGCATATAAAGGTTTCTTTATGATACCACCTGCCTGAACATAGCACATGCAGGACACCCAGATCAGTAAATTAAACATGCATACCTCACTCACACAGAGAAGGATAACTATACATATAAAGGTTTCTTTTACACAACATACAGGAGATATACAATTAGTGTACCAAACTCACAATGGAATATTGTTGAGAACCTAAGATAAAGGTTTCTTTCAATGGGCCTCCTTCTTATGCTTTACTCTTTTCATGTAGCGATAAACAACATATATGATACAAACCGGACAGATAAAACATGAACATTTATTAGAAATTAATCTTTCAAAACAGCTAACAATAAATATAGATGAAGTCCCAGATGAAGCTTAACCATGGTTCTATGTCCAGGTGTTAGTGTCCGGATATCCACCTGTGTCAGGATGTTGGATTATTTCATGCATGTACTAAGTGTTCCTTGTACCTTGGGGGTAATTCAGACCTGATCGCTCGCTAGCGTTTTTTGCAGCACTGCGAACCGGTCAGAACTGGGCATGCGTATGCACCGCAATGGACAGGCGCATCGCACGGGTACAAAGCGGATCATTGCTGTGCGATGGATTTTATGAAGACTCCATTCGCACAGCCGATCGCAAGGTGATTGACAGGAAGAAGGCGTTTGTGGGTGTCAACTGACCATTTTCTGGGAGTGGTTGGAAAAATGCAGGCGTGTCCAAGCGTTTGCAGCAGGGACGTGCAGTCAGGGGAGGCAGGGGAGGCAGTGCCTCCCCTGTCATAATGATTAAGATAATACAAAGAAGATGCATATGACACATATTCTGTGTCATATGTATCTTCTTAATATTCTTCTGATCATTGCTCCCCAGTCTGTATGTGTTTGGGAGGCACCGATCGTGGTTCCTCCCGTTGTCACTGGGGAAAGTATGGGGAGCGGGGGGCGGGCACGGGCGGGGACTAGCCTTGGGCTGTAAAAGCCCATTGAAAATATATGGGAAAGCGGCACCATTAGTGGTGCCGCTTTCCTACAGGGACGTGCTTTCAACCTATGAAAGCACGTCCCTGTCAGTGAGGCCACAGTGATTGGCCAGCGGATCCGTCACTGGATCCGCTGTCAATCACTGTGTGGGCGACGCTGGCGGAGGAGGTGCGGGCGGCTGGATGCGGCGATGGTGCGGGCGGCGGGATGCGGCGGTGGTGCGGGCGGCGGCGGTGCGGGTTGCGGCGGCGGAAATGTACCTTAATCCAGCAGAGTTTGGCAGCGGAGCGGTTCCAGTTTCAAAAATGGCGCCTCAGCGTCATTTTTGAAATTAAAGATGGCCGCCGCGAGCCAATCACGGCTCGCCGCGTCATCGCCCCGCCCCCTCCGGCTGACTTATATAAGTCAGCGCGAGGCGGAGGAGGTCAGTCCGACGTCGGAGGAGGAGCTGTGAAGAGCTCCTGAAGAAAGAAGACGCCGCAAGTCCTGGCTGGGCGGCGGCTATGCAAAAGAGCTTAGCAGCCGCCGCCCACCAGGTGAAGACGCCGGAAGCCCTGGGAAGGCGGCGGCCACGCAAAAGAGCTTAAAGGCCGCCGCCTCCAGGTGAAGGTCCGGTTTAATAAAGCTTATTTTAAAGACGTGTGGTGTTTTTATTTTAATATTTTCTTTACAGGTGGACTACAGGTGCCAGCGGGCCCTTTATGTCCGGGCATGCTGGCACTTGTGGTTCTCCAAGTGCCAGCATGCTGGGGCAGGCTTGCTGGGACCTGTATGCTACCTGTAAAGAACAATATTACTATTCTTTGCAGGTGGACTACAGGTGCCAGCAGGCCCTTTATGTCCGGGCATGCTGGCACTTGTGGTTCTCCAAGTGCCAGCATGCTGGGGCAGGCTTGCTGGGACCTGTGGGCCACCTGTAAAGAACAATATTAACACAATGAACTCCGCACCCACCGCCACCAGGGGTGCGGGGCATAGCACTGGGCTATCAGCCAAGTGCTGGTTATTGCTCGGGAGGGGGGACCCCATTTTTATTTTTTGGGGTTCCCACTTTCCGAGGAATTCCAACCCTGGGCTGACTGGCTGGGGGGGCAGATCAATGTTATGGCAGGGGGACCCCACACTGAGTGTCTCCCCTGCTATGGCATTACTCCTCCTGGCTGGTTCTGCCTAGTGCTGGTTTTGCTGATGTGTCGGGGGACCACACTTTTTTTTTTTTTTTTTTCGGGGGGGGGGGGGGGGGGGGGTTTGGAGGGCTTGTTAGCTGCCAGTGCCTCCCCAACCAGTAACCTCACCGCACGTCACTGGTTTGCAGGGCAGGTGTCTGACGTCAATTCCGGCCCTCGACAGGCTGAAGTGATTGCAGCGGCTGAGTAAGTTCTTGGCAACTCAGAAACTGCACAAAGTTTTTTTGTACCGCTCGGCTGCACATGTGATCACACACTTGCACAGCTAAAATACACTCCCCGGTGGGCAGCGACTATGTGAACGCAGGACTGCAAAAAACACTAGTGAGCGATCAGGTCTGAATGACCCCCCTACCTTCTGTTCTGCATGGATTTTAGGATATCTCTCAGTCTTGCAAGCTCCATGCAGACTTCAGTTTCTAAGCTGCAGCATGTGTCTGTTACTCTTATCTGATTAAGCCACCTGTGTAAGTTTCCCTTGTGTGAGTAATCAGCAGGATCTAGTGTACAGCTTTTGGTATCTCTGTTCATTGTGTTCATAAGAAGTTTCAGCAGCCATGTTTCCTGGTCAGCTGATCAGACTATTCACCAGTAGGAATGCTGGTTACTCTCAGCTGATTCATTCCACCAATGGCAGTCTTCCTAAGGGTATAAACCAGGGCTCCAGGAATAAGAAGGGGCCTAAGCAACTAGTCACATAGTTAGTGTGTGAAGTGAACCTGTTTTGCTTTGTCCATGTGGCACTATCAGGCTCAGGATATCCTGAGCCTGTAACCAGTCCAGTCCTGCATATCCTCAGCCGGTAACCAGTTCAGTACTGATAATCCTCAGCTGATAACCAGTCCTGCCCTGCATATCTTCAACTGGTAATCAGTCCAGTCCTGCAAATCCTCAGCCGGGAACCAGTCTGGTGCTTTTGTGTTCCTCAACCAGTATCCAGTCCAGTCCAGCAGCATTTCTTCAGAAGGTAGCCATTCTGATCCAGCTGTATTGCTCAGCTGGTAGCCATTCTGGTCCAGCAGCATCTCTTCAGCTGGTAACCAGTCCGGTCCAGCTGTATTCCTCAGCAGGTAGTCAGTCCCGTCCAGCAGCATCTCTTTACTTGGTAGCCAGTTCAGTCCAGCTGTATTCCTTGACCAGTAGCCAGTACAGTCCAGAAGCATCTCTTCAGCCAGTAGCCAGTCTGGTCCAACTGTATTCCTCAACTGGTAACCAGTCCGGTCCAGTTTTCTTCAGCTGGTAACCAGTCCAGTACATTACCACTGCATGGTTCATAACCTTGGACTCATATGAAAGGCAGTTCTCACTACCACCCAAATCCCATGCAAATTAGCTATATTCAGCCTCCTAGACTCCAGCTCCAAGCCTCAGATCCTGGACTTTGGTCATCATCTGATCCAGGTAACCTTCTGCATCAAACCGTGACAACCTGGACCTTAAACATACCTCCAAATAGCAGAAAAAAAGGCTTGGGGGATATCCCTGGTGATCAAAACTCTCCACTAACAATTTGTTTAGATCTGTTAGCTCTTTATCAAGGCAACTCCAGATGGTTGAATCAAATTGACAGAGGTACTAATTAAGTCACCTGTGCTCAAGCATCAATATCCTTAAAACCTTGACTGTAATGGCAACATTTGGGAAACTCTGGATTAAGCACTGGGCTGTTTAGTGACTGACGGTTCCATCACCACTAGTACACACATATTCAACTGGTGGAAGGTGTGGCACAGCAGAATTGGCTTTGGGGATTAAAAATATAAAATCTAGGCCAGAGATCACACAGGGTCATCTTAACAGCAGTGTAGGCCCCTAGGCAAAGCAATGCACTACGGCCTCTACCCATCCTCAAGCGGTAAGGGGGTGCTTTTAGTGGCAGCTTTGATGTCTCATGGGCGGTAGGGGGTGTTCGATCTTCCACTCAGCATAAAGCACCTGGAGCAGTAATTTCTGCTAATTACTTATTTAATGAACAGATGGTGGGAGATGGGGCAGGAGGAAGAACACTAAACTGTAGAAAAGGGCATTGGGCTGAATGAAGGGGCCCTGGTACATGACTTCCAGGATGGTAGGGGGTGTTTAATGTGCAGGGGAAAGGTAGATATTGGAGTGGTCTTAATATTCATCAGTTTCCGGTGGGAGGGCAGCATGCTTGACTGCAGATATCTCCAGTTCCTGGAAATAGATTTTTTAGCTTTCAATGGGAAAATAAAACGAGAGAGTCCCATCTTTCAGCAGGTACTGGGGACTTGGGGATCAGAGTTCAGGAGCCAGAGCAATCCACCAACTAAAATATAAAACTGCATACCAGGTGTGTGGAGCTGGAGCAGGGACCAGCTGCTGGTAGGATAATATCTTTGGTTCTGGGCATAGTAGAGACTAGATGCCAGTGTCCACAGAAGGAGGAAAGTCACATCTTTTGTAGTGTATCCTCAGAAAATTAAAAATCTGGTACCTCAGCTATAAGTCTAGGGCCCTAATACTGCTTCCATACAAAAAGACGGCCCTGAGATCACAAATCACAGATCACTAAGAAACCACTGCAGGATCACGAAGCGCTGGCCGGGTGCCCAGCATCCTCTACGGACTACGAGAAAAGGATTTACCGGTAGGTAATTAAAATCCTATTTTCTCTTACGCCCTAGAGGATGCTGAGGTCCACATTAGTACCATGGGGATGTACCAAAGCTCCCAGAACGGGAGGGACAGCGCAGAGGCTCCTGCAGTACTGATTGACCAAACTTCAGGTCCTCAGCGGTCCAGGTACCAAACTTATAGAACTTTGCAAATGTGTTCGACCCAGACCAAGTAGCCGCTCAGCAAAGCTGTAAAGCCGAGATGCCACGGGCAGCCGCCTAGGAAGAACCCACCTTACGAGTAGAGTGGGCCTTAACAGACATAGAACACGGTAATCCTGCCATGGAATACGCATGCTGGAATCCAGCGAGAGATCGTCTGCTTAGAAGCAGGACACCCAAGTTTCTTGGGATCATACAGGACAAACAGAGAGTCCGATTTTCTGTGACGAGCAGTCCTCTTCACATAGATTTTCAGAGCCCTTACAACATCCAAGGACTTTGTAGAAATTGAGGAGTCAGTAGCAACTGGCACCACAATAGGTTGGTTGATTTGAAATGCCGACACAACCTTCGGAAGGAACTGCTGACATGTCCGGAGCTCAGCTCTATCTTCATGGAAGATCAAGTTGGGGCTCTTACAAGACAAAGTCTCCAACTCCGACACACGTCTAGCAGAAGCTAAGGCCAACAAAGTGACCGCCTTGACCTCAACCTCCGGTAAAGGCTAGAACCAATCCGATTGGAGGAACTATAACACCACATTAAGATTCCAGGGCGCCGTAGGTGGCACAAAGGGAGACTGGATGTGCAGAACCCCTTTCAGAAAAGTCTGAACCTCAGGGAGGGAACCAATTGTTTCTAAAAGAAAATGGATAGGGCCGAAATCTGGACCTTTACGGATCCCAACCTTAAGCCCGTATCCACATCTGCTTGCAGGAAGAGGAGAAACCGTCCCAGTTGAAACCCCACCGTAGGAAACTTCTTGGACTCACACCAAGATACATATTTTTTCCAAACATGATGGTAATGTTTAGACGTTACTCCTTTCCTAGCCTGTATCAGGGTAGGAATAACCTTGTGCGGAATGCCCTTCCGAAACACGTACACTGATTGGAACACCCACGGAGTCACTAAAGCGTCCACCGCAACGGCTTGTGGGTCCCTCGACCAAGAACAATGCCGCCGAAGCTTCTTGTTGAGACGAGAGGCCATCATGTCTATTTGAGGTACACCCCAAAGATCTGTTACCTCCGCGAACACCTCCGGATGGAGTCCCCACTCCCCTGGATGGAGATCATGTCTGCTGAGGAAGTCCACTTCCCAGTTGTCTACTCCCAGAATGAAGATTGCTGACAGCGCCAACGCGTGTTTTTCCGCCCAGAGTATGATTCTTGTTACCTCTGACCTCTTCGTTCCGCCCTGTCAGTTTATGTAAGACACTGTTGTTACATTGTCTGACTGTACTTGAATGGCTCGATCTTGCAGAAGATGGGCCGCCTGGAGAAGACCGTTGTAGACGGCTCTTAGTTCCAGAATGTTTATTGGCAGGCCGGATTCCAGACTTGACCACCTTCCTTGGAAGGTTTCCCCCTGAGAGAATGCGCCCCAGCCCCGGAGACTTGCATCCATGGTTAGAAGGACCCAGTCCTGAATCCCGAACCTGCGGCCCTCCAGAAGCTGAGGTAGTTGCAGCCACCAGAGGAGTGAAATCCTGGCTTTCGGCGACAGACGTATTCTCTGGTGCATGTGCAGATGAGGCCACCATCTTCGCCAGAAGGCGAATGCACTGATGGACCGAAACCCGGGCCGGCTGCAGGACATCCCGGACCATTCTTTGTATCACCAACGCTTTCTCCTCCGGAAAGAACACCCTCTGCACTCCTGTGTCGAGGATCATTCCCAGAAAAGACAACCTCCTGGTCGGCTCCAAATGTGACTTTGGAAGATTCAGGATCCAACCGTGTTCCCTGAGCAGACGAGTCGTGAGAACAATGGACTGCAACAGCTTGTCCTTGGATGATGCCTTTATTATCAGATCATCCAGATACGGGATTATATTCACCCCCTGTCTGCGGAGGAGAACCATCATCTCCGCCATCACCTTGGTGAACACCCTCGGTGCTGTAGAGAGGCCAAATGGCAGTGCCTGGAACTGAAAATGACTGTCTAACAGTGCGAATCGGAGAAAAGCCTGGTGCGGTGGCCAAATCAGAATGTGGAGGTAAACATCCTTGATATCTAGGGATACCAGGAATTCCCCCTCCTCCAGACCTGATATCACCGCCCTCAGGGGCTCCATTTTGAACTTGAACTCCCTCAGAAAGGGTTTAGTGATTTTAAGTTCAGAATGGGCCTGACCGAACTATCCGGTTTTGGTACCACAAAAAGGATTGAATAGTAACCTTTGTTTTGCAGATGAGGAGGAACTGGTACAATGACCTGTGACTCTTCCAACTTTTGAATGGCTTCCTGTAGGACAGCCCTGTCTGCCAGCAAAACTGGCAAGCCTGATTTGAAGAATCGGTGAGGTGGGAGATCTTGAAACTCCAGCCTGTACCCCTGGGACACAATATCTTGTACACAGGGGTCCAGGCCGGACGACACCCAGACGTGGCTGAATCGTCTTATCCTCGCTCCCACTGGCCCTACCTCCAGGCCGCGCGGTCCACCGTCATGCTGAAGACTTTGACGTACCTGAAGCGGGCTTCTGTTCCTGGGAACCTGCAGCAGCAGGTTTCTTGGATTTTGCCCGACCTCCTCTAAAGAAGGTGTTAGACGGCTTGGTCTTTCCTGATTTGACAGCCCGAAAGGACTGTGACGTAGCTGCCGAAAAGGGTTTCTTCGTAGCAGGCGCAGCTGAGGGAAGAAAAGGTGACTTACCCGTGGTTGCTGTGGAAATCCATGCACCCAACGCTTCCCCAAAGAGATCCTGACCTGTGTAGGGTAGGTTCTCCACACTTCTCCTGGATTCCGCGTCGGCAGACTACTGGCGCAGCCAAAGTCCTCTGCAAGCCGAGACAGATATGGAAGATATCCCTGCAGCCATCGAACCCAGGTCTTTCATGGATTGCACCATAAATCCTGCAGAATCCTGAATGTTACGTAAAAATAATTCAACGTCACTTTTATCCAATGTATTTGAATCTTCAAGTAACGTGCCTGATCACTTACTGTAGCTTTAGAAATCCACGCACAGGCAATAGTAGGACATAATATCGCCCCTGAAGCCGTGTATATGGATTTGAGCATAGTGTAAATTTTAACGCGGTAGATCCTGGAATGGGTAAAACCACCTTTTTACTAGAGATGAGCGCCGGAAATTTTTCGGGTTTTGTGTTTTGGTTTTGGGTTCGGTTCCGCGGCCGTGTTTTGGGTTCGACCGCGTTTTGGCAAAACCTCACCGAATTTTTTTTGTCGGATTCGGGTGTGTTTTGGATTCGGGTGTTTTTTTCAAAAAACACTAAAAAACAGCTTAAATCATAGAATTTGGGGGTCATTTTGATCCCAAAGTATTATTAACCTCAAAAACCATAATTTACACTCATTTTCAGTCTATTCTGAATACCTCACACCTCACAATATTATTTTTAGTACTAAAATTTGCACCGAGGTCACTGTGTGAGTAAGATAAGCGACCCTAGTGGCCGACACAAACACCGGGCCCATCTAGGAGTGGCACTGCAGTGTCACGCAGGATGGCCCTTCCAAAAAACCCTCCCCAAACAGCACATGACGCAAAGAAAAAAAGAGGCGCAATGAGGTAGCTGACTGTGTGAGTAAGATAAGCGACCCTAGTGGCCGACACAAACACCGGGCCCATCTAGGAGTGGCACTGCAGTGTCACGCAGGATGGCCCTTCCAAAAAACCCTCCCCAAACAGCACATGACGCAAAGAAAAAAAGAGGCGCAATGAGGTAGCTGACTGTGTGAGTAAGATAAGCGACCCTAGTGGCCGACACAAACACCGGGCCCATCTAGGAGTGGCACTGCAGTGTCACGCAGGATGGCCCTTCCAAAAAACCCTCCCCAAACAGCACATGACGCAAAGAAAAAAAGAGGCGCAATGAGGTAGCTGACTGTGTGAGTAAGATAAGCGACCCTAGTGGCCGACACAAACACCGGGCCCATCTAGGAGTGGCACTGCAGTGTCACGCAGGATGGCCCTTCCAAAAAACCCTCCCCAAACAGCACATGACGCAAAGAAAAAAAGAGGCGCAATGAGGTAGCTGACTGTGTGAGTAAGATAAGCAACCCTAGTGGCCGACACAAACACCGGGCCCATCTAGGAGTGGCACTGCAGTGTCACGCAGGATGGCCCTTCCAAAAAACCCTCCCCAAACAGCACATGACGCAAAGAAAAAAAGAGGCGCAATGAGGTAGCTGACTGTGTGAGTAAGATAAGCGACCCTAGTGGCCGACACAAACACCGGGCCCATCTAGGAGTGGCACTGCAGTGTCACGCAGGATGGCCCTTCCAAAAAACCCTCCCCAAACAGCACATGACGCAAAGAAAAAAAAAGGCGCAATGAGGTAGCTGACTGTGTGAGTAAGATAAGCGACCCTAGTGGCCGACACAAACACCGGGCCCATCTAGGAGTGGCACTGCAGTGTCACGCAGGATGGCCCTTCCAAAAAACCCTCCCCAAACAGCACATGACGCAAAGAAAAAAAGAGGCGCAATGAGGTAGCTGACTGTGTGAGTAAGATAAGCGACCCTAGTGGCCGACACAAACACCGGGCCCATCTAGGAGTGGCACTGCAGTGTCACGCAGGATGGCCCTTCCAAAAAACCCTCCCCAAACAGCACATGACGCAAAGAAAAAAAGAGGCGCAATGAGGTAGCTGACTGTGTGAGTAAGATAAGCGACCCTAGTGGCCGACACAAACACCGGGCCCATCTAGGAGTGGCACTGCAGTGTCACGCAGGATGGCCCTTCCAAAAAACCCTCCCCAAACAGCACATGACGCAAAGAAAAAAAGAGGCGCAATGAGGTAGCTGACTGTGTGAGTAAGATAAGCGACCCTAGTGGCCGACACAAACACCGGGCCCATCTAGGAGTGGCACTGCAGTGTCACGCAGGATGGCCCTTCCAAAAAACCCTCCCCAAACAGCACATGACGCAAAGAAAAAAAGAGGCGCAATGAGGTAGCTGACTGTGTGAGTAAGATAAGCGACCCTAGTGGCCGACACAAACACCGGTCCCATCTAGGAGTGGCACTGCAGTGTCACGCAGGATGGCCCTTCCAAAAAACCCTCCCCAAACAGCACATGACGCAAAGAAAAAAAGAGGCGCAACGAGGTAGCTGACTGTGTGAGTAAGATAAGCGACCCTAGTGGCCGACACAAACACCGGGCCCATCTAGGAGTGGCACTGCAGTGTCACGCAGGATGGCCCTTCCAAAAAACCCTACCCAAAAAGCACATGACGCAAAGAAAAAAAGAGGCGCAATGAGGTAGCTGACTGTGTGAGTAAGATAAGCGACCCTAGTGGCCGACACAAACACCGGGCCAATCTAGGAGTGGCACTGCAGTGTCACGCAGGATGGCCCTTCCAAAAAACCCTCCCCAAACAGCACATGACGCAAAGAAAAAAAGAGGCGCAATGAGGTAGCTGACTGTGTGAGTAAGATAAGCGACCCTAGTGGCCGACACAAACACCGGGCCCATCTAGGAGTGGCACTGCAGTGTCACGCAGGATGGCCCTTCCAAAAAACCCTCCCCAAACAGCACATGACGCAAAGAAAAAAAGAGGCGCAATGAGGTAGCTGACTGTGTGAGTAAGATAAGCGACCCTAGTGGCCAACACAAACACCGGGCCCATCTAGGAGTGGCACTGCAGGGTCACGCAGGATGGCCCTTCCAAAAAACCCTCCCCAAACAGCACATGACGCAAAGAAAAAAAGAGGTGCAATGAGGTAGCTGACTGTGTGAGTAAGATAAGCAACCCTAGTGGCCGACACAAACACCGGGCCCATCTAGGAGTGTCACTGCAGTGTCACGCAGGATGGCCCTTCCAAAAAACCCTCCCCAAACAGCACATGACGCAAAGAAAAAAAGAGGCGCAATGAGGTAGCTGACTGTGTGAGTAAGATAAGCGACCCTAGTGGCCGACACAAACACCGGGCCCATCTAGGAGTGGCACTGCAGTGTCACGCAGGATGGCCCTTCCAAAAAACCCTCCCCAAACAGCACATGACGCAAAGAAAAAAAGAGGCGCAATGAGGTAGCTGACTGTGTGAGTAAGATAAGCGACCCTAGTGGCCGACACAAACACCGGGCCCATCTAGGAGTGGCACTGCAGTGTCACGCAGGATGGCCCTTCCAAAAAACCCTCCCCAAACAGCACATGACGCAAAGAAAAAAAGAGGCGCAATGAGGTAGCTGACTGTGTGAGTAAGATAAGCGACCCTAGTGGCCGACACAAACACCGGGCCCATCTAGGAGTGGCACTGCAGTGTCACGCAGGATGGCCCTTCCAAAAAACCCTCCCCAAACAGCACATGACGCAAAGAAAAAAAGAGGCGCAATGAGGTAGCTGACTGTGTGAGTAAGATAAGCGACCCTAGTGGCCGACACAAACACCGGGCCCATCTAGGAGTGGCACTGCAGTGTCACGCAGGATGGCCCTTCCAAAAAACCCTCCCCAAACAGCACATGACGCAAAGAAAAAAAGAGGCGCAATGAGGTAGCTGACTGTGTGAGTAAGATAAGCGACCCTAGTGGCCGACACAAACACCGGGCCCATCTAGGAGTGGCACTGCAGTGTCACGCAGGATGGCCCTTCCAAAAAACCCTCCCCAAACAGCACATGACGCAAAGAAAAAAAGAGGCGCAATGAGGTAGCTGACTGTGTGAGTAAGATAAGCGACCCTAGTGGCCGACACAAACACCGGTCCCATCTAGGAGTGGCACTGCAGTGTCACGCAGGATGGCCCTTCCAAAAAACCCTCCCCAAACAGCACATGACGCAAAGAAAAAAAGAGGCGCAACGAGGTAGCTGACTGTGTGAGTAAGATAAGCGACCCTAGTGGCCGACACAAACACCGGGCCCATCTAGGAGTGGCACTGCAGTGTCACGCAGGATGGCCCTTCCAAAAAACCCTACCCAAAAAGCACATGACGCAAAGAAAAAAAGAGGCGCAATGAGGTAGCTGACTGTGTGAGTAAGATAAGCGACCCTAGTGGCCGACACAAACACCGGGCCAATCTAGGAGTGGCACTGCAGTGTCACGCAGGATGGCCCTTCCAAAAAACCCTCCCCAAACAGCACATGACGCAAAGAAAAAAAGAGGCGCAATGAGGTAGCTGACTGTGTGAGTAAGATAAGCGACCCTAGTGGCCGACACAAACACCGGGCCCATCTAGGAGTGGCACTGCAGTGTCACGCAGGATGGCCCTTCCAAAAAACCCTCCCCAAACAGCACATGACGCAAAGAAAAAAAGAGGCGCAATGAGGTAGCTGACTGTGTGAGTAAGATAAGCGACCCTAGTGGCCAACACAAACACCGGGCCCATCTAGGAGTGGCACTGCAGGGTCACGCAGGATGGCCCTTCCAAAAAACCCTCCCCAAACAGCACATGACGCAAAGAAAAAAAGAGGTGCAATGAGGTAGCTGACTGTGTGAGTAAGATAAGCGACCCTAGTGGCCGACACAAACACCGGGCCCATCTAGGAGTGGCACTGCAGTGTCACGCAGGATGGCCCTTCCAAAAAACCCTCCCCAAACAGCACATGACGCAAAGAAAAAAAGAGGCGCAATGAGGTAGCTGACTGTGTGAGTAAGATAAGCGACCCTAGTGGCCGACACAAACACCGGGCCCATCTAGGAGTGTCACTGCAGTGTCACGCAGGATGGCCCTTCCAAAAAACCCTCCCCAAACAGCACATGACGCAAAGAAAAAAAGAGGCGCAATGAGGTAGCTGACTGTGTGAGTAAGATAAGCGACCCTAGTGGCCGACACAAACACCGGGCCCATCTAGGAGTGGCACTGCAGTGTCACGCAGGATGGCCCTTCCAAAAAACCCTCCCCAAACAGCACATGACGCAAAGAAAAAAAGAGGCGCAATGAGGTAGCTGACTGTGTGAGTAAGATAAGCGACCCTAGTGGCCGACACAAACACCGGTCCCATCTAGGAGTGGCACTGCAGTGTCACGCAGGATGGCCCTTCCAAAAAACACTCCCCAAACAGCACATGATGCAAAGAAAAAAAGAGGCGCAATGAGGTAGCTGACTGTGTGAGTAAGATAAGCGACCCTAGTGGCCGACACAAACACCGGGCCCATCTAGGAGTGGCACTGCAGTGTCACGCAGGATGGCCCTTCCAAAAAACCCTACCCAAAAAGCACATGACGCAAAGAAAAAAAGAGGCGCAATGAGGTAGCTGACTGTGTGAGTAAGATAAGCGACCCTAGTGGCCGACACAAACACCGGGCCCATCTAGGAGTGGCACTGCAGTGTCACGCAGGATGGCCCTTCCAAAAAACCCTCCCCAAACAGCACATGACGCAAAGAAAAAAAGAGGCGCAATGAGGTAGCTGACTGTGTGAGTAAGATAAGCGACCCTAGTGGCCGACACAAACACCGGGCCCATCTAGGAGTGGCACTGCAGTGTCACGCAGGATGGCCCTTCCAAAAAACCCTCCCCAAACAGCACATGACGCAAAGAAAAAAAGAGGCGCAATGAGGTAGCTGACTGTGTGAGTAAGATAAGCAACCCTAGTGGCCGACACAAACACCGGGCCCATCTAGGAGTGGCACTGCAGTGTCACGCAGGATGGCACTTCCAAAAAACCCTCCCCAAACAGCACATGACGCAAAGAAAAATAAAAGAAAAAAGAGGTGCAAGATGGAATTGTCCTTGGGCCCTCCCACCCACCCTTATGTTGTATAAACACAGGACATGCACACTTTAACCAACCCATCATTTCAGTGACAGGGTCTGCCACACGACTGTGACTGATATGACGGGTTGGTTTGGACCCCCCCCAAAAAAGAAGCAATTAATCTCTCCTTGCACAAACTGGCTCTACAGAGGCAAGATGTCCACCTCATCATCATCCTCCGATATATCACCGTGTACATCCCCCTCCTCACAGATTATCAATTCGTCCCCACTGGAATCCACCATCTCAGCTCCCTGTGTACTTTGTGGAGGCAATTGCTGCTGGTCAATGTCTCCGCGGAGGAATTGATTATAATTAATTTTAATGAACATCATCTTCTCCACATTTTCTGGATGTAACCTCGTACGCCGATTGCTGACAAGGTGAGCGGCGGCACTAAACACTCTTTCGGAGTACACACTTGTGGGAGGGCAACTTAGGTAGAATAAAGCCAGTTTGTGCAAGGGCCTCCAAATTGCCTCTTTTTCCTGCCAGTATAAGTACGGACTGTGTGACGTGCCTACTTGGATGCGGTCACTCATATAATCCTCCACCATTCTTTCAATGTTGAGAGAATCATATGCAGTGACAGTAGACGACATGTCCGTAATCGTTGTCAGGTCCTTCAGTCCGGACCAGATGTCAGCATCAGCAGTCGCTCCAGACTGCCCTGCATCACCGCCAGCGGGTGGGCTCGGAATTCTGAGCCTTTTCCTCGCACCCCCAGTTGCGGGAGAATGTGAAGGAGGAGATGTTGACAGGTCGCGTTCCGCTTGACTTGACAATTTTCTCACCAGCAGGTCTTTCAACCCCAGCAGACTTGTGTCTGCCGGAAAGAGAGATCCAAGGTAGGCTTTAAATCTAGGATCGAGCACGGTGGCCAAAATGTAGTGCTCTGATTTCAACAGATTGACCACCCGTGAATCCTTGTTAAGCGAATTAAGGGCTCCATCCACAAGTCCCACATGCCTAGCGGAATCGCTCCGTGTTAGCTCCTCCTTCAATGTCTCCAGCTTCTTCTGCAAAAGCCTGATGAGGGGAATGACCTGACTCAGGCTGGCAGTGTCTGAACTGACTTCACGTGTGGCAAGTTCAAAGGGCATCAGAACCTTGCACAACGTTGAAATCATTCTCCACTGCGCTTGAGACAGGTGCATTCCACCTCCTATATCGTGCTCAATTGTATAGGCTTGAATGGCCTTTTGCTGCTCCTCCAACCTCTGAAGCATATAGAGGGTTGAATTCCACCTCGTTACCACTTCTTGCTTCAGATGATGGCAGGGCAGGTTAAGTAGTTTTTCGTGGTGCTCCAGTCTTCTGTACGTGGTGCCTGTACGCCGAAAGTGTCCCGCAATTCTTCTGGCCACCGACAGCATCTCTTGCACGCCCCTGTCGTTTTTTAAAAAATTCTGCACCACCAAATTCAAGGTATGTGCAAAACATGGGACGTGCTGGAATTTGCCCATATTTAATGCACACACAATATTGCTGGCGTTGTCCGATGCCACAAATCCACAGGAGAGTCCAATTGGGGTAAGCCATTCCGCGATGATCTTCCTCAGTTGCCGTAAGAGGTTTTCAGCTGTGTGCGTATTCTGGAAAGCGGTGATACAAAGCGTAGCCTGCCTAGGAAAGAGTTGGCGTTTGCGAGATGCTGCTACTGGTGCCGCCGCTGCTGTTCTTGCGGCGGGAGTCCATACATCTACCCAGTGGGCTGTCACAGTCATATAGTCCTGACCCTGCCCTGCTCCACTTGTCCACATGTCCGTGGTTAAGTGGACATTGGGTACAATTGCATTTTTTAGGACACTGGTGAGTCTTTTTCTGACGTCCGTGTACATTCTCGGTATCGCCTGCCTAGAGAAGTGGAACCTAGATGGTATTTGGTAACGGGGGCACACTGCCTCAATAAATTGTCTAGTTCCCTGTGAACTAACGGCGGATACCGGACGCACGTCTAACACCAACATAGTTGTCAAGGCCTCAGTTATCCGCTTTGCAGCAGGATGACTGCTGTGATATTTCATCTTCCTCGCAAAGGACTGTTGAACAGTCAATTGCTTACTGGAAGTAGTACAAGTGGGCTTACGACTTCCCCTCTGGGATGACCATCGACTCCCAGCAGCAACAACAGCAGCGCCAGCAGCAGTAGGCGTTACACGCAAGGATGCATCAGAGGAATCCCAGGCAGGAGAGGACTCGTCAGAATTGCCAGTGACATGGCCTGCAGGACTATTGGCATTCCTGGGGAAGGAGGAAATTGACACTGAGGGAGTTGGTGGGGTGGTTTGCGTGAGCTTGGTTACAAGAGAAAGGGATTTACTGGTCAGTGGACTGCTTCCGCTGTCGCCCAAAGTTTTTGAACTTGTCACTGACTTATTATGAATGCGCTGCAGGTGACGTATAAGGGAGGATGTTCCGAGGTGGTTAACGTCCTTACCCCTACTTATTACAGCTTGACAAAGGCAACACACGGCTTGACACCTGTTGTCCGCATTTCTGTTGAAATACTTCCACACCGAAGAGCTGATTTTTTTGGTATTTTCACCAGGCATGTCAGTGGCCATATTCCTCCCACGGACAACAGGTGTCTCCCCGGGTGCCTGACTTAAACAAACCACCTCACCATCAGAATCCTCCTGGTCAATTTCCTCCCCAGCGCCAGCAACACCCATATCCTCCTCATCCTGGTGTACTTCAACACTGACATCTTCAATCTGACTATCAGGAACTGGACTGCGGGTGCTCCTTCCAGCACTTGCAGGGGGCGTGCAAATGGTGGAAGGCGCATGCTCTTCACATCCAGTGTTGGGAAGGTCAGGCATCGCAACCGACACAATTGGACTCTCCTTGTGGATTTGGGATTTCGAAGAACGCACAGTTCTTTGCGGTGCTACTGCTTTTGCCAGCTTGAGTCTTTTCATTTTTCTAGCGAGAGGCTGAGTGCTTCCATCCTCATGTGAAGCTGAACCACTAGCCATGAACATAGGCCAGGGCCTCAGCCGTTCCTTGCCACTCCGTGTGGTAAATGGCATATTGGCAAGTTTACGCTTCTCCTCCGACAATTTTATTTTAGGTTTTGGAGTCCTTTTTTTACTGATATTTGGTGTTTTGGATTTGACATGCTCTGTACTATGACATTGGGCATCGGCCTTGGCAGACGACGTTGCTGGCATTTCATCGTCTCTGCCATGACTAGTGGCAGCAGCTTCAGCACGAGGTGGAAGTGGATCTTGATCTTTCCCTAATTTTGGAACCTCAACATTTTTGTTCTCCATATTTTAATAGGCACAACTAAAAGGCACCTCAGGTAAACAATGGAGATGGATGGATACTAGTATACAATTATGGATGGACTGCCGAGTGCCGACACAGAGGTAGCTACAGCCGTGGACTATTGTACTGTACTGTGTCTGCTGCTAATATAGACTGGATGATAATGAGATGTAGTATGTATGTATAAAGAAGAAAGAAAAAAAACCACGGGTAGGTGGTATACAATTATGGATGGACTGCCGAGTGCCGACACAGAGGTAGCTACAGCCGTGGACTACCGTACTGTGTCTGCTGCTAATATAGACTGGTTGATAATGAGATGTAGTATGTATAAAGAAGAAAGAAAAAAAAAACCACGGGTAGGTGGTATACAATTATGGACGGACTGCCGAGTGCCGACACAGAGGTAGCTACAGCCGTGGACTACCGTACTGTACTGTTTCTGCTGCTAATATAGACTGGATGATAATGAGATGTAGTATGTATAAAGAAGAAAGAAAAAAAAACCACGGGTAGGTGGTATACAATTATGGACGGACTGCCGAGTGCCGACACAGAGGTAGCTACAGCCGTGGACTACCGTACTGTACTGTGTCTGCTGCTAATATAGACTGGATGATAATGAGATGTAGTATGTATAAAGAAGAAAGAAAAAAAAAACCACGGGTAGGTGGTATACAATTATGGACGGACTGCCGAGTGCCGACACAGAGGTAGCTACAGCCGTGGACTACTGTACTGTACTGTGTCTGCTGCTAATATAGACTGGATGATAATGAGATGTAGTATGTATAAAGAAGAAAGAAAAAAAAACCACGGGTAGGTGGTATACAATTATGGATGGACTGCCGAGTGCCGACACAGAGGTAGCTACAGCCGTGGACTACCGTACTGTGTCTGCTGCTAATATAGACTGGTTGATAATGAGATGTAGTATGTATAAAGAAGAAAGAAAAAAAAACCACGGGTAGGTGGTATACAATTATGGACGGACTGCCGAGTGCCGACACAGAGGTAGCTACAGCCGTGGACTACCGTACTGTACTGTGTCTGCTGCTAATATAGACTGGATGATAATGAGATGTAGTATGTATAAAGAAGAAAGAAAAAAAAAACCACGGGTAGGTGGTATACAATTATGGACGGACTGCCGAGTGCCGACACAGAGGTAGCTACAGCCGTGGACTACCGTACTGTGTCTGCTGCTAATATAGACTGGTTGATAATGAGATGTAGTATGTATAAAGAAGAAAGAAAAAAAAAACACGGGTAGGTGGTATACAATTATGGACGGACTGCCGAGTGCCGACACAGAGGTAGCTACAGCCGTGGACTACCGTACTGTACTGTGTCTGCTGCTAATATAGACTGGATGATAATGAGATGTAGTATGTATAAAGAAGAAAGAAAAAAAAAACCACGGGTAGGTGGTATACAATTATGGATGGACTGCCGAGTGCCGACACAGAGGTAGCTACAGCCGTGAACTACCGTACTGTGTCTGCTGCGACTGGATGATAAATAATGATATAAAAAATATATATATATCACTACTGCAGCCGGACAGGTATATATTATATAATGACGGACCTGCTGGACACTGTCTGTCAGCAGAATGAGTTTTTTATTTTATAGAATAAAAAAACACCACACAAGTCACACGACGTGTGTTTAACTTTTACAGGCAGACATTCACAATACAATATAGTATACTATATACTGGTGGTCAGGTCACTGGTCAGTCACACTGGCAGTGGCACTCCTGCAGAAAAAAAGTGTGCACTGTTTAATTTTTTAATATGTACTCCTGGCTCCTGCTATAACCTAACTGCTCCCCAGTCTCCCCCACAATTAAGCTGTGTGAGCACAGTCAGATATTATACATAGATGATGCAGCAGCACACTGGGCTGAGCACAGATATGGTATGTGACTGAGTCACTGTGTATCGTTTTTTCAGGCAGAGAACGGATTATATTAAATAATATAAAACTGCACTGGTGGTCACTGGTCAGTCACTAGTATAACTAACTAATACTATCAGCAAAATTCTGCACTCTCTGTCTGAGTACTCCTCCTAAGCTCCAGTAAATGAAGTGTCACTGTCTCACTCTCACTCTCCTATCTATTTCTTCTCTAAACGGAGAGGACGCCAGCCACGTCCTCTCACTATCAATCTCAATGCACGTGTAAAATGGCGGCGACGCGTGGCTCCTTATATAGAATCCGAGTCTCGCGATAGAATCCGAGCCTCGCGAGAATCCGACAGCGTCATGATGACGTTTGGGCGCGCTCGGGTTAACCGAGCAAGGCGGGAAGATCCGAGTCGCTCAGATCCGTGTAAAAAAAGCTGAAGTTCGGGCGGGTTCGGATTCCGAGGAACCGAACCCGCTCATCTCTACTTTTTACACAGTCTGGGGACAGACGCGTCAACAATGTGCGGGTTTTCCCATTTTTTCCTTTACTCCTCAGGAAAGGGAAAAGCAACCAGAACCTTTCTAGGGATCTGAAATCTTTTCTCCGGATTTTCCCAGGATTTCTCAAATATAGCGTTTAATTCCTTAGATGCAGGGAAGGTTAGCAAGGTTTTCTTATTGTCAGTGAAGAAAGCTTCCTCATCCTGCTCAGGTGTTGTATCTGCAATATTCAACACATCTCTAATGGCCTCAATCATCAACTGCACCCCTTTTGCAAGAGATGCCGCACCCCGCAGTACGACCCCATCACCGTCTGCCATGTCAGAATCGGTATCCGCATCATCCTGCATAATCTACGCAAGAGCACGTTTATGAGAGTGTATGCTAGGGGGCCCTGAGGTAACAGAACCACACCAAACTGCCATAGAGGTGTGTAAAACCTGAGTTGCAGTTTAATTTTGTGCAACCCTAGTAGAAATCTGAGAAATCATACTTTTGATTAGAGATGTGCACCGGACATTTTTCGGGTTTTGTGTTTTGGTTTTGGATTCGGTTCCGCGGCCGTGTTTTGGATTCGGACGCGTTTTGGCAAAACCTCCCTGAAATTTTTTTGTCGGATTCGGGTGTGTTTTGGATTCGAGTGTTTTTTTTCAAAAACCCCTCAAAAACAGCTTAAATCATAGAACTTGGGGGTCATTTTGATCCCATAGTATTATTAACCTCGATAACCATAATTTCCAGTCATTTGCAGTCTATTCTGAACACCTCACACCTCACAATATTATTTTTAGTCCTAAAATTTGCACCGAGGTCGCTGGATGACTAAGCTAAGCGACCCAAGTGGCCGGCACAAACAACTGGTCCATCTAGGAGTGGCACTGCAGTGTCAGACAGGATGGTACTTAAAAAAATTGGCCCCAAACATCACATGATGCAAGGATGAATTAAAGAAAAAAGAGGTGCAAGATGGAATTGTCCTTGGGCCCTCCCACCCACCCTTATGTTGTATAAACAGGACATGCACACTTTAACAAACCCATCATTTCAGCGACAGGGTCTGCCACACGATTGTGACTGAAATGACTGGTTGGTTTGGGCTCCCACCAAAAAAGAAGCAATCAATCTTTCCTTGCACAAACTGGCTCTACAGAGGCAAAATGTCCACCTCCTCCTCATCCTCCAATTCCTCACCCCTTTCACTGTGTACATCCCCCTCCTCACAGATTATTAATTCGTCCCCACTGGAATCCACCATCTCAGGTCCCTGTGTACTTTCTGGAGGCAATTGCTGGTGAATGTCTCCACGGAGGAATTGATTATAATTCATTTTTATGAACATCATCTTCTCCACATTTTCTGGAAGTAACCTCGTACGCCGATTGCTGACAAGGTGAGCGGCTGCACTAAACACTCTTTCGGAGTACACACTGGAGGGTGGGCAACTTAGGTAAAATAAAGCCAGTTTGTGCAAGGACCTCCAAATTGCCTCTTTTGACTGCCAGTATACATACGGACTGTCTGACGTGCCTACTTGGATGCGGTCACTCATATAATCCTCCACCATTCTTTCAATGGTGACAGAATCATATGCAGTGACAGTAGACGACATGTCAGTAATCGTTGGCAGGTCCTTCAATCCGGACCAGATGTCAGCACTCGCTCCAGACTGCCCTGCATCACCGCCAGCGGGTGGGCTTGGGATTCTTAGCTTTTTCTCACAGCCCCAGTTGTGGGAGTGTCACACACCAGAGGCTTACCCCTGCGTGTCTGCTAGTCGGTGTTGCGGCCTCTGCCTTCGGTGGGTCACGGGCTCCGGCGTCTGGTTGGCGTTGCTACCGCCGGTTCTCCGGGGCATGGGTGCCGCCATGACAACCGGCATCACGTGGACGGGGGGCAGGTGACGTCATCAGACTGCTCCGCCAATCCAGCGCTGGCGGGAGATTCAAAGTCAGACGCCGGACAGAGCTTCAGTGCCTGAGTATCGTCTTTCCCTGACGTAGATGCCAGTGCTCTTGTTCCCGGCAAGGATCCCTGCAGTCGTACTGCAGTGTACCCGGCATTTCCAGCGGCCAGTTCACTGCTCCAGCTTCAGTGTATTCAGCGGCTGGTAATCTCTCTACCTTCCAGTAATCCATGCTCCTAGTAATCAGCATCTCAAGTCTCCGTTCACAAATTCTACAAATCCACAGCGTCAGAAACCCCTGCACTTCAATTCCTCACATCATCAGCGTCTCAGTCTCCATTCACAAGTTCTACAAACCCACAGCGTCAGAAACCCCTGCACTTCAATTCCTCACATCATCAGTGTCTCAGTCTCCGTTCACAAGTTCTGCAAATCCACAGCGTCAGAAACCTCTGCACTTCAATTCCTCACATCATCAGCGTCTCAGTTTCAATTCTCAAGTTCTACAATACAACAGCGTCTCAGTCTCCGTTCACAAGGTCTACAGATCAACAGCGTCTAAAACCCCTGCACTTCAATTCCTCACATCATCAGCGTCTCAGTCTCCATTCACAAGTTCTACAAGTCCACAGCGTCTAAAACCCCTGCACTTCAGTTTCTCGCATCATTAGCGTCTCTGTCACCATTTACAAGTTCTTCAACCATCTGTGCTAATTATCATCATTCATAAGTTCCACAAGTTATCAGTGACTTTTAAACATCACCCACAGTTTCTTCAATTACCGGCATTCCCCATACTGCTCACTTAACCCTTCAGTGGGTCTGGACATTCCCTTCAGTTATTCCTTTGCATTTGACTTTAAGTTGTTTTCCTTTGCAATAAAGCTCTTTCATATTTCAACAAACTCCACTGTCAGCGTCCTGTATGAGGAGATCCTATATCAAGCCCTCCCTTTTCCAGCTCAGTTGTGGTTCCTCTTCCCAACCATCGGAAGAATCCCAGAGTTCACAACACCCTCAGTCTAGGCCAGTGACAGTATACTCAGGCCCCATGGACCCGGGGAATCGGAACCCAGAGGCAAGCACTATGCAGGACCTAGTTTCCCGAGTACAGAGTCAGGAAGCAGCACAGAATCAGTTGATGCATTATCTACAGGAGTTATCTGGTCGGCTGGATCAAATTCAGACTTCGCTGGCTTCAGTGGTTCCAGCTCCAGTTCCAGTATCCGCTCCAGTGGTTGTCTCTGGCAATGTTTCCTCCTTGTCTGGAACCAGGTCACGCCTTCAGCTTCCCACTCCTCCTCGTTATAACGGGAATCCAAAGAATTGCCGTGGATTCCTCAATCAGTGTGAGGTACATTTCGAACTCCTCTAACACAACTTCCCTACTGATCGGTCTAAAGTGGCATACATTATCTCATTACTTGAAGGTTCAGCGTTGGAGTGGGTGTCACCGTTGTGGGAGCGTTCTGATCCGTTAGTTTCCAGTTATACCAACTTCTTGGCCTCATTCCGAAGCATCTTTGATGAGTCTGGTAGGACAACTGCTGCCTCAGCTGACTTGCTCCGAGTTCGACAAGGCTCTCGTACTGTGGGACAGTATGTAATTCACTTTCAAACTATAGCTTCTGAACTGAGCTGGAATAATTATGCCCTTCGGGCTGCTTTTTGGAACGGGCTCTCGGATCGTTTATAAGACGAATTGATTACTAGAGATTTGCCAGATTCCTTGGAACAGTTGATCTCACTCTGTGTGAAGGTGGATCTTCGTATGCAGGAACGAGCTGGTGAACGTAGTCGGTCTGACCGGTCGAGGCTCCGATCTCTTCCTTCTAAGCAGACAGTCAATTCCGGTCCAGACGAACCCATGCAGATTAATCGGTACTGGCTGTCTCCAGAAGAGCGTCAGCGTCGGCGTGAGGGTAGACTTTGCCTCTACTTTGGAGCCGCGGATCATTTCCTCAAGTTTTGCAAGTCTCGCCCGGGAAACGGGCAGTCCTAGCTAGTTCCGGAGAAGTCAAGCTAGGGGCTGTTTCTCAATCTTCTCCGGCAGTGGACTGTCTACTTTCAGTGTCTTTGTTTTCTGAGTCAGAAGTCAAAACCGTTAAGGCTCTGTTGGACTCAGGAGCTGTGGGGAATTTTATTTCCCTTTCCTGTGCCCAGAGTTTGGGCTTGGTGTTACAGTCGGTCGAACGACCTATTACGATAACTGCTATTAATGGTATCCAAATTCCTAATGCTTTGATTACAAGTCATACTATGCCAATTAAGCTGCAAGTGGGAGCTTTGCACCAAGAACATCTGGAGTTCCTTGTGATTCAGGAGATGTCTTACGATCTCGTCCTTGGTCTTCCCTGGCTCAAGCTTCACAATCCTCATGTCGACTGGAGGTCGACACAGATAATTTCTTGGAGTCCTTTCTGTCACTCGAATTGTCTTACTCCTGTTTTCCCACTTCGTGCATTGGCTAAGTCAGATGTAGAGTCTATTCCAGAGGCTTATCGGGAGTTTACATATGTCTTCTCGGAGCAGGCGGCCGACAAATTACCTCCGCATAGACCATGGGATTGTCCTATCAAGCTTATTCCGGGAAAAATGCCACCTCGAGGCCGTACCTATCCTTTGTCAGTTCCCGAGACTCAAGCCATGTCAGAATATATCAAGTCTAATCTGCAAAAGGGATTCATCCGTCCCTCCACTTCCCCAGCGGGAGCAGGCTTCTTCTTTGTGAAGAAAAAAGATGGAGGCCTGAGGCCATGTATCGATTATCGTGGTCTAAATGAAGTCACCATTAAGAACAAATATCCTCTGCCGCTCATCACAGAGCTTTTCGATAGAGTTCGTGGAGCTCGAGTCTTTACTAAGCTCGATTTAAGGGGAGCATATAACCTAATTCGTATCCGACAAGGGGACGAATGGAAGACGGCCTTCAATACTAGGGACGGGCATTATGAGTACCTGGTAATGCCGTTTGGCCTCAGCAACGCCCCCGCCGTCTTCCAGGGATTCATTAATTAAGTTTTCCGGGACATGTTGTACCTAAATGTGGTTGTATATTTGGACGACATCCTGATATTTTCGAAGAATCTCTCTGAGCACAGAATTCAAGTTAAGGAAGTACTCCTTCGGTTGCGAGAGAACCATCTTTATGGCAAAATTTCCTAGTGCACCTTTGAGGTCCCATCTATTCCATTTCTGGGATACATTATTTCAGGAACAGAGTTGCGTATGGATCCGGAGAAACTTTCTGCCATTTGGGACTGGACTCAGCCTCTTTCCCTGAAAGCAGTACAACGATTTCTAGGATTCGCAAATTACTACCGGAAATTTATAAGGGGTTTCTCTACTATTGTGGCGCCTATTACTGCCCTAACCAAGAAAGGGGCTGACCCACGCCTTTGGTCCTCTGAAGCAGTAGCAGCGTTCGCGCAGTTGAAGGCAGCCTTTATGATCGCTCCGGTACTTCAGCAGCCAGATTTCCTAAAACCATTCTTTCTGGAGGTTGATGCTTCTACGGTAGGCATAGGTGCCATACTTTCGCAGTACGCTCCAGATGGGAAGTTACATCCGTGTGGTGTCCATTCTCGCAAGTTCTCCCCTGCTGAATTAAATTACACCATTGGAGACAAAGAGCTGCTGGCAATTAAATCTGCCTTAGAAGAATGGAGATATCTTTTGGAGGGTGCTAAACATTTAATTACGATTTTTACGGATCACAAGAATTTACTGTATCTCAAGATGGCCCAGTGCTTGAATCCCCATCAAGAAAGATGGGCGCTCTTCTTTGCTCGATTTTCGTTTATCATTAAGTACCAGGCTGGAACTCTTAACACCAAGGCGGATGCCCTATCCCATTCCGTAATAGCTACGGATGAGGAGAATACCGGTGAAAAGGCATTGATCCTTAGTCCCGTCTCTATCTCTGCGGCTCCCACTGCGTTGGGTCCTCCTCCTGGAAGAATGTCTGTGCCAGTTAAATTTCGACCAAGATTGTTGCAGTGGGCTCACATTTCCAAGTTTTCTGGCCATCCGGGAGTTCAAAAGATGTGGGAGTTTCTGCGAAGATCTTACTGGTGGGACACTATGAAGATGGACGTCCAAGAGTATGTCAACTCGTGTCCTCAATGTGCTCAGCACAAAAGTCTACGTCTGCCTCCTGCGGAACTGTTGCACCCACTGTCCATTCTTAAGAGGCCTTGGACACATATCTCTATGGACTTTGTTACTGAACTACCTCTCTCTAAGGGTCATAACACCGTCTGGGTGATTATCGACCGATTCTCTAAGATGGCACATTTTGTTCCGTTGACCGGATTACCACCAGCTTCTAAGTTGGCTTTGTTATTCATTCGGGAACACTTCCGCCTGCACGGGTTACCTCTGGAAATAGTCTCGGATCGAGGGGTACAGTTTACGGCAAGATTCTGGAGAGCCCTCTGCTCAGCTCTACAAATTAAACTCAAGTTTTCATCTGCTTATCATCCACAGACCAATGGGCAAACTGAATGCGTCAATCAAGATTTAGAGACTTTTCTCCGTGTTTACCTCTCTCCCTCAAAGGATATTTGGGTGGAGTTGTTGCCTTGGGCCGAGTTCGCCCATAACCATCTATATCACTCCTCGACTGGTGAGTCTCCATTTTTTATTAATTACGGATTTCAACCCCAAGTTCCGGAATTACTCATTTGTCCTCCAGAAGAAGTTCCTGCTGCAGCCTCTACCCTCCGACATTTCAGTCAAATCTGGAGTCGAGTTCATGCCAATCTCAAGAGGGTTTCCGGTCGTTATAAGTTCTTTGCGGATAGGAAGCGACAAGCAGCTCCTCAATACAAGGTTGGTGACAGGGTATGGCTCTCTACCCGCAATCTCCGTTTAAAGGTGCCCACTATGAAGTTCGCTCCAAGGTTCATCGGTCCTTATCCCGTGTTACAAGTCTTGAATCCGGTTGCCTGCAAATTGGGGTTGACTTCCCATCTCCGGATGCCAAATGCCTTCCATGTCTCTCTTCTTCGCCCTCTTGTTTTGAACTGGTTTCATTCCAAGACCCCAAGGTCAACCTCTGCAGAGGCTGAAGAGGGTACGGACTTCGAGATCAAAGCTATTCTTGATTCCCGCTATCTTCACAAGAATCTACAGTATTTGGTGGAATGGAAAGGTTTTGGCCCCGTGGAAAGGAGCTGGGTCAAAGCTACTGAAGTTTCAGCTCCCCGACTGGTGTGGATGTTCCATTCCAGACATCCAACAAAACCTGGAAAGTGTCCAGGGGCCACTCCTGGAGGAGGGGGTACTGTCACACACCAGAGGCAGCGTTCGCCGCGCTTACCCCTGCGTGTCTGCTGGTCGGTGTTGCGGCCTCTGCCTTCGGTGGGTCACGGGCTCCGGCGTCTGGTTGGCGCGGCTACCGGCGGTTCTCCGGGGCATGGGAGCCGCCATGACACCCGGCATCACGCAGGTGACGTCATCAGACTGCTCCGCCAATCCAGCGCTGGCGGGAGATTCAAAGTCAGACGCCGGACAGAGCTTCAGTGCCTGAGTATCGTCTTTCCCTGACGTAGATGCTAGTACTCTCGTTCCCGGCGAGGATCCCTGCAGTCGTACTCCAGTGTCCCCGGTATTTCCAGCTGCCAGTTCACTGCTCCAGCTTCAGTGTATTCAGCGGCTGGTAATCTCTCTACCTTCCAGTCATCCGTGCTCCTAGTAATCAGCATCTCAAGTCTCCGTTCACAAGTTCTACAAATCCACAGCGTCAGAAACCCCTGCACTTCAATTCCTCACATCATCAGCGTCTCAGTCTCCGTTCACAAGTTCTACAAACCCACAGCGTCAGAAACCCCTGCACTTCAATTCCTCACATCATCAGTGTCTCAGTCTCCGTTCACAAGTTCTGCAAATCCACAGCGTCAGAAACCTCTGCACTTCAATTCCTCACATCATCAGCGTCTCAGTCTCCGTTCACAAGTTCTGCAAATCCACAGCGTCAGAAACCCCTGCACTTCAAATCCTCACATCATCAGCGTCTCAGTTTCCGTTCTCAAGTTCTACAATTCAACAGCGTCTCAGTCTCCATTCACAAGTTCTACAAGTCCACAGCGTCTAAAACCCCTGCACTTCAGTTTCTCGCATCATTAGCATCTCTGTCACCATTTACAAGTTCTTCAACCATCTGTGCTAATTATCATCATTCATAAGTTCCACAAGTTATCAGTGACTTTTAAACATCACCCACAGTTTCTTCAATTACCGGCATTCCCCATACTGCTCACTTAACCCTTCAGTGGGTCTGGACATTCCCTTCAGTTATTCCTTTGCATTTGACTTTAAGTTGTTTTCCTTTGCAATAAAGCTCTTTCATATTTCAACAAACTCCACTGTCAGCGTCCTGTATGAGGAGATCCTATATCAAGCCCTCCCTTTTCCAGCTCAATTGTGGTTCCTCTTCCCAACCATCGGAAGAATCCCCGAGTTCACAACACCCTCAGTCTAGGCCAGTGACAGGGAGAAT
Source organism: Pseudophryne corroboree (assembly GCF_028390025.1). Lineage (NCBI taxonomy): Eukaryota > Metazoa > Chordata > Amphibia > Anura > Myobatrachidae > Pseudophryne > Pseudophryne corroboree. The sequence continues at coordinate 893,145,158 of NC_086445.1, read as the reverse complement.
GTGAAGGAGGAGCTGTTGACGGGTCACGTTCCGCTTGACTTGACAAGTGTCTCACCAGCAGGTCTTTGCACCTCTGCAGACTTGTGTCTGCCGGAAAGAGAGATACAACGTAGGCTTTAAACCTAGGATTGAGCATGGTGGCCAAAATGTAGTGCTCTGATTTCAACAGATTGACCACCCGTGAATCCTGGTTAAGCGAATGAAGGGCTCCATCCACAAGTCCCACATGCCTAGCGGAATCGCTCCATTTTAGCTCTTCCTTCAATCTCTCCAGCTTCTTATGCAAAAGCCTGATGAGGGGAATGACGTGATTCAGGCTGGCAGTGTCTGAACTTAATTAACGTGTGGCAAGTTCAAAGGGTTGCAGAACCTTGCACAACGTTGAAATCATTCTCCACTGCGCTTGAGTCAGGTGCATTCCCCCTCCATTGCCTATATCGTAGGCAGATGTATAGGCTTGAATGGCCTTTTGCTGCTCCTCCATCCTCTGAAGCATATAGAGGGTTGAATTCCACCTCATTACCACCTCTTGCTTCAGATGATGGCGGGGCAGGTTCAGGAGTGTTTGCTGGTGCTCCAGTCTTCGGCATGCGGTGGCTGAATGCCGAAAGTGGCCCACAATTCTTCGGGCCACCGACAGCATCTCTTGCACGCCCCTGTCGTTTTTAAAAAAATTCTGCACCACCAAATTCAATGTATGTGCAAAACATGGGACATGCTGGAATTTGCCCACATGTAATGCACGCACAATATTGGTGGCGTTGTCCGATGTCACAAATCCCCAGGAGAGTCCAATTGGGGTAAGCCATTCTGTGATGATGTTCCTCAGTTTCTGTAAGAGGTTGTCAGCTGTGTGCCTCTTATGGAAAGCGGTGATACAAAGCGTAGCTCGCCTAGGAATGAGTTGGCGTTTGCGAGATGCTGCTACTGGTGCCGCCGATGCTGTTCTTGCTGCGGGAGGCAATACATCTACCCAGTGGGCTGTCACAGTCATATAGTCCTGAGTATGCCCTTCTCAACTTGTCCACATGTCCGTGGTTAAGTGGACATTGGGTACAACTGCATATTTTAGGACACTAGTGACTCTTTTTCTGACGTCTGTGTACATTCTCGGTATCGCCTGCCTAGAGAAATGGAAACCAGATGGTATTTGGTACACACGTTAAACACCACCGCAGCTGCCAAGACCTTAGTTATCCGCTTTGCAGCAGGATGACTGCTGTGATATTTCATCTTCCTTGAAAAGCACTGTTGGACAGTCAATTGCTTACTGGAAGTAGTACAAGTGGTCTTCCGACTTCCCCTCTGGGATGACGATCGACTCCCAGCAGCAACAACAGCAGCACCAGCATCAGTAGGCATTACACTCAAGTATGCATCGGAGGAATCCCAGTCAGGAGAGGACTCGTCAGACTTGCCAATGACATGGCCTGCAGGACTATTGGCTTTCCTGTCTAAGGAGGAAATTGACACTGAGGGAGTTGGTGGTGTGGTTTGCAGGAGCTTGGTTACAAGAGGAAGGGATTTAGTTGTGGACTGCTTCTGCTGTCACCCAAAGTTTTTGAACTTGTCAATGACTTCTGATGAATGCGCTCCAGGTGACGTATAAGGGAGTATGTTCCTAGGTGGTTAACATCCTTACTCCTACTTATTACAGCTTGACAAAGGCAACACACTGCTTAACACCTGTTGTCCGCATTTCTGATAAAATAATTCCACACCGAAGAGGTGATTTTTTTGCAATTTGACCAGGCATGTCAATGGCCATATTCATCCCACGGACAACAGGTGTCTCCCTGGGTGCCTGATTTAAACAAAATACCTCACCATCAGAATCCTCCTTGTCAATTTCCTCCTCAGCGCCAGCAATACCCATATCCTCATCCTGGTGTACTTCAATAGTGACATCTTTAATTTGACTATCAGGAACAGGACTGCGGGTGCTCCTTCCAGCACTTGCAGGGGGCGTGCAAATGGTGGAAGGCGCCACCTCTTCCCGTCCAGTGTTGGGAAGGTCAGGCATCGCAACCGACACAATTGGACTCTCCTTGGGGATTTGTGATTTAGAAGAATGTACAGTTCTTTGCTGTGCTTTTGCCAGCTTAAGTCTTTCCATTTTTCTAGTGGGAGGATGAGTGCTTCCATCCTCATGTGAAGCTGAACCACTAGCCATGAACATAGGCCAGGGCCTCAGCCGTTCCTTGCCACTCCGTGTCGTAAATGGCATATTGGCAAGTTTACGCTTCTCATCAGACGCTTTTAATTTAGATTTTTGGGTCATTTTACTGAACTTTTGTTTTTTGGATTTTACATGCTCTCTACTATAACATTGGGCATCGGCCTTGGCAGACGACGTTGATGGTATTTCATCATCTCGGCCATGACTAGTGGCAGCAGCTTCAGCACGAGGTGGAAGTGGATCTTGATCTTTCCCTATTTTACCCTCCACATTTTTGTTCTCCATTTTTTAATGTGTGGAATTATATGCCAGTTATATATCAATAGCAATGGCCTACTGTACTGTACTATATATGTGTACTGTTGGTCACCAAAATGCTGCACTGTAATACTAGAAGCTATAGAAAAGTATATATATTATTGTATATATCAGTACAGAGCGGTGTAACTGTGACCCATGTGTCCTGACAAGCAGTATAGAAGCTATAGAATAGTATATATATTATTACTGTATATATATATCAGTACAGAGCGGTGTAACTGTGAAACATGTGTCCTGACAAGCAGTATAGCAGCTATAGAATAGTATATATATTATTACTGTATATATATATCAGTACAGAGCAGTGTAACTGTGAAACATGTGTCCTGACAAGCAGTATAGAAGCTAGTGATGTGCACCGGACATTTTTCGGGTTTTGTGTTTTGGTTTTGGATTCGGTTCCGCGGCCGTGTTTTTGATTTGGACGCGTTTTGGCAAAACCTCCCTGAAAATTTTTTGTCGGATTCGGGTGTGTTTTGGATTCAGGTGTTTTTTTACAAAAAACCCTCAAAAACAGCTTAAATCATAGAATTTGGGGGTCATTTGGATCCCATAGTATTATTAAACTCAATAACCATAATTTCCACTCATTTCCAGTCTATTCTGAACACCTCACAATATTATTTTTAGTCCTAAAATTTGCACCGAGGTCGCTGGATGACTAAGCTAAGCGACCCAAGTGGCCGACACAAACACCTGGCCCATCTAGGAGTGGCACTGCAGTGTCAGACAGGATGGCACTTCAAAAAATAGTCCCCAGACAGCACATGATGCAAAGATAAAAAGAGGTGCACCAAGGTCGCTGTGTGACTAAGCTAAGCGACCCAAGTGGCCGACACAAACACCTGGCCCATCTAGGAGTGGCACTGCAGTGTCAGGCAGGATGGCACTTCAAAAAAATAGTCCCCAAACAGTACATGATGCATAGAAAAAAAGAGGCGCAATGAGGTAGCTGTGTGACTAAGCTAAGCGATCCAAGTGGCCGACACAAACATCTGGCCCATCTAGGAGTGGCACTGCAGTGTCAGACAGGATGGCAGATTTAAAAAATAGTCCCCAAAGAGCACATGATGCAAAGAAAAAAAGAGGCGCAATGAGGTAGCTGTGTGACTAAGCTAAGCGACCCAAGTGGCCGACACAAACACCTGGCCCATCTAGGAGTGGCACTGCAGTTTTCTAGCGAGAGGATGAGTGCTTCCATCCTCATGTGAATCTGAACCACTAACCATGAACATAGGCCAGAGCCTCAGCCGTTCCTTGCCACTTCGTGTCGTAAATGGCATATTGGCAAGTTTACGCTTCTCCTCAGACGCTTTTAATTTTGATTTTTGGGTAATTTTACTGAACTTTTGTTTTTTGGATTTTACATGCTCTCTACTATGACATTGGGCATCGGCCTTGGCAGACGACGTTGATGGCATTTCAACGTCTCGGTCATGACTAGTGGCAGCAGCTTCAGCACGAGGTGCAAGTGGATCTTGATCTTTCCCTATTTTACCTTCCACATTTTTGTTCTCCATTTTTTAATGTGTGTAATTATATGCCAGTAATATATCAATAGTAATGGCCTACTGTACCGTACTGCTATATATCATATACTGGTGGTCAGCAAAATTATGCACTGTCCTCCTACTTTATATACTGCGCAAAACTTAAATGCACCACAGGTATGGATGGATAGTATACTTGACGACACAGAGGTATGTGGAGCAGTGGACTACTGTACCGTACTGCTATATATTATATACTGGTGGTCAGCAAAATTATGCACTGTCCTCCTAGTATATATACTGCGCACAACAACTAAAATGCACCACAGGTATGGATGGATAGTATACTTGACGACACAGAGGTAGGTAGAGCAGTGGATTACTGTACCATACTGCTATATATTATATACTGCTGGTCAGCAAAATGATGCACTGTCCTCCTACTATATATACTGCGCAAAACTTAAATTCACCACAGGTATGGATGGATAGTATACTTGACGACACAGAGGTAGGTAGAGCAGTGGACTACTGTACCGTACTGATATATATTATATACTGGTGGTCAGCGAAATTATGCTCTGTCCCCCTACTATATATACTGTGCACAACAACTAAAATGCACAACAGGTATGGATGGAAAGTATACTTGACGACACAGAGGTAGGTAGAGCAGTGGACTACTGTACCGTACTGATATAATACTGGTGGTCACTGGTCAGCAAAATTCTGCACTGTCCTCCTACTATATAATACTGGTGGTCCCCAGTCCCCACAATAAAGCACACTGAGCACAGATATTTGCAGCACACTGAGCACAGATATGGAGCGTTTTTCAGGCAGAGAGCGTAGATATTTTCAGCACACTGAGCACAGATATTTGCAAGCACACAGCACAGATATTTGCAGCACACTGAGCACAGATATTTGCAGCACACTGAACCCAACTGAGAGAACGCTGCACACGTCCTCTCCCTATCATCTCCAATGCACGAGTAAAAATGGCGGCGACGCGCGGCTCCTTATATAGAATACGAATCTCGCGAGAATCCGACAGCGGGATCATGACGTTTGGGCACGCTCGGGTTAACCGAGCAAGGCGTGAAGATTCGAGTCCGCCTCGGAACCGTGTAAAATGGGTGAAGTTCGGGGGGGTTCGGATTCCGAGGAACCGAACCCGCTCCTTATATAGAATACGAATCTCGCGAGAATCCGACAGCGGGATCATGACGTTTGGGCACGCTCGAGTTAACCGAGCAAGGCGTGAAGATTCGAGTCCGCCTCGGAACCGTGTAAAATGGGTGAAGTTCGGGGGGGTTCGGATTCCGAGGAACCGAACCCGCTCATCACTAATAGAAGCTTTAGAATAGTATATATATTATTACTGTATATATATATATCAGTACAGAGCGGTGTAACTGTGAAACATGTGTCCTGACAAGCAGTATAGAAGCTATAGAATAGTATATATATTATTACTGTATATATATCAGTACAGAGCGATGTAACTGTGAAACATGTGTCCTGATAAGCAGTATAGAAGCTATAGAATAGTATATATATTATTACTGTATATATATATCAGTACAGAGCGGTGTAACTGTGAAACATGTGTCCTGACAAGCAGTATAGAAGCTATAGAATAGTATATATATTATTACTGTATATATATATCAGTACAGAGCGGTGTAACTGTGAAACATGTGTTCTGACAAGCAGTATAGAAGCTATAGATTAGTATATATATTACTGTATATATATATCAGTACAGAGCGGTGTAACTGTGAAACGTGTCCTGACAAGCAGTATAGAAGCTATAGAATAGTATATATATTACTGTATATATATATATATATATATATATATATCAGTACAGAGCGGTGTAACTGTGACACGTGTCCTGACAAGCAGTATAGAAGCTATAGAATAGTATATATTATTATACTGGTGGTCCCCAGTCCCCACAATGCAGCACACTGAGCACAGATATTTGCAGCACACTGAGCACAGATATGGAGCGTTTTCAGGCAGAGAACGTAGATATTTTCAGCACACTGAGCACAGATTATTTGCAGCACACTGAGCACAGATATTTTCAGCACACTGAGCACAGATTACGGAGCTTTTCAGGGGAGAGAACGCTACCACGTCCTCTCCGTTCAATCTCCAATGCACGAGTGAAAATGGCGGCGACGCGCGGCTCCTTATATAGAATACGAATTTTGCGAGAATCCGACAGCGGGATGATGACGTTCGGGCGCGTTCTGGTTAACCGAGCAAGGCGGTAAGATCCGAGGCTGCCTCGGAACCGTGTAAAATGGGTGAAGTTCGGAGGGGTTCGGATCTCAACTAACCGAACCCGCTCATCTCTACTTTTGATAGAGGCTAACCACTCAGGCTCCCTTGCAGGGACCTGCGCTAAAACAGTACAATCCTGATTACATGGAATGGGCTCATCCTGAGAGGAATTATTCTCTGCGGCATATGACACAGAGTCCCTGGACATAGTTTTATGGAGACAACAAACACTCCACACACACACAGGAAAGTTTCCCCCCTAAGAATGCCAAGAGAGACACAGAGATTGGAGCCAACCCACACACAGTGCTTCAGGATATAGGGAAACCCCTATCCAGCGCTTACTGTGCACCTTAATAGGTTACACAGTATAAATATACAGCCTCCCCCCCCCCCTTTCTACATCCCTCTGGCACCGTACAAGGCAGCTGGAGTTGACCTGGAGGGACAGCTCTCCCTGTCAGCGCTTCTGCAGGCAGGAAAATGGCGCTGAACGCTGCTGGATCCGCTCTGAAGAGAAGCTCCGCCCCCTTTCATGGCGCTGCTTCCCGCTCTTCCGAAGATTATACTGGCCTGAGGAATTGTGCTGGCAGCGATCCTGGGACCCTGACAGGGTTGCTTGACAGTGTAGGGTGTAGGCGCTGGCTCAGGGCACCCCTCACAGCGCCGCACCATGTACCGCTGAGCCCCGGAGCACAGTTAGTACTGCATTCCCTACCCTGTTGCTGCCATCTTCACACCGGCTCCCCCCTTGCCAGGGGGGGGGGGGGGGCGGTGACTAACTCGCCATTGATCTTCTGGCTCTGTAAGGGGGTGGCGGCATGCTGCTGGGGTGAGCGATCCCTTGTGGTGACGAATGTTCAATCCCCTCAGGAGTTCAGTGTCCTGTCAGCGGAGATAGTGGCTCAGACCCCGCAGGGCAGACACTACTCCCCCCCTTAGTCCCTCGAAGCAAGGAGGCTGTTGCCAGCATCCTCCCTGTGCCTAAACTCTAACAAAAATAATAAAACTAAAATAACTCCTATGGAGCTCCCCTAGCTGTGACCGGCTCTTACGGCCGCATTTTCTAAACTGAGTCTGGTAGGAGGGGCATAGAGGTAGGAGTCAGCCCACACTCTCAAACTCTTAAAGTGCTAGTGGCTCCTAGTGGACCCGTCTATACCCCATGGTACTAATGTGGACCCCAGCATCCTCTAGGACGTAAGAGAAAAAAATGAAATGCGTACAATATATTCTCTTCTTCATCGTCTCATCTTTATTATAATTATTTGATTCATTTACGGCAGATTTTTATATCCCATTGTTTCTGTGTAATCATTCCACTTTAATTTTCTGTGTGAAATGTCAACACAAATGACATCAATTATTAATATTCTTTAGAAAAGTTATGCTAGGAAGGTCCAAACTTTATTAAGCAGTACAGTCAGAAATAAACTATGCTATAATAACACCGACTGCAATAATATTACCATGATCAATTCATCTTTTGTTCTCAGTCTGTAATGGTATCTTTGGTGGTAATAATTTACAGATGTGATTGCTTTCATTATAGTGACAGTTTTTCGAGGATGAAAATTGCAGGAATTTCTTCTCATTTTACGTTTAGCTATTGCATTCGCTATGCTTATATTTGGCTCAGTCTTTTCCATCAAAAAAAAATATTGTCTCAATCAAGTATTGATTTGAAAGTTGGAATATAGTGACTTAAAAGACATTCTCCAAGGACAAAGTATAAAACATGTATGATTCTTTATTTTGCTGTTTATTTAAAAAAAAAATAACCATATTTATTTAAAAAGGCTTGATACAGTATGAAAAAATGAATGTTTGAAAATTTTCTTTACCCACTTCACTGGCTAATATTTTCCCCCAACATGTCCCCAGAATAGTTTTTTTTATTTTTTTATTATCAGATTATGGGCAGGATGTATAATGCATATTGCATGCGATACATATCGCCATTTATCACATGCATAGAAGCATTTAGTAACACTGTATGCATGAATAGTGGAGGCTGCTGTCTGTGGGCTGCAGCTCCTACAGAACCAAGCTTGGCATGGTGGGCTGGTTAACACATATAAACATACTGTACATTTAATGTTGTATGTAATATATACATACTTCCTAAGTCCCAACTTGTAAAGTTGGGAGGAGGGACACTGGCTGAAATGAGGGGCATGTCCTCACAGGTGGGGGTGTGGCTTTGTGGGAAATGACAAGGGCCATGCCCCCATTTTCACCGCTGTGGGTGGCATGCCGAGAGCTCTGTGAGCTGCTGGCATGCCTTCTGTCCCTTTCTGCCTGTTTGTCTATTCACCACTGATTCTGCAATGGGTGAGAGAAGATCTCCCAACTGCTCCCCCGACCACGTGACTCTGCAAGCCACGGGTGGGACAGCAGGACAGTCCCAGAAAAATGGGACTGTCCCGCCAATATCGGGACAGTTGGGAGGTATGTATATGTGCTGACTGCATTATCCCGGAGATCAGCAGCGCCAGTGTGTTTCAGTGAGCCACTGCACCCAGGACTCAGTATTGGGCTTCACTTTTCCTTTCGCTATAAGCCCACCACCAGAATCCTGGGGAACTAGCCAATGGGAGTCTGGGAACGGGCCTTTACAGGAAGGAAAAGTGAAGTCGAATGCTGAGTCCTGGGTGCAGCTGCAGCTGTGACACTCACAGCGCTGCCAATCCCTGGGTTAAGGCAGACTGCACATATTTTACATACATTACATGTATGTTTACATGTGTCAGCTGCCACCCATGCAATGTGTGGTTGGCACTGCAGCCTACGAGTAGCAGCTGCAGCTGTGAATAAATAACTGGATATAAAGACAAAGGACAGATCTTCTGATAAAAGCTAGCCTTTGAGTAGTGAGGACTTCCGGGTTTATGATTTGGGAGTCCTACTGCACATGGTTTTATTTAGAGGTGAGAGGGTCCGATTCTCTGAGAAGCGGACCCACCCGAACTTTGGAATCCGCGTCTGGCTCGGGACTTTCCACCTTACTCGGATCCCAAATTGAGGCCAAACATCATCATTCTGCTGTCGGATTCACACAGGTTTTGAATTCTATAAAGGTCCCCGATGATCAGTACTGTGATGTCTGGCGTGGGGCGGGTGCTCTGTCTGCTGTATCTGAAAGGGGTGCTCTGCTGTATCAGTACAGGCGGGGTGCTCTGTCTGCAGTATCTGAAAGGGGTGCTCTGTCTTCTGTATCTGAAAGGGGTGCTCTGCTGTATCAGTACAGGCGGGCTGCTCTGTCTGCAGTATCTGAAAGGGGTGCTCTGTCTGCAGTATCTGAAAGGGGTGCTCTGTCTTCTGTATCTGAAAGGGGTGCTCTGTCTGCAGTATCTGAAAGGGGTGCTCTGTCTGCAGTATCTGAAAGGGGTGCTCTGTCTTCTGTATCTGAAAGGGGTGCTCTGTCTGCTGTATCAGTACAGGCGGGCTGCTCTGTCTGCAGTATCTGAAAGGGGTGCTCTGTCTGCTGTATCAGTCCTAGGGTGCTCTGTCTTCTGTATCTGAAAGGGGTGCTCTGTTGTATCAGTCCAGGTGGAGTGCTCTGTCTGCTGTATCTGAAAGGGGTGATCTGTGTGTCCATCCAGGGACTCCACCCCAGAGTAAAGTTAAAATAATAAAACCTAAAAACAAAAAGCCTAAAAATATAATTATATAAAAAATGTTTTTGTTTGTGCTGTACCCTAGTGTACTATACAATTTTTATTTTCAGAAGTACTGTGACACTGCCGGTCAGAACGCAGATAATTATTATTTCATACTCATACACGTATTGTGCAACACTGTTGGTGAAGGTCAACTGCAGTGTTCGATTACTAATTCTGAATCACACATAGTGTGTGATGCTGTGGGTGAAGGTGGTACCACAGTAATATATTTTATTTCCTACTCATACACATATTTTGCGACACTGTTGGTGAAGGTCAACCACAGTTTTCGATTACTACTTCTGATGCACGCATGTATTGTGTGACGCTGTGGGTGAAGGTGGTACCACAGTAATATTTTATTTCCTAGTTACTCATACACGTATTGTGCAACACTGTTTGTGAAGGTCAATCGCAGTGTTCGATTACTACTTCTGACTCATACAAGTATTGTGCGAAATTATTGGTGAAATTAAACTGCAGTGTTTGATTACTATTTCATACTCATACACGTATTGTGCGACACTGTTGGTGAAATTAAACAGCAGTGTTTGATAATTATTTCGCACTCATACACAAATTTTTGCGACACTGTTAGTGAGATTAAACCACAGTGTTTGATTACCATTTCTGACTCTTGTATTGTGCGACACTGATGGTGGTACATTTATTGTAGAAATTGTGGTGTGTGCTGTACCCCACTTCATTCGTGTATGTGGATAGATATGGAGGATGAACAATTGAGAGGAGAGCAGGAAGCACATACTAGTGGTGCAGGTGCTGCCACTAGTAATAACAATACAAGTCTGTCAGCGTCATCTGCTAAGGCAGATGCCTAGGGGCATAGAGGCCTTAAGTCAGGGCTTGTAAAATCATTTAATTTTAAAGTGGTAAAGAAAAAAACAGCAGAGGCAGTAAGACAAACTGCAAACTGAAGCCTCTTTCACCTCCTTCCACCATTTCTTAACCATCTGCACATGTGGGGAGCAGTACAAGTAAATATGGAGATGATGAGGAGGACATAAAAGAAATTAAGGATCCGTGTGTGGAAGTGGAACTTGATGAGGGGGTTATGTGTGTACTACTACTATCTTACACTGAGGATGTTGATGATGTTGTTTGTGTAAGTCAGCCACCGGTGGCTGCAGTTGTTAACCGTGATAAAACAAAGCCATTGTGATGCCTGGGCATAAGACCAAAAGAGCCTCTTGGGTGTGGGATTATTTTTACCTTAATCCTGACAATGTTTGTGAAAGCTTCTGCTCCATTTGTGAGTCCAAAGTTAGTAGAGGTAGGAACATTTGCCATCTAGGCACTACCTCCATGTTACGTCATATGTGGCGAAGACATGAAATTTATTGTACAAGATTATAATGTAATTAACACCTCATCATCAACATCCTCAAAGTCATTACTTACCTGAGGTACAGTAGTCCTTCTAAAAAAATGTTTTGTGGGGGCCCAAACAAACCAATCATTTCAGCCATTTTGTGACAGTCCCTGTCACTGAAATTATTGGTTTGTTAAACTGTGCATGTCTTTTTTATATATACAATATAAGGGTGATTGGTAGGGCCCAAAGACAATTTCATCTTGCACCTCCTTTTTTTTGTATTATGTGATGTTTGGAGCATTGCTGACTGTGACAACAAACATTTGTATAGTTTATTAAACTGCCACCCTGTCTGCCACTGCAGTGCCATTCTGTTTCCTAGATGTGCCACGTTGGAAGTTTAAGTGCCACATGTTTGTGCCGCCAACTGTTGTCAGCTTAGTCATCCGCTACCTCGGTACAACCTTTTGGCCTAATCTGTATGAAAACAATATTGTGAGCGGTGAGGTGGTCAAAATTAGTGATGTGCACCGGAAATTTTTCGGGTTTTGTGTTTTGGTTTTGGATTCGGACGCGTTTTGGCAAAACCTCCCTGAAAAATTTTTGTCGGATTCGGGTGTGTTTTGCAAAAACCCCTCAAAAACAGCTTAAATCATAGAATTTGGGGGTCATTTTGATCCCATAGTATTAATAAACTCAATAACCATAATTTACACTCATTTTCAGTCTATTCTGAACACCTCACACCTCACAATATTATTTTTACTCCTAAAATTTGCACCGAGGTCGCTGGATGGCTAAGCTAAGCGACACAAGTGGCCGACACAAACACCTGGCCCATCTAGGAGTGGCACTGCAGTGTCAGGCAGGATGGCACTTCAAAAAAATAGTCCCCATACAGCACATGATGCAAAGAAAAAAAGAGGCGCACCAAGGTCGCTGTGTGACTAAGCTAAGCAACACAAGTGGCCGACACAAACACCTGGCCCATCTAGGAGTGGCACTGCAGTTTTCTAGCGAGAGGATGAGTGCTTCCATCCTCATGTGAATCTGAACCACTAGCCATGAACATAGGCCAGGGCCTCAGCCGTTCCTTGCCACTCCGTGCCGTAAATGGCATATTGGCAAGTTTACGCTTCTCATCAGACGCTTTCAATTTTGATTTTTGGGTCATTTTACTGAACTTTTGTTTTTTGGATTTTACATGCTCTCTACTATGACATTGGGCTTTGGCCTTGGCAGACGACGTTGATGGCATTTCATCGTCTCGGCCATGACTAGTGGCAGCAGCTTCAGCACGAGGTGGAAGTGGATCTTGATCTTTCCCTAATTTAACCTCCACATTTTTGTTCTCCATTTTTTAATGTGTGGAATTATATGCCAGTATCAATAGCAATGGCCTACTACTATATATACTGCGCACAACTGAAATGCACCACAGGTATGGATGGATAGTATACTTGACGACACAGAGGTAGGTAGAGCAGTGGCCTTCCGTACCGTACTGCTATATATACTGGTGGTCACTGTCAGCAAACTGCAAAACTAAAATGCACCACAGGTATAGGATCTAGATGGATAGTATACTTGACGACACAGAGGTAGGTAGAGCAGTGGCCTTCCGTACCGTACTGCTATATATACTGGTGGTCACTGTCAGCAAACTGCAAAACTAAAATGCACCACAGGTATAGAATCTAGATGGATAGTATTCTTGACGACACAGAGGTAAGTAGAGCAGTGGCCTTCCGTACCGTACTGCTATATATACTGGTGGTCACTGTCAGCAAAACTCTGCACTGTACTCCTCCTATATAATACTGCTGGTCCCCAGTCCCCACAATAAAGCAGTGTGAGCACAGATATATGCAGCACACTGAGCACAGATATGGAGTGTTTTTCAGGCAGACAACGTATACTGGTGGTCACTGTCAGCAAAACTCTGCACTGTACTCCTCCTATATAATACTGCTGGTCCCCAGTCCCCACAATAAAGCAGTGTGAGCACAGATATATGCAGCACACTGAGCACAGATATGGAGTGTTTTTCAGGCAGACAACGTATAATACTGGTGGTCACTGTCAGCAAAACTCTGCACTGTACTCCTCCTATATAATACTGCTGGTCCCCAGTCCCCACAATAAAGCAGTGTGAGCACAGATATATGCAGCACACTGAGCACAGATATGGAGTGTTTTTCAGGCAGACAACGTATAATACTGGTGGTCACTGTCAGCAAAACTCTGCACTGTACTCCTCCTATATAATACAGCTTCTCCCCAGTCCCCACAATTAAGCAATAAGCACAAATATTTTTGCATCAAGAATTCAAGATTAATAAACGGAGAGGACGCCAGCCACGTCCTCTCCCTAACATTTCCAATGCACAAGTGAAAATTGCGGCGACGCGCAGCTGCTTATATAGAATCCGAATCTCACGAGAATCCGACAGCGGGATGATGACGTTCGGGCGCGCTCGGGTTAACCGAGCCATACGGGAGAATCCGAGTATGGCTCGGACCCGTGTAAAAAGGGTTAAGTTCGGGGGGGTTCGGTTTCCGAGGAACCGAACCTGCTCATCACTAGTCAAAATTGACTGGAAATGATTGGAAATTAATGTTATTGAGGTTAATAATACTATAGGAATAAAAACACCCCCAAATTCTGTGATTTTTAGCTGTTTTTAGGATTTAAAAAAAAATACAGATCCAAAACAAATACAGATCCAAAACTCGCAAGGAAGTTTTTGGCAAATCAAATACAGATCTAAAATACAAGGAGATACAGATCTAAAACAAGAGCCCAAAACCCGATTTTTGGGCCGGCACACATCCCTAGTATAAACACTTTATCGTCTTACAGTATGTCAGCCTACACATTTAATGCACTTATCAAACATAGGCCCAAATGTATTAAGGGGCAGGTGTATTAAGCCTGGAGAAGTGATAAAGCAGTGATACTGTAAGTGCAAAGTGATAACGCATCACCCAGTCATCTCCAATATGTAAATTGACAGTTAGGAGCTGATTGGCTGGTGCGTTATCACCTTGAATTTATCACTGCTTTATCACTTCTCCAGGCCTTCTGCCCCTTGGCCTTAAAAAGTGATCAAGTGGAGAGTGATAAAAGTGATACAGTACCAGCCAATCAGCTTCCTAGATGCCATGTCACAGGACGTGACAGTTAGGAGCTGAGTTTTTGGTGCTTTATCACTCTTTATCACTCTCCACTTTATCACTTTGTAAGGCTTAATACATTGGGGCCTCAATGACAGAAATACATATTGGTGCAGAAAACAGTTAAGCTTTATGTATTAACTTGTTTTTAACGATTAGAAGACAGATAAAACAGAAGACAGAATGGAGAAGAAGACAGATAAAAGGACATATTTATTAATTATCATGTTCTACACCCAACAATTATAATTTCTTATCACCAATTATTTTGGCAATAAGAAACTAAAGATGAATGTACTTAAAAATACATGCAAGGACAGCAGCTCCGACAGGAGCCTGCTCCTGCAATGTGTTAGAAATGAACTGATCGCTAATGAAGATGGATTTAGCTACAGGGGCCAAGCTCCAGAATATGAAGCTTGATAAATTTGTCAATTAAGCAGCCCCCATACGTTTCTATGAGGGATGCTTTTGTGATAAAAATTAGGGGATTGCAACAGACACTTACTGTAAGATGAACGTAATATTTGCGAGTACCCCACATATACCCCACAAATATTCCTTGATAAATAGGCCCCATAGATTGCAGAGGTGGTTCGGGGTCTTTAATCTATGCCATTGCCAACCTACAAATTCTTGAAATATACAAAAATTGTAACAATTATATGAAATTAAAACTTGTCAGATAGATATCAGATTTCAAAATTACTTTATTTGTTTCAATAAAAAAATACATGTTTCATTAAAGTAGAGATTGATCCACTGTGGAAAATTATTCCACAGAACAAACCACAGGAGATTTTCTTGTCTCTATAAATGACCCTAATATTGCATCCAGCATAAGCTCACTTTGCATTTTTACCTAACATGTTTTCTCTTTATTATAATATGTAGATTAATGCATAGCCTCCTTATGAACCAAGAAGCCTAGTTTATTCTTACACATTTCTAAGAGCATAATGTGTTTAAATACTTCTTTTTATTAATAGTGAGACTAACAAATGTGCAAATGAAACAGCGAGCATAAGATCTAAACATAACTTATCCTTCTAATGCGTTTATCGGTATAAATAAATAACGTACATGACAACACTATATTTTAATACCATCTACCCGCCTTGTTGAGGCTGTGGTTAATTAAATCCAGGGATCCACTTTGACGAAGATGGATGAAGTTGTTTAAATGATATCGGTTGAGCAAATAGCTACTTATAGTACTTTCCCATGGAGAATTAGTCTAATAAGATGTTCATTTATGGCTTCATTAGTCAATCTTTCAGCTGGATGGAAATGGAGAATTTGTAGTGCCGCCTGCAAAGAATTTACTGTACACCTTCTGTGACCTACGGATATTTTATAGGAATAGCCACATGATTTGTTGAATCTTAACAAAAGAATTACAATTGCATGACAATATACGGCAGAAGGACATTTGTCTTCTTATGGTGAGAAAGTAATAGCCCTGCAGTTAGGAAAGAGCAGTACAGAAACAATGGAAATTTATTATACCAATTTAGTAAACATTAACTTTGTCAATACTTGATCACAAAAAATGCAGCACATACAAAATTGTATTGTTAGTTTCTAAACCTTTTTTTAATTAACTACTTTAAAAAAAAAAATTGGACATAAAGGGGTATATGCAATTCCGGGCGAATTGCGGCTTTTTTTCGCCCGTTTTTAAATTCGACACAATTCGACTGTCGAAATCCGTCCGGCGGGTGCCGGAATTCAACATATTCAATAAAAAGCGGATTCGACAGTCCCGCTGTCGAAAAACGGACCAATTGACGGATAAGTGCGTCCTGGATTCGACTTTTCCGACTGTGCAAAAATGGTTAAAAAACACAGAAAAAAATTGTGTGGGGTCCCCCCTCCTAAGCATAACCAGCCTCGGGCTCTTTGAGCCGGTCCTGGTTGTAAAAATACGGGGGGGAAATGGACAGGGGATCCCCCGAATTTTTAGAACCAGCACCGGGCTCTGCATTCGGTCCTGGTGCAAAAAATACGGGGGACAAAAAGCGTAGGGGTCCCCCGTATTTTTTTAACCAGCACCGGGCTCCACTAGCTGGAGAGATAATGCCACAGCCGGGGGACACTTTTATACCGGTCCCTGCGGCCGTGGCATTAAATCCCCAACTAGTCACCCCTGGCCAGGGTACCCTGAAGGAGTGGGGACCCCTTAAATCAAGGGGTCCCCCCCTCCAGCCACCCAAAGGCCAGGGGTGAAGCCCGAGGCTGTCCCCCCCATCCATGGGCTGCGGATGGGGGGCTGATAGCCTTATATAAAATCAAAGAATATTGTTTTTTGCAGAAGGACTACAAGTCCCAGCAAGCCTCCCCCGCAAGCTGGTACTTGGAGAACCACAAGTACCAGCATGCGGGGGTAAAACGGGCCCGCTGGTACCTGTAGTTTTTCTGCAAAAAAAATACCCAAATAAAAACAGGACACGCACACCTTGAAAGTAAAACTTTATTACATACATGCCGACACACACATACTTACCTATGTTCACACGCCGACTGTGTCCACGTCTCCATCTGTCGACGTCTCCAAGAATCCGGGGTACCTGAAAATACACAAGGCTATCAGCCCCCCATCCGCAGCCCATGGATGGGGGGACAGCCTCGGGCTTCACCAAGTACCAGCTTGTGGGGAGGCTTGCTGGGACTTGTATTTCTTCTGCAAAAAAAATACGGGGATCCCCTGTCCATTTTCCCCCCGTATTTTTACAACCAGGACCAGCTCAAAGAGCCCTAAGCTGGTTATGCTTAGATGGGGGGACCCCACACATTTTTTTTCGTGATTTTAACCCATTCCCACCCCTTCCCACTGAAAACCATGCTCTCTCAATTTTAGTCAGTTAAAAAAATAATATTATTTTAAAAAATATATAAATAATAGTTGTAAATCCTAATAGACAAACCAAGTACCTAATACCTTCTAATATAAATAGATATGCTATTAGCAATAAAAAAAAACACTAAAAAAAACATGTTTTAATTTTTTTTTATTAGATTCCGCCAGCAAAGTGAGGCGGAATGAAATTGACAAAATTACTGTCGAAAAGCACTGTTGTCGAATCGACATTCTTCAATTGAATATACTTTTGTCGAAAAGCCGCATTTTTACCAGTGCAGACATGTCGAATTTGACAACTGTCGATTTTGAAAAAGTCGAATTTGAAAAGTCTGTCTTTTGGTTGAAATGTACTGTATTGCATTGTCGAATATTTTTTTTGTGTCGAAAATGCCCCGTTTTTCGACATTTGCGGCAATTCGACCGCAATTGCATATACCCCAAAATGTATTGAGGTTTTTTTTTTAAACGTAGTAAGGGAAGAGGATAC
Organism: Pseudophryne corroboree; assembly: GCF_028390025.1. Taxonomy (NCBI): domain Eukaryota; kingdom Metazoa; phylum Chordata; class Amphibia; order Anura; family Myobatrachidae; genus Pseudophryne; species Pseudophryne corroboree. Next base: position 893,127,345 of record NC_086445.1, on the reverse strand, counting down.
ATAATTAAGAAGGGAGGCGTGGGGATTGGAGCATTGCAAAGATTGAAATCAACATACAAGTAGTACATAATATGAACAAATATCGTGGTACAGAGAAATATGAATCAATAGTAATGGGAGCAACAGTAAACTGTTCCAAGAATGAATTGCAAAACTTGGATTGAAGGTGGGGAATCAGGATAGGAAGGGAGGCAAGCATGCATGTGTTAGTACAGGGCAGGTGTAGATGTCTGGGATGGCGTTCTGGAGCTTGATCTGCTATAGTGGAAAACTATAGGAAAGAGAGTACATTACAGATCTGTTGGGGTGATGTCCTGATCCCACGATGGATGGGTTGAGGAATCGAGAATATATTTTTAAATCCTGATTTGGCCATTTTTACTTGTTTAATATCCCCAATTACCCAATGGACCGCTGTCAGCAGATCGGAGGAAACAGGTATTTGAGAAGAAGTGTGAGGTCCAAAGTGTCCCATATATTAAAAAATGTAAAATGGTGATCACTGTCATCGAGAGGGGACATGCGACCAGGTACTGGAAGTGCAGTGGCCAAGTCCAATAGGCGTGACACCCCCCCCCCCCTCCAAAAGAAAAAAATGGAGAAAAATACTGTGCGCCACAAAGTAGGACATTTGTCCCTTTTAGCAACTGACCCGGGCCACTAGCAGCACTCTTAACTGCTACGTAGGGTGCCAGTGCATAGAGTGTACATGTAATCACCCAGGGGCTCTCCAATTGTCAAGAAACTGCAAGTTCCTAGATGCCTAGCTCTGCAGGCGATTGGTGTTGTGAAGAAACACTGGGGAGGGCAGGAGGGGGCACACAGATGGTGGCTGGGTAATTTACAGGAGACCCCATGGATAAGTGATGCTGCCGCTGCACTGAGAGATGGCTGCACAGAGGATCAGTAGTTGATTTACAGCTATGCTACCATAACAGTCACTTAGGGCCCGTCGGATCACAGGGGGCCCGCTTCAGTATCCAGTGAGTCGATGGAACTCTGGGGCTGCCTATTGGTCTTTGGGCATGTGACTTTAAAAAAAAAAAAAATTACATATGGCCCTGCCCCCAGGAGTCTTGTCCAGTGCTGCTTGTATAATTTTGTATGTGGGCAGTCAATGTTGGTTGTGAAAGGAACGGCTGCAGCGGTGATTAGAGCAGCCACTGTGGCAATACACAGGGGGGCCAAAGATGACATGGGGGGACTCTTGCACAAGCGTGGGAAATAGTGGGGTAGTGTGGGATTATAGTTCTGCCTACACTGATGGTTCTGGCTGGGGCTGGAGGAGAAAAAACTATCCCTGCACTGAGTGGAGCTATATCCGTTGGTAACATGCTTGTGACAGAGAGATTAGAAATCAGGACCTGGTCGGGGGGGAATAAGACAGGGACATAAGAGAGACTGATCATTGATGTATGGGGAGAGCCGTGTGTCCCTGCATCACAGTTCAGTACATGGGGTTTGCAGCAGGCTAGTCACATTCCAGAGCTCTATTACATAATTATACTGTACTACCATACAGCTGTTGCCTTCAGGGATAATTGGCTACAGGTGTATGAGGAGCTGCTGCCCCCTGGGGTGGGGGTTATGGATGTATGAAATGCTGGTACCACCAGATATGTGGTGCTATACATGTATGAGGAGCTGGTGCCCTCAAGGATGGTGTGCTATGGGTGTATGCAAGGGTACTTATATTGTGAATAAACTTGCTGTACATTTGTATTGCAGAGGACAGTGGTGGCTCCTACTTACTTTTAGTAGGAGGGCTGCCACTACCCACATGCCCAGAGAGAAGAGGAGATCACCAACCCTGGGTCCCAGCACCTGCTGCAGCCAATAGAAGCTAGATTGGGCTGTGCCTACAGGAAACCAGCTCTCTGTTATCGCAGCCCGGTCTGGCAGTCCCCATGGGACTGCCTTGTGTGTCTGTGACTGACATGTAGCACTTCCAATAGGAAGTCACTACATCTAGCTTCACAGACACTGAGCTGGGTGGCAGATTTTACCTGGGGGGAGGGGGGTGGGGGAGGAGGCTGCAGTCCGCACATGTTTAAAATTTACTTTAATAATGACGCTCACTCCGCTCAAATAATCTGTGATGCAGTGAATAAAAAATAAATTATAAAAATGTGCTTGCCTAGTTGGCTGAACTGCACACTTTGTTAAAGTTGTGTAGCCTATATATTTTAAATCTGAAGTGACTTTAACAGTTACATGCAAATGTGATAGCCCACTAGTATTAGGTATGCAAGATCTGCAGTCACTGTGTATAGTACATCACCCTTACCTTGCCCCGGCTGGTCATGGGTTCAGGCACAGTTACCAGAGGGTCCCCTGAAGAATCAGGTCTTTAACTACAAGTACATTGTGGGTGAGGACTACAGGTGTTGGTGCAGCGCATAAAGAATTGGGCGCCAGCCCATCTCAGATAAACAGCATAAAGTTTATTCAAACATCAAACAGGGAGATTGCAGGGATAACTTGTGAACACTCCTCCAGCACAAAGCATAAGTTACAGTGGATCACACATCAGGGCACCTCCTCCAGCGCATCGCTTAGTCGCAGCGGCATATACATGGCAAACAGCATTATGTACCAGGGCATTCTGTGACCAGTAGTGCTACACATCAGGTGACCGTCTCTCTCTCTCTTACTTAGCGAGGATTCTTTTCCTTGGGGGCGCTTACTCACGCCGCGTGGCTTTTCGACCACTTCACACAGATACCTCTCGAGATACTTTTCCATGGGGGCGCTTACTCACGCCGCGTGGCTTCCGACCACTTCACCCAGATACCTCTTGAGACTCACACCATTAGCACACTTTTCTCCTGGCATCACCCTTTCACTGGATTCTGCATACTGCTGCTCTTACACTGCGATGTCTCCCTCTGTCATCAAGTGCTTTGCTGTGTCTGGCATCACTCCCCACCTAAACATGTGGGGAGCCCTCACTGGGGCTACATCTTTATGGCTAAATCCACCTCACTGTCTGCTCACTCTCCTCACTGACTGTCCTCCTCCTAGGCTGCTGCAGGACAACCTTTTTATAACCCTGCATTCCCAGGTACACATTCTATCTGGGATTTCCCGCTCTGTGTTTCCCGCTCTCATTTTCCCGCTTTGAGTCTGCAAATGAGTGAGTCATGCCCTTTGCATTTTGCAGACTAATCTGTATAGCTATGAGCTGTGCTGTTAACTCCTTCTGTGCTGCAAGCCGTAGGCTGCTGGCACAGTGCTATGCAACTCCAGCAAACATTTTACTTTTTTTAAAGTCATGCTGGCACCTGTAGTGCCACAGTTGATTTGGGCTGCAGTTTCAGGGTATCACACATATGTCACTGATATATGTATTATTTGGAATTCAAAACATTTGGTAGAATAGGCAAAGTATAAAGTGCAACAGAATGTGCTAGTGCTATATAGATAACAGTTAATAATAAAGACGGAGCACATCGGCATCGGTCATAGTAAGCAGAGTGGCTTGCTGAGGAGCTATTAGCATCATTGCAGTCCTTGTCTCATAAGACAGAGCTCTTTCCAGTCCCCATCTACACAGTTGATTTAGTGCCGCCTATATGATGCCAATTCTACACATATTTTACATACACTGACTGACTGGGGTATTTGGGGCATTCACTGGCTTACTGGGGGGAGTGGATTGTTTGAGGAAGGGAGGCCCCAAATTGGCATCTTGCTTAGGTCCCATGAGGTCTAAATCCACCTCTGATGATGAGTTGGTGGTGGATGATGTCGCAAAAAAACAGAAGCGGGACTCAGACGGAATGTCAGTTTTTAATTTTTTTAGATTTTACAAGTTTTAATAGTATGCTAAAACAATGAAAACAATCTCTTCTTAAAAGTGTATCATTTCTTCTGCTAAATCTGCAACCTATTGTACTGTATGCTCTCCCCAACTCTGCGCACCTTGCCCTATATGTGTCCACTCATCACTGCTACCCTCTTACCTCTGTAGAATGCAGGCTCTTGTGAACAGGGTCTTCTTTTTAATGGACTTTACATACAGTAGTTATGTAATTGTACTTATAAGTAAAGTCATGAACTTGTTTGATCCCCCTGTATTAATTAATTTGACTGTATGTTCTATCTATGTATTGTGCTACAGAGCTACTGTGGCAGTATCTAAATAATATGCTGATGGTGCATATTTTCTGCCCATTCAGGCACTGAAAGTTTGAATTCTCCCCTACCAGCTTAAAAGGGTATGCGACCCACAGTACACTTGACAATGTTTTGGCTGGTCCTTCTGGGAGGGGGCATCCAAATGGGAGGTTCAGAGGAGGCATAGCGCAGTTGGGTGTGAGATGTATAGGCATGGTACAGTGCTCGCATGTTTGTGGTCCTGTTCCCACTATATAAAGCTGTGATTCTGGACTTTGCAAAGTGGGTGTAGGGCTGTGATGACATAACTTAAGGTGAAACATGTCATTAAGCTTAGTGGACTGCCCACTTTACTCAGAAAATGGTCTCGGCCAGACAGAAAGGATGTGTGTCTGGGAGACTTGCCTAATCTTCCTGGAATCCAGGAGAGCCACCAGATATTCAGTAGACTCAGATATTCTGGTAGTTTGATGTGACAAGATCTATCTGCAGATGAGTATGAAGCTTAGGCATTAATTGAGTATCCTGCAGGAGATAGGAAAATATGATGCATTATACAGTATGGAGACAGAGAAGGGGTTTCTACCAAAGGATCTGAAACTTTCTGAGATAGTCTCAGCAGGGAGCTGAGGATAGAGCTCACAGCGAGACTTGATAATGATAACTGGCATTTTAATGTATAATTAAAAAGAAAATAACATAAAACTGAAAAGGTTAGTGCTGATGATTCCAGATATTATCAGTTTCTCAGTTCATTTACTAATATATAGTAAAAATACCAAGCTAAAAACTATAGTTGGGTTTTTTTCTGGATGAGATAATAAAACTGCATGACTAAAATACTTTAGTGTGATTAATATTTTTTTTTTATTAACGTAGTTTAAAACTAGTGATTAAATAGAATATTACAGAATCATTAAATAATCCAGTCAGCTGTAGAAGTGCCCAGACTACTTCATTTAACGTGTAGAAATATCAATCTGGAGTCTGCTGCTAGAAGCATTAAAGGAGAAACATTTTCAATGTTACAGTTGAATGAAAAATGATAATGGTGATAAATTTGTGGGTATTGCAAGGGTAAATGGCTCCCAGTGTGACCCATTCAACACCCTACTGAGCGAAATCATTTGTAATATCGCCCAGCAGGACTTAAAGTAGGGGGGAACAAGGTGGAACTGAGTTACACCACCTGTAATGGAAGGGGGAACTAGTTCCACCTCCCCCTTGCACTGCACAGTAATTCCAACAGAAAGCCATCACTTATATAAATTGATGATGCAGGTGGCGCTAGTGTTACTGATGAGCTGCAGCTAACTCCCCCTTCCTCAGGTCCTGGTGGCTCCGTGGTCTTCCTCCATCTACAGCCCACCCTCCTGGTACTCCCACATGCTTTGTCTGTTGTACAGCATTCGTCACTTCCTCAGGTCCAAGTGGCTTTCTTTTCCGGCACAGCTTATGTGATGTCATGCTGTCAGTGCTGCTGAAGTGAAGAAGAACCATGAAGAGGAGATGAGAGGGGACTGGAGGGACAAGAGAGGTGGGAAAGTTGTTGGAGGAATACAGGGCATGGAACTGCTGGAGGGACACAGGCAGTGATCTGCTGAAGTGACTGAGGCAGATATGTTATGTGTATAAGCAGCACTACTGTGGTCATAATGTTTAAGGGGCACTACAACTGTGGGCATCATGTGTAAGTAGTACTACTACTGTGGAAATTGTTTATAAGGGGCACTACTGTGGACATTGTATATATAAGGGGCACTACTGTGTGGCATAACATATATAAATTGTACCACTGTGTAGTGCAACGTGAAAAAAGGACACTACTGAGTGATGTAACCATAATAAGGTGCACCACTATGTGGTGAAATATGAATCAGGGACACTAAATGCGGTGTAATGTGAATGAGATTATGCTACAGTATGGTGTAATTTGAATTGGGGGTGCTATTGTGTGACCACTCTGCTTCTTTGTGAGATCAATGTCCCTTTAAAAAGTATGGGAAGTAGGGTACTAATTTATAGTTTGCAGGGGTGCCAAAAACATAAGCACTGGGGGGGGAGGGGGGGGGGGAGGCGGGAAGGCGGCGGGTTGATGAGTTCCACCACCTCTCCAAGACCACTTTAAGCCCTGTCGCCCAGTATGTATGCACTATGCGATGAACGATGCGCGCTCCCACGGGTCATCAACGTCATCCCCAGGTCAATCTGGGGATGTCATTGACGATACCATGCTACAAAGTTTCCGCTAACACCCCATCCACCCCCGTAATTCATTGCTGGTGGCATCGGTGAGTGTGTATGCACTAGCCAACACCTGCCCCTCCGCCGGATCCTGTCTTGCGCAATGTCACCGGGTACACACATCGCATAGTGTGTACCCGGCCTAAGGTTGGGAAATTTTTGTTCAGGTAAGAGAGAACAGGAACCCTGTCCCCATCTCCTCCTCTAGCATCACCATTATTAAATATTGATTGTGAAAGTGTTTATAGGCTAAATGTATTTACGGCCATGGCCTAGACACTGAATGAGTTTATGTCAGCCATTTAGAGACTCATGTACAGTTGGATGTATGCAGAAGTCTGCTAGACCAGTCCCATACTCAATTATATACTGTAGGTCGTTATCTGTAGGCTGGAGAGATAGGGGTATGTTAGCTTAGAGAGGCATTGTGCACCCATTTACACATATGGAACCTCCTGTGCTCACCTCAATTCTACTTCACCACTTCTCTTCACTGCTACCTCTATTAGTCGGCATATGTACTGTGCACAGCACAGTCCTGTACAATGTCAGTATGTTCCTCCTAATTATATAGGGATCTAGCAGTACACAGAAATAGAACATAGAAAATACAAGTACAGTATTAGAGATGTGCACCGGACATTTTTCGGGTTTTGTGTTTTGGTTTTGGATTCGGTTCTGCGGTCGTATTTTGGATTCGGACGCGTTTTTGCAAAACCTCCCTTAAGAATTTTTGTCGGATTCGGGTGTGTTTTGGATTCGGGGTTTTTTTTTCAAAAACCCCTCAAAAACAGCTTAAATCATAGAATTTGGGGGTAATTTTGATCCTATAGTATTATTAACCTCAATAACCATAATTTCCACTCATTTCCAGTCTATTCTGAACTAAGCTAAGCGACCCAAGTGGGTGGCACTAACACCTGGCCCATCTAGGAGTGGCACTGCAGTGTAAGACAGGATGGCACTTTAAAAAATAGTCCCCAAACAGCACATGATGCGAAGATAAATAATAAAAAAAAAGAGGTGCAAGATGGAATTGTCCTTGGGCCCTCCCACCCACCCTTATGTTGTATAAACAGGACATGCACACTTTAACAAACCCATAATTTCAGCGACAGGGTCTGCCACACGACTGTGACGGAAATGACTGGTTGGTTTGGGCCCCCACCAAAAAAGAAGCAATCAATCTCTCCTTGCACAAACTGGCTCTACAGAGGCAAGATGTCCACCTCCTCCTCATCGTCCGATTCCTCACCCCTTTCATTGTGTACATCCCCCTCCTCACAGAGTATTAATTCGTCCCCACTAGAATCCACCATCACAGGTCCCTGTGTACTTTCTGGAGGCAATTGCTGGTAAATATCTCCACGGAGGAATTGATTATAATTCATTTTGATGAACATCATCTTCTCCACATTTTCTGGAAGTAACCTCCTACGCCGATTGCTGACAAAGTTACCGGCTGCACTAAACACTCATTCGGAGTACACACTGGAGGGGGGTGGGGTGGGGGGGGTGTCAACTTAGGTAAAATAAAGTCAGTTTGTGCAAGGGCCTCCAAATTGCCTCTTTTTCCTGTCAGTATACGTACGTTCGGGCGGTCTGACATGCCTACAGTGATGCTGTCACTCATGTAATCCTCCACCATTCTTTCAATGGTGACAGACTCATATTTAGTGACAGTAGACGACATGTCAGTAATCGTTGGCAGGTCCTTCAGTCTGGACCAGATGTCAGCTATCGCTCCTGACTGCCCTGCATCACCATCAGCGGGTGGTTTTGGAAATTTTATCCTTTTCCTGGCAGCTCCAGTGGTGGTAGAAAATGAAGGAGGAGCTGTTGGCGGGTCACATTCCGCTTGACTTGACAATTGTCTCACCAGCAGGTCTTTGAACATATGCAGACTTGTGTCTGCCGGAAAGAGAGATCCAACGTAGGCTTTAAACCTAGGATCGAGCACGGTGGCCAAAATGTAGTGCTCTGATTTCAACAGATTGACCACCCGTGAATCCTGATTAAGCGAATGAAGGGCTCCATCCACAAGTCCCACATGCCTGGCGGAATCGCTCCACTTTAGCTCCTCCTTCAATCTCTCCATCTACTTCTGCAAACGCCTGATGAGGGGATTGACCTGACTCAGGCTGGCAGTGTCTGAACTGACTTCACGTGTGGCAAGTTCAAAGGGTTGCAGAACCTTGCACAATGTTGAAATCATTCTCCACTGCACTTGAGTCAGGTGCATTCCCTCTCCTTTGCCTATTTCATAGGCAGATGTATAGGCTTGAATGGCCTTTTGATGCTCCTCCATCCTCTGAAGCATATAGAGGGTTGAATTCCACCTCGTTACCACCTCTTGCTTCAGCTGATGGCAGGGCATGTTCAGGAGTGTTTGTTGGTGCTCCAGTCTTCGGCACGCGGTGGCTGAATGCCGAAAGTGGCCCGCAATTCTTCGGGCCACCGACAGCATCTCTTGCACGCCCCTGTCGTTTTTTAAATAATTCTGCACCACCAAATTCATTGTATGTGCAAAACATGGGACGTGCTGGAATTTGCCCACATGTAATGCATGCACAATATTGGTGGCGTTGTCCAATGTCACAAATCCCCAGGAGAGTCCAATTGGGGTAAGCCAATCTGCAATGATGTTCCTCAGTTTCCGAAAGAGGTTGTGAGCTGTGTGCCTCTTATGGAAAGCGGTAGCCTGACTAGGAACGAGTTGGCATTTGCGAGATGCTGCTACTGGTGCCGTTGCTGCTGTTGTTGCTGCTGGAGGCAATACATCTGCCCAGTGGGCTGTCACAGTCATATAGTCCATAGTCTGCCCTGCTCCACTTGTCCACATGTCCATGGTTAAGTGGACATTGGGTACAACTGCATTTTTTAGGACACTGGTGACTCTTTTTCTGACATATGTGTACATTCTCGGTATCGCCTGCCTAGAGAAATGGAACTTAGATGGTATTTGGTACCAGGGACACACTACCTCAAGCAATTCTCTAAGTCCCTGTAAACTATCGGCAGAAACCGGATGCACGTCTAACACCAACATATTTGTCAAGGCATGAGTTATCCTCTTTGCAACAGGATGACTGCTGTGATATTTCATCTTCCTCGCAAAGGACTGTTGGACAGTCAATTGCTTACTGGAAGTAGTACAAGTGGTGTTCCGACTTCCCCTCTGGGATGACGATCGACTCCCAGCAGTAAAAACAGCAGCGTCAGCAGCAGTAGGCATTACACTCAAGGATCCATTGGAGGAATCCCAGGCAGGAGAGGACTCGTCAGACTTGACAGTGACATGGCCTGCAGGACTATTGGTGTTCCTGTCTAATGAGGAAATTGACACTGAGGGAGTTGGTGGTGTGGTTTGCAGGAGCTTGGGTACAAGAGGAAGAAGGGATTTAGTTGTCAGTGGACTGCTTCTGCTGTCACCCAAAGTTTTTGAACTTGTCAATGACTTCTGATGAATGCGCTCCAGGTGACGTATAAGGGAGGATGATCCTAGGTGGTTAACATCCTTACCCCTACTTATTACAGCTTGACAAAGGCAACACACGGCTTGACACCAGTTGTCCGCATTTCTGTTGAAATAATTCCACACCGAAGAGGTGATTTTTTTTTTGTATTTTGACCAGGCATGTCAATGGCCTTATTCATCCCACGGACAACAGGTGTCTCCCCAGGTGCTTGACTTAAACAAACCACCTCACCATCAGAATCCTCCTTGTCAATTTCCTCCTCAGCACCAGCAACATCCATATCCTCATCCTGGTGTACTTCAACAGTGACATCTTCAATTTGACTATCAGGAACTGGACTGTGGGTGCTCCTTCAAGCAGTGTCAGGGGGCATGCAAATGGTGGAAGGAGCCACCTCTTACCGTCCAGTGTTGGGAAGGTCAGGCATCGCAACCGACACAATTGGACTCTCCTTGGGGATTTGTAATTTAGAAGAATGCACAGTTCTTTGCTGTGCTTTTGCCAGCTTAACTCTTTTCATTTTTCTAGCGGGAGGATGAGTGCTTCCATCCTCATGTGAAGCTGAACCACTAGCCACGAACATAGGCCAGGGCCTCAGCCATTCCTTGCCACTCCGTGTCGTAAATGGCATATTGGCAAGTTTACACTTCTCCTCAGATGCTTTTAATTTAGATTTTTGGGTTATTTTACTGAACTTTTGTTTTTTGGATTTTACATGCTCTCTACTATGACATTGGGCATCAGCCTTGGCAGACGACGTTGATGGCATTTCATTGTCTCTGCCATGACTAGTGGCAGCAGCTTCAGCACTAGGTGAAAGTGGATCTTGATCTTTCCCTATTTTACCCTCCACATTTTTGTTCCCCATTTTTTAATGTGTGGAATTATATACCAGTATTATATCTGGAATTAGACGGCAGTAATGTCTGGAATTAGATACTACTAGATAGATACCAGATACCACTGTGACTGGAATGATGATGACCTATGCACAGTGACAGGACACTACCACAGCACCCTACAGCAGCAAGATACAGCACAAGACACTGGACTTTTAGTCACCACAATGCAGCACATATACTGAGCACAGATATTGAGCACTATTCAGGATACTAGAACTGACACTGGGCAGCGAGAACAGCACTGTACTACTGTACTGTACTACTATATACTGGTCAGTGGTCACCACAATGCAGCAATGATAATAATAAGCACAGATATTGAGCACTGTTCAGGATAATAGAACTGACACGGAGCAGCAAAATACAGCAATCGACTACTGTACTGTACTACCATATACTGGTCACCACAATGCAGCAATGATAATAATGAGTACAGATATTGAGCACTGTTCAGTATAATAGAACTGACACTGGGCAGCGAGAACAGCACTGGACTACTGTACTGTACTACTATATACTGGTAAGTGGTCACCACAGTGCAGCAATGATAATAATGAGCACAGATATTGAGCACTGTTCAGGATAATAGAACTGACACTGGACAGCGAGGACAGCACTGGACTACTGTACTACTATATACTGGTCAGTGGTCACCACAATGCAGCAATGATAATAATGAGCACAGATATTGAGCACTGTTCAGGATAATAGAACTGACACGGAGCAGCAAAATACAGCAATGGACTACTGTACTATACTACCATATACTGGTCACCACAATGCAGCAATGATAATAATGAGCACAGATAATGAGCACTGTTCAGGATAATAGAACTGACACTGGGCAGCGAGAACAGCACTGGACTACTGTACTACTATATACTGGTCAGTGGTCACCACAATGTAGCAATGATAATAGTGAACACAGATATTGAGCACTGTTCAGCATAATAGAACTGACACGGAGCAGCAAAATACAGCAATGGACTACTGTACTATACTACCATATACTGGTCACCACAATGCAGCAATGATAATAATGAGCACAGATATTGAGCACTGTTCAGGATAATAGAACTGACACTGGGCAGCGAGAACAGCACTGGACTACTGTACTGTACTACTATATACTGCTCAGTGGTCACCACAATGCAGCAATGATAATAATGAGCACATATATTGAGCACTGTCCAGGATAATAGAACTGACACAGAGCAGCAAAATACAGCAATCGACTACTGTACTGTACTGTACTGTACTACCATATACTGGTCTCCACAATGCAGCAATGATAATAATGAGCACAGATATTGAACACTGTTCAGGATAAAAGAACTGACACTGGACAGCGAGAACAGCACTGGAGTACTGTACTGTACTACCATATACTACCACAAAGCAGCAATGATAATAATGAGCACAGATATTGAGCACTGTTCAGGATAATAGAACTGACACTGGGCAGCGAGAACAGCACTGAACTACTGTACTGTACTACTATATGCTGGTCAGTGGTCACCACAATGCAACAGTGATAATAATGAGCACAGATATTGAGCACTGTTCAGGATAATAGAACTGACACTGTGCAGCGAGAACAGCACTGGACTTCTGTACTATACTACTATATACTGGTCAGTGATCACCACAATGCAGAAATGATAATAATGAGCACAGATATTGAGCACTGTTCAGGATAATAGAACTGACACTGGGCAGCGAGAACAGCACTGGACTACTGTACTGTACTACTATATACTGGTCAATGGTCACCACAATGCAGCAATGATAATAATGAGCACAGCTATTGAGCACTGTTCAGGATAATAGAACTGACACGGAGCAGCAAAATACAGCAATGGACTACTGTACTATACTACCATATACTGGTCACCATAATGCAGCAATGATAATAATGAGCACAGATATTGAGCACTGTTCAGGATAATAGAACTGACACTGGGAAGCGAGAACAGCACTGGATCACTGTACTATACTACTATATACTCTTCAGTGTTCCCCACAATGCAACAATGATGATAATAATGAGCACAGATATTGAGCACTGTTCAGGATAATAGAACTGACACTGGGCAGCGAGAACAGCACTGGACTACTGTACTGTACTACCATATACTGATCACCACAATGCAGCAATGATAATAAAGAGCACAAATATTGAGCACTTTTCATGATAATAGAACTGACACTGTGCAGCGAGAACAGCACTGGACTACTGTACTGTACTACTATATACTGGTCAGTGGTCACCACAATGCAGCAATGATAATAATGAGCACAGATATTGAGCACTGTTCAGGATAATAGAACTGACACTGGGCAGCGAGAACAGCACTGGACTACTGTACTGTACTACTATATACTGGTCAGTGGTCACCACAATGCAGCAATGATAATAATGAGCACTGATATTGAGCACTTTTCAGGATAATAGAACTGACACTGGGCAGCGAGAACAGCACTGTACTACAGTACTGTACTACTATATACTGGTCACCACAATGCAGCAATGATAATAATGAGCACAGATATTGAGCACTGTTCAGGATAATAGAACTGACACGGAGCAACAAAATACAGCAATGTACTACTGTACTACTATATACTGGTCACCACAATGCAGCACTGATACTGAGCACAGATATTGAGCTGAAATTTAGCTGATATTGGGCTATTCAGGCAGAGAACGTAGCCACGTCCTCTCGCAATCTCGACAATGCATGAGTGAAAATGGTGGCGACGCGCGGCTCTTTATATGGAATCTGACTCTCGCGAGAATCCGACAGTGGGATTATGAAATTTTTCCCCGTTCGGGTTTTGCGTGTAAGGCGGGGAGAACCGAAGCTGCCTCGTACCCGTGTAAAGCATGTGAAGTTCGGGGGGGGTCGGATCTCGATGAACCAAACCCGCTCATCTCTATACAGTATATGATTAAGTGCTGTTACCCCAGTGGCGTAACTAGAAATTTTTCTCTCCCAAGCCAAAAAAATTCTGTGGCGCACCCCCCATCCCCCATAATTGGCACTATTAAAGGGACAAACATGCGCACGCCGAAGGCGCGTGCGCTGCAAAAAGGGGCGTGGCTTTGTTGAAATGGGTGTGACTTCACATAAAGGGGCGTGGGATTGCAGGAAAAGACTACCTTATACCCCAGTTTTGCAACCTGCACGCCCAGACGTTAGCCACCACAGGAATGAAAAATAATCCTGATTCATGCCCCTTACATTATTTGTCATTTTTCCTCCTTATAGTAATGCCCAGTATACATTATGCCACATACTGCAATGGCACTAAGACATTATGCCACACACAATAATGCACATGACACAATATGCACACACCGTAATGCCCCCGACACATTATGCCACACACCGTAATGCCTGTGACACATTATGACAGGAATCGCAATGCCCGTTATACATTATGCTACACACTGCAATGCCCCTGATACATTATAGCACATACAATGTCTGTGACACATTATGACACACACCGCAATGTCCATGATACATTATGCCACACACTGCAATGCCCCTGATACATTATAGCACATACAATGCCTGTGACACATTATGACACACACTGCAATGACCCTGAGACATTATACCACATACCACAATGCCCGTGATATAGTATACAACACACTGTAATGCCTGACACATTATGACACACACCGCAATGTCCGTGATACATTATGCCACACACTGCAATGACCCTGAGACATTATAACACATATCACAATGCCCGTGATATAGTATACCATACACTGTAATGCCTGTGACACATACCGCAATGCCCGTTATACCCTATGCCACACACCGCAATGCCCGTTATACATTATGCCACACTGCAATGCCCCTGAGACATTATACCACATACCACAATGCCCGTGATATAGTATGCCACACACCATAATGCCTGTGATACATTATGACACACACCGCAATGTCCGTGATACATTATGCCACACACCGTAATGCCCATTACACATTAAGTCCTACAGTAAGGCTTCTAATTACTTTAAAATTACCTGCTCGTTGCCAGGGGTTTCATGCTCTTGGTTCCATGCACGGTGCCAGGGGTTTTCATGCTCAGGGTGTCATGCTCGTTGCCAGGGGTTTCATGCACTGGTTGTCATGCTTGTTGCCAGGTGTTTCATGCACTGGGTGTCATGCTCGTTGCCAGGGGTTTCATGCACTGGGTGTCATGCTCATTGCTAGGGGGTAGTGCTTGTTGCTAGGGCTGTGCTCCCAGTGCCACATATGTTCCCAGTGCCAGATATTCCCCCACAGTGCCAGGTACTCACATGCCCCCAGTGCCAAATATAGCCACCCCCATGTGCCAGGTACACATATACCCCCCCAGTGCCACATATGCCCCCAGTGCCAAATATTCCCCCACAGTGCCAGGTACTCATGTGCCCCCAGTGCCAAATGTAGCCCCCCCATGTGCCAGGTACACCCCCCAGTGCCATATATGCCCCCTCGGTGCCACATATGCCCCCCTCTCCCTGTGCCGCATATGCTCCACCAGTGCCCCCCCCCCGCGCTCCCCCGCTGTTTTGTGATGGAGGGACACGGAGGGCACAGCGTGCGCCTCTCTTGTGTCCCTCCTGGGTCTCCGGCGGGTCTGTTAAAGGAAGTGCCGGTTCGTGAGCCAATCAGAGCTCACGAATGGCACTTCCTTTATTAGACCCGCCGGAGACCCAGGAGGGACACATGAGAGGCGCGCGCTGTGCCCTCCGTGTCCCTCCAACACAGCAGCGGAGGGAAGGAGGGAGAGGAGACCGCCCGTCCACATGTCAATCTGCGCTAAATCAGTGGCGGCGCCCCCGCAGCCCCTCGCCCCCAAGCCACCGTGAGGGCTGCGGGGACTGTACTTACGCCACCGTGTTACCCATACTTACCTACTTTTGATTTCTCCTCAGGGAACTTTGGGGTGTGTGACCAGGCTCTGATTTGGGTCAATTTAGCCTCTCCACCCAACAGACACCTGGAGATTATCAGCAAGTAGAGTCTCCACATCTTGTTCCCAGGGACATCTCCAGTGCGCATATGCAAATCACTCAGAAATGGCCACAGCGGCCATTTTCCAAGTGTTTTGTGTCCACACTGCAGGGCCGCCACGGGACTCTGGAGTGGTAAGTATAATATATGGGTGCACGGTGTGCGATGTGGGTCCCGCTGGACCTAGGGGCCTGTGTGTTCTGCACACAATGCACCCATTAGAGAAACGCCTATCCTGCCCACTTCACTAGGGTATGAGCAGGATGCGGGAGATCTGCCTGTTCTTCCGGGGGTGCGAGAGGTTAGTCCCAAAAATTGGGAGAATCCAGCAACATCCGGGAGAGTAGGCGAGTATGCTCATACCCCTGCTGATTGTCCACAGCTCAAGCCTGTCAGATAATGACAATGAAAACACTCCATTACACTGGAGTCAGACATTACTCATGCTACACTATGGGGTTCATTCCGAGTTGATCGCTCGCTAGCAACCTTTTGCAGCGCTGTGGTCAGAGAGTCACCACCTATGTGTATTTTCGCTTTGCAAGTGTGCGAACGCTGTTGCAGCCGACGGCACAATAAAGTTTTTTGCAGTTTCTGAGTAGCTGTGGACTTACTCAACCGCTGCGATCACTTCAGACTTTTTGGTCCCGGAATTGACGTCAGACACCCGCCCTGCAAACGCTTGAACACGCCTGCATTTTTCCAAACACTCCCAGAAAATGGTCAGTTGACACTCATAAACGCCCTCTTTCTGTCAATCACCTTGCGCTTGGCTGTGCGAATGGATTATTCGTTAAATCCATTGCCAGCACTTATCCTCTTTGTACCCATACGATGCGCCTGTGCATTGCGGTGCATACAAATGCGCAGTTTTGCCAAGATTTAACATGATCGCAGCACTGCAAAAAGTTGCTAGTGATAAAGATGGAAACCATATTTGTTCATAGACTCCATATTGCTAAGCTGTTTATAATTGTTTATCAGATCAGAGTTGATATTGGAAAGAACTGCAAGGCGTTGCACTTTGAGTGAACTATATTGAAACCTTCTTATAATCTACAGATGTATCCTCATACACCGTTGCTCATAGCGCGCTATTTAGGGTCCTGAATCGCGAGTTGTAATAACGTTATGGCGTGCGTTGTGTCCCACACCATGTAATACACATTTTCACAGCTAGGTGGCGAATGCTCCATGTTAAGCACGGTGTCGCGCGTTCACTAAGAGTAGAACACATCATATATTTACCTGGAGAGCCAGCTCATATCATGGTCGGCAGTGGCATAATGGTTACAGTGTCTGCTTGCAATGCATGTATCCCATGTTCGAATCCTGTTGAGACTAGAATTTTTTTTTTTTGTGAATTTATTTAATGTCATTTTTTATTTACAAAAAAATGGCGTGGGGTCCCCCCTCCAAAGCATAACCAGCCTCGGGCTGTTCGAGCCGGTCCTGGTTCTAAAAATCCGGGGGAAAAACGGACAGAGGATCCCCCGTATTTTTAAAACCAGCACCGGGCTCTGTGCCTGGTGCTGGTGCAAAAAATACGGGGGACAAAAAGAGTAGGGGTCCCCCGTATTTTTTACACCAGCATCGGGCTCCACTAGCTGGACAGATAATGCCACAGCCGGGGGTCACTTTTATACAGTGCCCTGCGGCCGTGGCATTAAATATCCAACTAGTCACCCCTGGTCGGGGTACCCTGGGGGAGTGGGGACCCCTTCAATCAAGGGGTACCCCCCAGCCACCCAAGGGCCAGGGGTGAAGCCCGAGGCTGTCCTCCCCATCCTAGGGCTGCGGATGGGAGGCTGATAGCCTTGAGAAAAATGACAGAATATTGTTTTTTTTTCCAGTAGTACTACAAGTCCCAGCAAGCCTCCCACGCAAGCTGGTACTTGGAGAACCACAAGTACCATCATGCGGGAGAAAAACGGGCCCGCTGGTACCTGTAGTTCTACTGGGGAAAAAATATCCAAATAAAAACAGGAGACACACACCGTGACAGTAAAACTTTATTTCACACATGTCGACACACATACATACTTACCTATGTTGACCCGCCGACCGGCACGTCTCGTCTCCGACGATCCGGGGTACCTGTGAAAAAAATTAGGCTCACCTGATCCAGGGTCCGGGAGATAATCCACGTACTTGGCAAAAAAACAAACCGCAATTACCAGTGCCAGCGGACTGAAAGGGGTCCCATGTTGACACATGGGACCCCTTTCTCCGAATGCCGGGACCCCACGTGACTCCTGTCACTGAGGTCCCTTCAGCCAATCAGGAAGCGCTACTTCGTGGCGCTCACCTGATTGGCTGTCTAGCGTCTGAGGTCAGACAGCGCATCGCAAAGCCTCTCCATTACTTTCAATGGTGGAAACTTTCCGGGCAGCGGTGAGGTCACCCGCGGTCAGCGGCTGACCGCGGGTAACCCCACCGCTGACCGGAAAGTTCCCACCATTGAAAGTAATGGAGAGGCTTTGCGATGCGCTTCTGTCACTTCAGAGGCGCATACAGCCAATCAGCAAAGTGCAAGGACGTTGCGCTCGCTGATTGGCTGAAGAGACACTTCTGTGACAGCAGTCATGGGGGTGTCTTTGCATTCGAGGAAAGGGGTCCCATGTGTAAACATGGGACCCCTTTCAGTCCGCTGGCACGGGTAATTGCGTTTTTTTTTTTCTACAAGTCCGTGGATTATACTCTGGACCCTGGATCAGGTGAGTATAATTTTATTCACAGGTACCCCGGATTCTACAGTGACGAGGGAGAGGTGGCAGTCGGCGGGTCAACATAGGTAAGTATGTATATGTCGGCAGGTGTGAAATAAAGTTTTACTGTCACGGTGTGTGTCTCCTGTTTTTATTTGGGTATTTTTTTTCCAATAGAACTACAGGTACCAGCGGGCCCGTTTTTCTCCCACATGCTGGTACTTGTGGTTCTCCAAGTACCAGCTTGCGGGGGAGGCTTGCTGCGACTTGTAGTACTACTGGAAAAAACAATATTCTGTCATTTTTCTCAAGGCTATCAGCCTCCCATCCGCAGCCCTTGGATGGGGGGGAGGATGGGGGGGGACAGCCTCGGGCTTCACCCCTGGCCCTTGGGTGGCTGGGGGGGGGGGAGCCCTTGATTGAAGGGGTTCCCACTCCCCCAGGGTACCCCGGCCAGGGGTGACTAGTTGGATATTTAATGCCACGGCCGCAGGGCACTGTATAAAAGTGACCCCCGGCTGTGGCATTATCTGTCCAGCTAGTGGAGCCCGATGCTGGTGTAAAAAATACGGGGGACTCCTACTCTTTTTGTCCCCCGTATTTTTTGCACCAGGCGCAGAGCCCGGTGCTGGTTTTAAAAATACGGGGGATCCCCTGTCCGTTTTCCCCCCGGATTTTTAGAACCAGGACCGGCTCGAAGAGCCCGAGGCTGGTTATGCTTTGGAGGGGGGACCCCACGCCATTTTTTTTCGGGTTTTTCCCATTCCATTTAAAAAAAATAAAAAAATAAAAAAATAATCTTTTTAAAAATATATAAATAATACTTGTGCCTCCAAAAAAGACAAACCAAGTACCTAATCCCTTCTAATATAAATATGGTTTGTACACAGACACCGGACAAAATCCGTTAATAGTACACCACATCAAAACACATCATATATTTACCTGGAGTACCAACTCATAACATGGTCAGCAGTGGCATAATGGTTACAGTGTCTGCTTGCAACGTGTGTATCCCGTGATCGAATCCTGTTGAGACTGGAAATTATTATTTTTTCTGGTGAATTTATTTTTATATATATTTTTTTATATAAATACACTTGTTTGGTCTGTTTTTTCTTTCCCGCTGGGCTCCATTATATTTTGTACACAGACACCGGATAAAATCCGTTATGGGTATACCACATTGCAGGCGGTGGGGAAGCAAATTCAGTTTGCACGCATTGTAGGCTACAGATTCAATCCACGGTTTGTGGACTGCATCCGGCGTCTTACTGTACATCAGGCAAAAATGGCAGGGAGACGCTACGTTAGAGGGGAGCTTCTGATCCTGCTTAGGTGGCGGGACCGGCCATTTACTACGAACTGTACATCAGGCGGGCTTACAATAAAGCCCGCCTTGAGATCCGAGCAAAATATGGCCAGTCCTGCAGCCTCAGGTCACTCCAGAGGAAGTGGAGTGATCTGGTCACCAGGGAGCACAGGAAACTGGAATTACTGCGGCTGTCCCTGAGGAGTAAGTACAGTCCAGTACTGCACATTATTACTACTGTATTTAAGTAATGTACATTTCTCTAATGTCCTAGAGGATGCTGGGGTCCATTTAGTACCATGGGGTATAGACAGGTCTGTAGGAGCCATCGGCACTAAATGACTTTAAACGTGTGGGCTGGCCCCTCCCTCTATGCCCCTCCTCCAGACGTCAGTTTAGAAATTGTGCCCGGAGGAATCAGTTTGGATGGGCGACCATGTTAAGGTCGACAGTCATTAGGTCATTAGGTCGACCACTATTGGTCGACAGTGACATAGTCGACATGGACTCATGGTTGACACATGAAAATGGTCGACATGACAGGTCAGCATATGAAAGGTCTCCAGTGATGAATACTCACCACTCTTCTGACTTCTGGCTCTGTTAGGGGGTGGCGGCAGTGCTGCGGGAGTGAGCACTGGCCAGGCTTGGGCTATGTTCAGTACCCTCAGGAGCTAATGGTGTCCTGTCAGCGGAAGCAGAGCCATGGAACTTAATGAGAAGTTGGTTCCTACTTCATACCTCCCAACTTTCTTATGTTCTAAGGAGGGACACATGCGTGGCGAACCCGCGTGCTCCCGAAAAGGGGATAGGGCCTATGAAAAGGGGCGTGGCTTCGCGGATGCCCCGCAATTGCTAGCCACGCTAAGCAGGGCAGTGAGATCTAGCATGCAGGCCAATCTAGCACCAGCGATAGCGATGCGCAGAGCTGCGCATCGCTATCGCAGTGGGAGGTACACACGGAGCGATCATGCGTAAAATCTAAGCAATCTAGTCAAATCTAAGTGATTGCTCCGTGAGTACCCCCCTTAAGTCCCACAAAGCAGGGAGACTTGCCAGCAGCATCCTCTAGGATGTTAGAGAAATACAGGCTTTCCGAAACATACAGTATCTGAGTGAGCCTAATAATGACTATACTGTGAGATACTGTATGACATACTGTACAGTATGCTGTATCCGAAGTGGTGCATTCATGAACAAACTCCATATGCAGTAACCTTTTTGGTTGCTTTAAGAAATATCCTTCACAATATGGCAATCCCTGCCCCCCAGTCAAAACCTGTTTCTGTAGACACTAGTGTTCAATTAGCAGCAATTGAATGTGTATTCAGATTAAAGTGGATTAACTAGTGTCTGCAGAAATGGTGTTTGACTGGGGGGAGGGACAGCCATACAATACTGTATAGCAGTGATTTTCAACCTTTTTTTAGTCACGGCACACCAAATAATATTTTAAAATTCCCAGGGCACACCATCAGTTCCCCACAGAAAAAAAACAAAAAACACACATTGGCCCTCACAGTAAAGAAAAATCCACACATACATTGGTTGCTCCCCACATAAATCATGTTGCTCACACATAAATCAATCACATTTCTCCCCACATAAATCGTATTGCTCCCCACATTAATTATTCACATTGTTCCCTCCATAAATCCATATAAATCCTTATTCTCCCCACATGAATCTTATTGTTCCCCACAGGAGAAATAAAATAACAAATATTAGCCCCTACCGGTCAGCTGTCCTCCTCCCTGTCCCTCGGTTGCGGGCGTTCATAGTGGAGTGCTGCAAATACTGAGCAGGGGGCGGTTGGGCAGGTGTGGATGTGGGTTGGCAAGGAAAGCTGTGTATGCAGGCGGGAACTGGAAGATGTGTAAGCAGGCAAGTGGGCTGGCTGGGTGGTAGACACGGAACGCGGCAGCAGTGACCTATGATATCACACCGCCGCGTCTTCAAGTCACAGGTCACGGCCGGAGCATGACTGATCCTCTAAAAAGAGCCCGGGCCAACAGTTCACTCTGAAGGTGCAGGACACTGCTCTGGCTCCGCGGCACACCTTGCAACTGGTCGCGGCACACTAGTGTGCCACGGCACACTGGTTGAAAAAGCCTGCTGTATAGTGTACTGTAAATGACATTTCTTAGCAAACAGAAAGCCCTCCTTGTGATACATTTCTCTGTGAGTGAAAAATTGCACCAGCAAATCAGCTCATACAGTAACTGTCAATTTTCAAAAACAGTCTGTACCATGACAGTTAGGAGCTGATTGGCAATGGCTGAAACATTACTTACCGAGTAACAATGCAGTGGTACTGATCATCAGGGCAGCGGGCGGCAGTGGAGCATAAACCGAGAGGAGCAGCTGCAGCAGTTTATCACTGCTGCTGGGCTGCCCCTGTCACCCCAGGATCAGAGTTGGCAGCAGGTGTTGTGGCAGCCTGGATGGTGTGCATGGCTTATTACACCTGCATTAAAATAAATGTTGCCAGCATGAGGGGTATCAAATGCAAAAAGGATATACAGCATATTCCATAGCAGTACAGTATTTGGGCAATCAGAAGTGAATCCTGTCCCTCACCACATACAGTAATTGAACCTTAAGGATGACATACAGTACTGTACAAGCACATTTTACTTTTGTTTATTTATTTGTTTCTAAATTTCTCAATAAGAAACTTTTGGCCTAGGGGTGCCGTGACTCAAAAACGTTTGGGAACCACTGGTATAAAGAGTACCCAATAAAGAGAGTACAAGACTTACTGCTTGTGGCGCTGGTCCCCGCTATGGCAGTGAAAGAGTGGTGCCGAGCCCTTCGCCACCTTATCTGCTGCTGGGCCCTTCGCCATCTTATCCGCTGCTGACGCCCTGGGTACAGTACATTACTGCACATACTGAATGCTGTAACAGTAAATACTGTACTGTAATTTATGATTGGAAGACCCCAGCACTGATTTTGCCTATTACAGTGACAATAAATATTTGAATTGGTTCTTGATCACCCCTGCAAGCGTCTATTTTTATTTTTGAGATTTACCAGTGTCTGTGAAACTGATCATAGATGTGCTAAATTTAGCACATCTACGATCTGATCTGAATTAGGCCCCAGGTGCGATTTGCACCTTGTGAAATGTACAGTAAACCATGAGGGTATGAATGCTTTTGTTTGATTACTGCTGGGGACAATGGTAATGCTGTGGCCAATGTGTTTAATACAGGCACCCCTGGACCAATTCCTCCGCCGCCGGCATTTGCGGACCCGCCTCGTCCTGGTAAGACATTTTTGTTAAGTTAAGGCTCATTTCACCACTGTTTCTAAACCTTATTCCCCACCCTGTGCCTCTTATCCTACACCTCCCACTGTGCCTCAGCTTCCCCTTTAGCCTTTCCCTGCTCCTGTGGCTGAGCCTCCCCATGTCTCTGCTGTGGACCATCATGATGTCACGTAAACTGTACTTTATAGGGTTCCTTGGGGGCCTGTTACAGTACAGTATTTACAGTCATTTATTTTTTTTCCCATAAAACAGGTACCGGCCAAGTTCCAGTGCCTATTACAGTGACAATAAATATTTGATCACCCCTGCAAGCGTCTATTTTTATTTTTGAGATTTATGGGCATTGCATATGAGTCACTTTATAAGCGGGACATAAGGGGCACTCCTGGGGACATAAAGGGCACTACTACTTGGGGCATTTCTTTTATGGGCTCTACTGTACATAAGGGGCACTAACAGTACAGTGGCCATAGCATAAGGGGCAATACTACTGTGGGCATTGTATAAGGGGCGGTACTGCTGTGGGCATTATGTGTATTAGGGGTGCTACTGCTGTGGGCTTTGTGTATGAGGGGCACTAATGTGTGTCATAACATGAATAAGGGACACCCCTACAGTACAGTATGTAGGTGGAGCCCCCTTTTACACAGTATGGCAGGCGGAGCCCCCTTTTAGACATTACGGCAGGTGGAGTCCCCTTTTAGATATTACGGCAGGCAGAGCTCCCCCTTTTAGATATTATGGCAGCATTTGAAGTGACATATGATAATTTATAATATAAGGGAGCCGTGAACTTAGGCACACTGATATACAGTATGCAAGAGAATATGCTGTACAGTATATCCTTTTTGCATTTGATACCCCTCATGCTGGCAACATTTATTTTAATGCAGGTGTAATAAGCCATGCACACCATCCAGGCTGCCACAACACCTGCTGCCAACTCTGATCCTGGGGTGACAGGGGCAGCCCAGCAGCAGTGATAAACTGCTGCAGCTGCTCCTCTCGGTTTATGCTCCACTGCCGCCCGCTGCCCTGATGATCAGTACCATTGCATTGTTACTCGGTAAGTAATGTTTCAGCCATTGCCAATCAGCTCCTAACTGTCATGGTGCAGACTGTTTTTGAAAATTGACAGTTACTGTATGAGCTGATTTGCTGGTGCAATTTTTCACTCACAGAGAAATGTATCACAAGGAGGGCTTTCTGTTTGCTAAGAAATGTCATTTACAGTATACTATACAGCAGGCTTTTTCAACCAGTGTGCCGTGGCACACTAGTGTGCCGCGACCAGTTGCAAGGTGTGCCGCGGAGCCAGAGCAGTGTCCTGCACCTTCAGAGTGAACTGTTGGCCCGGGCTCTTTTTAGAGGATCAGTCATGCTCCGGCCGTAACCTATGACTTGAAGACGCGGCGGTGTGATATCATAGGTCACTGCTGCTGCGTCTACCACCCAGCCAGCCCACTTGCCTGCTTACACATCTTCCAGTTCCCGCCTGCATACACAGCTTTCCTTGCCAACCCACATCCACACCTGCCCAACCGCCCCCTGCTCAGTATTTTCAGCACTCCACTATGAACGCCCGCAACCGAGGGACAGGGAGGAGGACAGCTGACCGGTAGGGGCTAATATTTGTTATTTTATTTCTCCTGTGGGGAACAATAAGATTTATGTGGGGAGAATAAGGATTTATATGGATTTATGGGGGGAACAATGTGAATAATTAATGTGGGGAGCAATACGATTTATGTGGGGAGAAATGTGATTGATTTATGTGTGAGCAACATGATTTATGTGGGGAGCAACTGTGTAGGCCAATGTCTGTGTGGATTTTTCTTTACTGTGAGGGCCAATGTGTGTTTTTTGTTTTTTTTCTGTGGGGAACTGATGGTGTGCCCTGGGAATTTTAAAATAGTGTTCGGTGTGCCGTGACTAAAAAAAGGTTGAAAATCACTGCTATACAGTATTGTATGGCTGTCCCTCCCCCCAGTCAAACACCATTTCTGCAGACACTAGTTAATCCACTTTAATCTGAATACACATTCAATTGCTGCTAATTGAACACTAGTGTCTACAGAAACAGGTTTTGACTGGGGGGCAGGGATTGCCATATTGTGAAGGATATTTCTTAAAGCAACCAAAAAGGTTACTGCATATGGAGTTTGTTCATGAATGCACCACTTCGGATACAGCATACTGTACAGTATGTCATACAGTATCTCACAGTATACTCATTATTAGGCTCACTCAGAGGATGCTGCTGGCAAGTCTCCCTGCTTTGTGGGACTTAAGGGGGGTACTCACGGAGCGATCACTTAGCTTTGACTAGATTGCTTAGATTTTACGCATGATCGCTCCGTGTGTACCTCCCACTGCGATAGCGATGCGCAGCTCTGCGCATCGCTATCGCTGGTGCTAGATTGGCCTGCATGCTAGATCTCGCTGCCCTGCTTAGCGTGGCTAGCAATTGCGGGGCATCCGCGAAGCCACGCCCCTTTTCATAGGCCCTATCCCCTTTTCGGGAGCACGCGGGTTCGCCACGCATGTGTCCCTCCTAAGAACATAAGAAAGTTGGGAGGTATGAAGTAGGAACCAACTTCTCATTAAGTTCCATGGCTCTGCTTCCGCTGACAGGACACCATTAGCTCCTGAGGGTACTGAACATAGCCCAAGCCTGGCCAGTGCTCACTCCCGCAGCACTGCCGCCACCCCCTAACAGAGCCAGAAGTCAGAAGAGTGGTGAGTATTCATATGCTGACCTGTCATGTCGATCATTTTCATGTGTCAACCATGAGTCCATGTCGACCATGTCACTGTCGACCAATAGTGGTCGACCTAATGACCTAATGACTGTCGACCTTAACATGGTCGCCCATCCAAACTGATTCCTCCGGGCACAATTTCTAAACTGACGTCTGGAGGAGGGGCATAGAGGGAGGGGCCAGCCCACACGTTTAAAGTCATTTAGTGCCGATGGCTCCTACAGACCTGTCTATACCCCATGGTACTAAATGGACCCCAGCATCCTCTAGGACATTAGAGAAATGTACATTGCTTAAATACAGTAGTAATAATGTGCAGTACTGGACTGTACTTACTCCTTAGGGACAGCCGCAGTAATTCCAGTTTCCTGGGCTCCCTGGTGACCAGATCACTCCACTTCCTCTGGAGTGACCTGAGGCTGCAGGACTGGCCATATTTTGCTCGTATCTAAAGGTGGGCTTTATTGTAAGCCCGCCGCTTCTCCGAGTTTGTAGTAAATGGCCGGTCCCGCCACCTAAGCAGGATCAGAAGCTCCCCTCTAACGTAGCGTCTCCCTGCCATTTTTGCCTGATGTACAGTAAGACGCCGGATGCAGTCCACAAACCGTGGATTGAATCTGTAGCCCACAATGCGTGCAAACTGAATTTGCTTCCCCACCACCTGCAATGTGGTATACCCATAACGGATTTTATCCGGTGTCTGTGTACAAAACATAATGGAGCCCAGCGGGAAAGAAAAAACAGACCAAACAAGTGTATTTATATAAAAAAAAATATATAAAAATAAATTCACCAGAAAAAAAAAAAATTCCGGTTTCAACAGGATTCGAACATGGGATACACACATTGCAAGCAGACACTGTAACCATTATGCCACTGCTGACCATGTTATGACTTGGTACTCCAGGTAAATATATGATGTGTTTTGATGTGGTGTACTATTAACGGATTTTGTCCGGTGTCTGTGTACAAACCATATTTATATTAGAAGGGATTAGGTACTTGGTTTGTCTTTTTTGGAGGCACAAGTATTATTTATATATTTTTAAAAAGATTATTTTTTTTTATCTTTTATTTTTTTAAATGGAATGGGAAAAACCCGAAAAAAAATGGCGTGGGGTCCCCCCTCCAAAGCATAACCAGCCTCGGGCTCTTCGAGCCGGTCCTGGTTCTAAAAATCCGGGGGGGAAACGGACAGGGGATCCCCCGTATTTTTTAAACCAGCACCGGGCTCTGCGCCTGGTGCTGGTGCAAAATATACGGGGGACAAAAAGAGTAGGGGTCCCCCGTATTTTTTACTCCAGCATCGGGCTCCACTAGCTGGACAGATAATGCCACAGCCGGGGGTCACTTTTATACAGTGCCCTGCGGCCGTGGCATTAAATATCCAACTAGTCACCCCTAGCTGGGGTACCCTGGGGGAGTGGGGACCCCTTCAATCAAGGGGTCCCCCCCAGCCACCCAAGGGCCAGGGGTGAAGCCCGAGGCTGTCCCCCCCATGCAAGGGCTGCGGATGGGAGGCTGATAGCCTTGAGAAAAATGACAGAATATTGTTTTTTCCAGTAGTACTACAAGTCCCAGCAAGCCTCCCCCGCAAGCTGGTACTTGGATAACCACAAGTACCAGCATGCGGGAGAAAAACAGGCCCGCTGGTACCTGTAGTTCTACTGAAAAAAAAATACCCAAATAAAAACAGGAGACACACACCGTGACAGTAAAACTTTATTTCACACCTGCCGACACATACATACTTACCTATGTTGACCCGCCGACTGCAACGTCTCCCTCGTCACTGTAGAATCCGGGGTACCTGTGAATAAAATTATACTCACCTGATCCAGGGTCCAGAGTATAATCCACGGACTTGTAAAAAAAAAAAAACACCGCAATTACCCGTGCCAGCGGACTGAAAGGGGTCCCATGTTTACACATGGGACCCCTTTCCTCGAATGCAAAGACACCCCCATGACTGCTGTCACAGAAGTGTCTCTTCAGCCAATCAGCGAGCGCAACGTCCTTGCACTATGCTGATTGGCTGTATGCGCCTCTGAAGTGACAGAAGCGCATCGCAAAGCCTCTCCATTACTTTCAATGGTGGGAACTTTCCGGTCAGCGGTGGGGTTACCCGCGGTCAGCCGCTGACCGCGGGTGACCTCACCGCTGCCCGGAAAGTTCCCACCATTGAAAGTAATGGAGAGGCTTTGCGATGCGCTGTCTGACCTCAGACGCGAGACAGCCAATCAGGTGAGCGCCACAAAGTAGCGCTTCCTGATTGGCTGAAGGGACCTCAGTGACAGGAGTCACGTGGGGTCCCGGCATTCGGAGAAAGGGGTCCCATGTGTCAACATGGGACCCCTTTCAGTCCGCTGGCACGGGTAATTGCGGTTTGTTTTTTTGCCAAGTACGTGGATTATCTCCCGGACCCTGGATCAGGTGAGCCTAATTTTTTTCACAGGTACCCCGGATCGTCGGAGACGAGACGTGCCGGTCGGCGGGTCAACATAGGTAAGTATGTATGTGTGTCGACATGTGTGAAATAAAGTTTTACTGTCACGGTGTGTGTCTCCTGTTTTTATTTGGATATTTTTTTCCCAGTAGAACTACAGGTACCAGCGGGCCCATTTTTCTCCCGCATGCTGGTACTTGTGGTTCTCCAAGTACCAGCTTGCGGGGGAGGCTTGCTGGGACTTGTAGTACTACAGGAAAAAACAATATTCTGTCATTTTTCTCAAGGCTATCAGCCTCCCATCCGCAGCCCTTGGATGGGGGGGACAGCCTCGGGCTTCACCCCTGGCCCTTGGGTGGCTGGGGGGGGACCCCTTGATTGAAGGGGTCCCCACTCCCCCAGGGTACCCCGGCCAGGGGTGACTAGTTGGGTATTTAATGCCACGGCCGCAGGGCACTGTATAAAAGTGACCCCCGGCTGTGGCATTATCTGTCCAGCTAGTGGAGCCAGATGCTGGTGTAAAAAATACGGGGGACCCCTACTCTTTTTGTCCCCCGTATTTTTTGCACCAGCACCAGGCGCAGAGCCCGGTGCTGGTTTTAAAAATACGGGGGATCCCCTGTCCGTTTCCCCCCCGGATTTTTAGAACCAGGACCGGCTCGAAGAGCCCGAGGCTGGTTATGCTTTGGAGGGGGGACCCCACGCATTTTTTTTTCTGACTTTTCCCATTCCTTTAAAAATGACATTAAATAAATTCACCAAAAAAATAATAATTCTAGTCTCAACAGGATTCGAACACGGGATACACGCATTGCAAGCAGACACTGTAACCATTATGCCACTGCTGACCATGTTATGAGTTGGTACTCCAGGTAAATATATGATGTGTTTTGATGTGGTGTACTATTAACGGATTTTGTCCGGTGTCTGTGTACAAACCATATTTATATTAGAAGGGATTAGGTACTTGGTTTGTCTTTTTTGGAGGCACAAGTATTATTTATATATTTTTAAAAAGATTATTTTTTTTTTATCTTTTATTTTTTTAAATGGAATGGGAAAAACCCGAAAAAAAATGGCGTGGGGTCCCCCCTCCAAAGCATAACCAGCCTCGGGCTCTTCGAGCCGGTCCTGGTTCTAAAAATCCGGGGGGGAAACGGACAGGGGATCCCCCGTATTTTTAAAACCAGCACCGGGCTCTGCGCCTGGTGCTGGTGCAAAAAATACGGGGGACAAAAAGAGTAGGGGTCCCCCGTATTTTTTACACCAGCATCGGGCTCCACTAGCTGGACAGATAATGCCACAGCCGGGGGTCACTTTTATACAGTGCCCTGCGGCCGTGGCATTAAATATCCAACTAGTCACCCCTGGCCGGGGTACCCTGGGGGAGTGGGGACCCCTTCAATCAAGGGGTCCCCCCCCCCAGCCACCCAAGGGCCAGGGGTGAAGCCCGAGGCTGTCCCCCCATCCAAGGGCTGCGGATGGGAGGCTGATAGCCTTGAGAAAAATGACAGAATATTGTTTTTTTCCAGTAGTACTACAAGTCCCAGCAAGCCTCCCACGCAAGCTGGTACTTGGAGAACCACAAGTACCAGCATGCGGGAGAAAAACGGGCCCGCTGGTACCTGTAGTTCTACTGGAAAAAAAATACCCAAATAAAAACAGGAGACACACACCGTGACAGTAAAACTTTATTTCACACCTGCCGACACATACATACTTACCTATGTTGACCCGCCGACTGCCACGTCTCCCTCGTCACTGTAGAATCCGGGGTACCTGTGAATAAAATTATACTCACCTGATCCAGGGTCCAGAGTATAATCCACGGACTTGTAAAAAAAAAAAACGCAATTACCCGTGCCAGCGGACTGAAAGGGGTCCCATGTTTACACATGGGACCCCTTTTCTCGAATGCAAAGACACCCCCATGACTGCTGTCACAGAAGTGTCTCTTCAGCCAATCAGCGAGCGCAACGTCCTTGCACTCTGCTGATTGGCTGTATGCGCCTCTGAAGTGACAGAAGCGCATCGCAAAGCCTCTCCATTACTTTCAATGATGGGAACTTTCCAGTCAGCGGTGGGGTTACCCGCGGTCAGCCGCTGACCGCGGGTGACCTCACCGCTGCCCGGAAAGTTCCCACCATTGAAAGTAATGGAGAGGCTTTGCGATGCGCTGTCTGACCTCAGACGCGAGACAGCCAATCAGGTGAGCGCCACGAAGTAGCCCTTCCTGATTGGCTGAAGGGACCTCAGTGACAGGAGTCACGTGGGGTCCCGGCATTCGGAGAAAGGGGTCCCATGTGTCAACATGGGACCCCTTTCAGTCCGCTGGCACGGGTAATTGCGGTTTGTATTTTTGCCAAGTACGTGGATTATCTCCCGGATCCTGGATCAGGTGAGCCTAATTTTTTTCACAGGTACCCCGGATCGTCGGAGACGAGACGTGCCGTTCGGCGGGTCAACATAGGTAAGTATGTATGTGTGTCGACATGTGTGAAATAAAGTTTTACTGTCACGGTGTGTGTCTCCTGTTTTTATTTGGATATTTTTTTCCCAGTAGAACTACAGGTACCAGCGGGTCCGTTTTTCTCCCGCATGCTGGTACTTGTGGTTCTCCAAGTACCAGCTTGCGTGGGAGGCTTGCTGGGACTTGTATTACTACTGGAAAAAACAATATTCTGTCATTTTTCTCAAGGCTATCAGCCTCCCATTCACAGCCCTTGGATGGGGGGGACAGCCTCGGGCTTCACCCCTGGCCCTTGGGTAGCTGGGGGGGGACCCCTTGATTGAAGGGGTCCCCACTCCCCCAGGGTACCCCGGCCAGGGGTGACTAGTTGGATATTTAATGCCACGGCCGCAGGGCACTGTATAAAAGTGACCCCCGGCTGTGGCATTATCTGTCCAGCTAGTGGAGCCTGATGCTGGTGTAAAAAATACGGGGGACCACTACTCTTTTTGTCCCCAGTATTTTTTGCACCAGCACCAGGCGCAGAGCCCGGTGCTGGTTTTAAAAATATGGGGGATCCCCTGTCCGTTTTCCCCCCGGATTTTAGAACCAGGACCGGCTCGAAGAGCCCGAGGCTGGTTATGCTTTGGAGGGGGGACCCCACGCATTTTTTTTTCTGACTTTTCCCATTCCTTTAAAAATGACATTAAATAAATTCACAAAAAAAATAATAATTCTAGTCTCAACAGGATTCGAACACGGGATACACGCATTGCAAGCAGACACTGTAACCATTATGCCACTGCTGACCATGATATGAGTTGGTACTCCAGGTAAATATATGATGTGTTTTGATGTGGTGTACTATTAACGGATTTTGTCCGGTGTCTGTGTACAAACCAAATTTATATTAGAAGGGATTAGGTACTTGGTTTGTCTTTTTTGGAGGCACAAGTATTATTTATATATTTTTAAAAAGATTTTTTTTTTTTTTTTTTTTAATGGAATGGGAAAAACCCGAAAAAAAATGGCGTGGGGTCCCCCCTCCAAAGCATAACCAGCCTCGGGCTCTTCGAGCCGGTCCTGGTTCTAAAAATCCGGGGGGAAAATGGACAGGGGATCCCCCGTATTTTTAAAACCAGCACCGGGCTCTGCGCCTGGTGCTGGTGCAAAAAATAAGGGGGACAAAAAGAGTAGGGGTCCCCCGTATTTTTTACACCAGCATCGGGCTCCACTAGCTGGACAGATAATGCCACAGCCGGGGGTCACTTTTATACAGTGCCCTGCGGCCGTGGCATTAAATATCCAACTAGTCACCCCTGGCAGGGGTACCCTGGGGGAGTGGGGACCCCTTCAATCAAGGGGCCCCCCCCAGCCACTCAAGGGCCAGGGGTGAAGCCCGAGGCTGTCCCCCCCCATCCAAGGGCTGCGGATGGGAGGCTGATAGCCTTGAGAAAAATGACAGAATATTGTTTTTTCCAGTAGTACTACAAGTCCCAGCAAGCCTCCCCCGCAAGCTGGTACTTGGAGAACCACAAGTACCAGCATGCGGGAGAAAAACGGGCCCGCTGGTACCTGTAGTTCTACTGAAAAAAAAATACCCAAATAAAAACAGGAGACACACACCGTGACAGTAAAACTTTATTTCACACCTGCCGACACATGCATACTTACCTATGTTGACCCGCCGACTGCCACGTCTCCCTCGTCACTGTAGAATCCGGGGTACCTGTGAATAAAATTATACTCACCTGATCCAGGGTCCAGAGTATAATCCACGGACTTGTAAAAACAAACAAACAAACCGCAATTACCCGTGCCAGCGGACTGAGAGGGGTCCCATGTTTACACATGGGACCCCTTTCCTCGAATGCAAAGACACCCCCATGACTGCTGTCACAGAAGTGTCTCTTCAGCCAATCAGCGAGCGCAACGTCCTTGCACTTTGCTGATTGGCTGTATGCGCCTCTGAAGTGACAGAAGCGCATCGCAAAGCCTCTCCATTACTTTCAATGGTGGGAACTTTCCGGTCAGCGGTGGGGGATCCCCTGTCCGTTTTCCCCCCGGATTTTAGAACCAGGTCCGGCTCGAAGAGCCCGAAGCTGGTTATGCTTTGGAGGGGGGACCCCACGCCATTTTTTTTCGGGTTTTTCCCATTCCATTTAATAAAATAAAAGATAAAAAAAAATAATCTTTTTAAAAATATATAAATAATACTTGTGCCTCCAAAAAAGACAAACCAAGTACCTAATCCCTTCTAATATAAATTTGGTTTGTACACAGACACCGGACAAAATCCGTTAATAGTACACCACATCAAAACACATCATATATTTACCTGGAGTACCAACTCATATCATGGTCAGCAGTGGCATAATGGTTACAGTGTCTGCTTGCAATGCGTGTATCCCGTGTTCGAATCCTGTTGAGACTAGAATTATTATTTTTTTTGTGAATTTATTTAATGTCATTTTTAAAGGAATGGGAAAAGTCAGAAAAAAAAATGCGTGGGGTCCCCCCTCCAAAGCATAACCAGCCTCGGGCTCTTCGAGCCGGTCCTGGTTCTAAAAATCCGGGGGGAAAACGGACATGGGATCCCCCGTATTTTTAAAACCAGCACCGGGCTCTGCGCCTGGTGCTGGTGCAAAAAATATGGGGGACAAAAAGAGTAGGGGTCCCCCGTATTTTTTACACCAGCATCGGGCTCCACTAGCTGGACAGATAATGCCACAGCCGGGGGTCACTTTTATACAGTGCCCTGCGGCCGTGGTATTAAATATCCAACTAGTCACCCCTGGCCGGGGTACCCTGGGGGAGTGGGGACCCCTTCAATCAAGGGGTCCCCCCCCAGCCACCCAAGGGCCAGGGGTGAACCCCGAGGCTGTCCCCCCCATCCAAGGGCTGCGGATGGGAGGCTGATAGCAAAACAAATATAATGTAAATAAAATGTCTGATCGTGGTGTGCCTTTACTAAAAGTACTACACACTTACCAAGGAGACATGTTTGTTTCATAACTCTGAGTTCTTTCTAAAGTCTCCCTACACTATTTTACATTTATACTGCTGTAGCAATGACTTAACCTACGTTCTAATTCTCTTTATAAGACAAACAGGACAGTGTTCCAGCCCTCAAATGCCACATGGGTCATTTGAGTATGCGTGTAGGATCGCTACCGCTCCAGATCACCTGACCAGACTCATTGGACGTTTTAACTACGCCACTCCAATTGCCTGTTATTTGAGGTATACAGATCAAGTACACGGGTCCCAGGAGCCACTACTACCAGTGAAGGCAGCTGCAGCAACATCCAGTTTAACAACCCGTCAGTTCATTATGTATACACACTCTAAATACTCAGGATAAATTCACACTCACATTCATTGATTCATACGCCTTTGTAACATATATAAGCACATATAAGCAAGAGATAGAAGGAAAATGAGAAAATCAACCTGTTTACTGAGTGAACTTTGTGCGCGCAATCCCTGTCTCCCAGCGGAACAGATTGGACAGTTAACAGGAATGAGAGTCTACAGAGAAATATCTCTACGTACCATGCATGGGTTTTGAGTCTCAGTCCAGGAACCGTCCGCCCAGTCGTCCGCTGTTCAACAGGTGATGTGGGATCTCGGATTCGGAACCTCCATATTGATAAAGGTAGCCCCAGGAAAGGGCACCCCTTGCTTAACCAAGTTCAAGCACGCATTCAGTCAGTCAGCATCAGGTTCATACACGGCTGCAGCCAGTGAATAGTCAACAAAATAACCTTTGTAATAACTAGCCACACGTGTGTAAAGTGGAAAGTAATAGAGCAGAGAGCTTTATTTCCTACAAGCCGTACATTATAAAGTGATACAAATTCCGCTGCCCGGAAAGTTCCCACCATTGAAAGTAATGGAGAGGCTTTGCGATGCGCTGTCTGACCTCAGACGCGAGACAGCCAATCAGGTGAGCGCCACGAAGTAGCGCTTCCTGATTGGCTGAAGGGACCTCAGTGACAGGAGTCACGTGGGGTCCCGGCATTCGGAGAAAGGGGTCCCATGTGTCAACATGGGACCCCTTTCAGTCCGCTGGCACGGGTAATTGCGGTTTGTATTTTTGCCAAGTACGTGGATTATCTCCCGGATCCAGGATCAGGTGAGCCTAATTTTTTTCACAGGTACCCCGGATCGTCGGAGACGAGACGTGGCGGGTCAACATAGGTAAGTATGTATGTGTGTCGACATGTGTGAAATAAAGTTTTTCTGTCACGGTGTGTGTCTCCTGTTTTTATTTGGATATTTTTTCCAGTAGAACTACAGGTACCAGCAGGCCCGTTTTTCTCCCGCATGCTGGTACTTGTGGTTCTCCAAGTACCAGCTTGCGGGGGAGGCTTGCTGGGACTTGTAGTACTACTAGAAAAAACAATATTCTGTCATTTTTCTCAAGGCTATCAGCCTCCCATCCGCAGCCCTTGGATGGGGGGGACAGCCTCGGGCTTCACCCCTGGCCCTTGGGTGGCTGGGGGGGACCCCTTGATTGAAGGGGTCCCCACTCCCCCAGGGTACCCCGGCCAGGGGTGACTAGTTGGATATTTAATGCCACGGCCGCAGGGCACTGTATAAAAGTGACCCCCGGCTGTGGCATTATCTGTCCAGCTAGTGGAGCCCAATGCTGGTGTAAAAAATACGGGGGACCCCTACTCTTTTTGTCCCCCATATTTTTTGCACCAGCACCAGGCGCAGAGCCCGGTGCTGGTTTTAAAAATACGGGGGATCCCCTGTCCGTTTTCCCTCCGGATTTTTAGAACCAGGACTGGCTCGAAGAGCCCGAGGCTGGTTACGCTTTGGAGGGGGGACCCAACGCAATTTTTTTCTGACTTTTCCAAAAAAAAAAAAAAAATTCTGGTCCTGCTAGGATTCGAACCCATCAGCCAATCAGCAGGTAGCGCTACGAAGGGTCCGTTGGCTATTTGAGGCATTCGCCATAGAGTTTAGGAAAAACAACATCTGGTGGACAGAAAGTAGAATGCATGTTACAATTATAACGTGATGTATAATTTACAACGCATCTTATAACGGGAGTTATAGCGCAAGGAGCTGGCGCGAGTTGCATGGCGCCCGCTATGCGGTACGCAGCAACGTTATAGCAGGACATATCTGTATTTGTATTACTTTTCTGAGTAAAATATAAATGTCAGCAGATAGACATATAGGCTTCACAGGTGTCCAGTAGTTTGCGGTAAGGAAGGTGTGAAAACATAACTAGACATAGCTTGTCTCACTTTTAGCAAAATTCTCCTAACTAACCCATTTAAAAGCACATACTGTACAGTATAAAAAATATAGACATTGGCAAATATATTACGTATAAGATAGGAGTTTTATTAGCCAATAGGATTAAGCTTCGTGTCAGGAATCGACGACACCATATGTTAATTTGTATCACTTTATAATGTACGGCTTGTAGGAAATAAAGCTCTCTGCTCTATTACTTTCCACTTTACACACATGTGGCTAGTTATTACAAAGGTTATTTTGTTGACTATTCACTGGCTGCAGCCGTGTATGAACCTGATGCTGACTGACTGAATGCGTGCTTGAACTTGGTTAAGCAAGGGGTGCCCTTTCCTGGGGCTGCCTTTATCAATATGGAGGTTCCGAATCCGAGATCCCACATCACCTGTTGAACAGCGGACGACTGGGCGGACGGTTCCTGGACTGAGACTCAAAACCCATGCATGGTACGTAGAGATATTTCTCTGTAGGCTCTCATTCCTGTTAACTGTCCAATCTGTTCCGCTGGGAGACAGGGATCGGGATTGCGCGCACAAAGTTCACTCAGTAAACAGGTTGATTTTCTCATTTTCCTTCTATCTCTTGCTTATATGTGCTTATATATGTTACAAAGGCGTATGAATCAATGAATGTGAGTGTGAATTTATCCTGAGTATTTAGAGTGTGTATACATAATGAACTGACGGGTTGTTAAACTGGATGTTGCTGCAGCTGCCTTCACTGGTGGTAGTGGCTCCTGGGACCCGTGTACTTGATCTGTATACCTCAAATAACAGGCAATTGGAGTGGCGTAGTTAAAACGTCCAATGAGTCTGGTCAGGTGATCTGGTGCGGTAGCGATCCTACACGCATACTCAAATGACCCATGTGGCATTTGAGGGCTGGAACACTGTCCTGTTTGTCTTATAAAGAGAATTAGAATGTAGGTTAAGTCATTGCTACAGCAGTATAAATGTAAAATAGTGTAGGCAGACTTTAGAAAGAACTCAGAGTTATGAAACAAACATGTCTCCTTGGTAAGTGTGTAGTACTTTTAGTAAAGGAACACCACGATCAGACATTTTATTTACATTATATTTGTAGTCCAGGAGAATCTCCCCTATTTTCTGAAACTTGGGAAGAAGGATTTGACATTTTTGCACCAATTTGTTGCCATTTCATTCCTACAGTAAGAGACATTGGAAGGAAGTGGTCAGCTATACTTTCTGAATTGAAAGATTCAGAGCAGTATATTGCACACAATATAAGAGTCTAAGTTGTACTCACAGTAGAATATCATTGCATCTGACTTGCATACCTTGTTAGTACCATAAAGTACGTCCTGTCGCTTTAAAAATTATAGTGTACAGAGTTAAGGAAAAAATCAGGAACGGAATTCATTTAAAACTTTTTCTTTTTTTTTCTCTCTTCCGTGAGCTGTAACCACAGACTGGTGCAAGCAAGAATGCAAGTTAAATGTCCTGTCAGGATTGTGTCTGCATAGCAATCATACATAAGTTAGGGGAGGGACATCCATTTGTTTTAAAAGCAGTAGTGTACTCTGCAGAACAAGGGGTTTGGGAAAATAGAGAAAACCTAGATGATGTGTTCATATTGATGGGATGTCATTTCATTCCAAATGATAGTGACATAGGTAAAAATTGGTTACAAATCACCTCCGTTCCAGGCAGTTTTCCTCAGTTATATCTCTGAGGATCCGTTAGATCCAGGCTACTGATATTTCCCGGATTTTGAATACTTACTGGCCATAAGAATGGGAAATACAAATACTTATCCTTCGGATGAAGCACCTTGGAGTGCCATGGACATTATGAAGAATGTACATGGTGAGCAATGCTTGAAGGGTATGAGACGGTTGTTTCAACGGGCAGGAGTGACTATTGATGGCACTCTGGACCCGGATAGGTTGAAACAGATTAGAGTAACCTATGGGAGATATGTGAAGGATAATAAACTGGAGCGTAGGCTTGAGTTGTGGATTGACACGGCTGAATTACTTCAGTATGAAAAAAGAGTTAGAAGAGGTAGACCAAATTCAGGAACAACTGTCCCTAATAAGTTTGGATGACTGGAATGATGCAGACACAACAAGACAGGAAACAATGAGACATAGAGGTCCCAAGAAAACCAAAGGGTATCCTTACTGGGGATGTCCAAATTGTGGACATTGTAACCCACCAGATGACACAATATGTCCAGTTTGTCAGACACCCTGGTCTTACAAATGTAAACCCTGTAAAGAACCAAATGTTAGAAAATCTGTTAAATCTAAAAAGTTAATCAGTGAATGGTTGCCAGTGTTAAAAAAATAAAAGACCTACTAATTATATTTGAAAATGTGTATGCCCTAAACTTATACATTGGCAAACTAAAGAGTGCACAGCATGTAATGTCAAAAGACCAGGAGTGCATCCTAAACAAACTGGATGTGTGGTCTCTAGTCTGGCATCTGCACCTCCAGCATATACTGTACCCGAGGGACCAGTCCCCTATGGATTGTATCCGGTATGTACACAAGATTCAATCACACCTGCTGTAGCAGCTGTGGATGGTAATGCAGCGCAGGCAGAGCGGCGCAGAACCACAACATGGTACAAGCCATAAAAAAATTCAGAACTGTTAACATAACAACAGTTACAGAACTCCCTGATGTTAAACAACAATGTATGCAGTTCATTAGACATGTAAGAAAATTTAAAATAATTTAAACCTAGAAATAGAATCCAAAAAGGCTTATGAGTTTTCTGGATCCTGCTTAGTGATGGACAATTGGACTCAGGTGGCATGGAAATGCAAACATAAATCCAGCTGGTGGAGTAATCTATTCTTTACTCCTTTTTGCCTTCCCATGTGGGTTGGTCTGGTCCATCATTAGGTAAAACTGGGGTCCAAAAGTCTCAGTTTCAGGCTGCTTTTGTCTCTGAAACTGCATGCTTATCAAATTGTGTAAAGAGATTATTCATAAATTGTAATCAGTGTGTTTGCACT